>NC_080549.1:26899765-27201948 GCF_028640845.1 Ahaetulla prasina | reverse complement strand
CAATTAAAACAAATTAAAACATATCAAAATTACAAAAACGGCTAATAATTAAAATTAAATTTAAAATATTTAAGAATATTAATAAAACCCCAATTTAAAATCAAACTATTATGCCAGTCCCGCTTGAGTAAATAGGTGTGTTTTGAGCTCACGACGGAAGGTCCGAAGATCAGGCACTTGACGTAGGCCAGGGGGAAGTTCATTCCAGAGCGTCGGTGCCCCCACAGAGAAGGCCCTGCTCCTGGGGGCCGCCAGCCGACACTGTTTGGCGGACAGCACCCTGAGGAGACCCTCTCTATGAGAGTGTACGGGTCGGTGGGAGGCATAGGGTAGCAGCAGGCGGTCTCATAAGTACCCGGGTCCTAAGCCATGGAGCGCTTTAAAGGTGGTAACCAAAATCTTGAAGCGCACCCGAAAGACCACAGGAAGCCAGTGCAGACTACGGAGCAGTGGTGTTACGTGGGAGCCACGAGCGGCTCCCATTACTACTCGCGCAGCCGCATTCTGTTAGATGTAACAACTGCAGCGGTTCACTTGACAAACATGGCAACTCTTAAAATGGGGCAAATATCACTTAACAAATTTCTCACTCAGCAACATAAATGTTGAGCTCAATTGCAGTCACAGTTGAAATGAAAAGTGCCCATCCACAGCTTGTGTGACCTGACCAAGATAAGGGGTCCCAGAGCCTTCCAGAGGGGGCCCGTCTTTGGGACGCCCCACAGCACACAGGGCTCTCTCATTCCACTGGACGCACCAGAGGATGGATTTAGGTAACCCACCACATTCTGACTGAACACAAAGCAAAGCCTCCTACAGCAGAGAGGTCTCCAACCTTGGCAACTTTAAGCCTGGCGGACTTCAACTCCCAGAATTCCCCAGCCAGTTTTGCTTGGCTCCCAGAATTCTGGGAGTTGAAATCCACCAGGCTTAAAGTTGCCAAGGTCAGAGCAGAGCCAGTTGCTCACAGAGGACATGCGATGTTAATGGCTGGGCACAACAAAGCTCAACATGCTCCTGTTCCTCTTCCCATCCTGAGGAACCCCTTGAAGCCACGCCACCCTCGGGGGCGAAGGAACTTCCAAGGCACCAACACCAATGCGCTGAACTCAGCTGGAGGATTTCTCTTTCATAAAGGGGCTGCAAATGCGCAGAGTGGTCTCAAGCTCTGTGCATTTTCTCCCACTCCCATCACGTGCTTCTCGCTTGCTGCGATGCATGTCAGGAAACCACATGACCAGCCCTGAGCTGGGCACAAGACGGCTGACTGCCTGTAACGCCTCCGATGCCAGGGAGCTGCCTCTGGCCCGACTCTGGCAATCAGGACCCGCCTTTCACCCTGAAACATTTGCTGAAAGGGGAAAAGGCTGCTCTGAAGTTCATCGACGTTCACCTTTTCTGAGGAAGACGGGTCAGCCAAGGTGCTTGATGTGGAGAAGGAGAATCCACAGCAATTGAAGACGGGCAGAGCCAAAAACGGGGATTTTCATTGTGCCAAAATGTATTGATGAAACAGTGTCACTGAAGAGCAGGGCAGACATTTTGTGATGGTGTGTATCCCTTTGAGAATGTGTTGTGGGCACCATCACAAAATGGCTTGTCCACCCAGGATCACCCACTTGGCTGGAAGTAAAATTGTTGCCCTTCCTCTCAGCTCAGCCCCGAGCCCGGCTTTTTCTCCAGGCCAGGCTGCCACCCCACTTTTTTTGATCTTTTCGGCAGCACTTCTGGGGTCCCCGAGGGGTTCTAGGCATCCAAATTATACTTGTGGCCAGACTCTTTCTTTTGCAGCTGGTCAGCTCCATACACATTCATTGTCTACATCCATGTTTGGGTGTGTAGGTCTACATCTAACTATCTTAAAATTTAATACACACACACACACACCAAGCAGGTGCAGCAAGAACCTGGCAGGCACTAGAGAGGCGAGCAACTTGGTGAAACAGCGGCAGCTGCCCTCTGTGCATGGCCTGCAACTCTCACCAGGCCCTGAAGGTCAAGGCACTTCTAGGAGGCTCCTGCAGCTGGAAGGCTGGCGGTGTCTCAAGGACACGCTTCCAGGTGAAGAGAGGGCAGCCCTGAGAGTCAATGGTGGAAAATGGCCCTCAGGGGCCCAAGAGCCTGAACAGCTTGGCTGATTCAGGGGAAGGGGGAAGGGAAGGGAAGATGTCCCAGCACAGAGCACCGGTTCCCTTGCATCAGGATCCCAACTGATGACTTCCCTTCCTGGGTCTCATGATGGAGAGAACAAACACGGAAGCTGTTTGGGCTGGATGGGCCTTCCTGGTGGCTTCTTTGCCCCCCCTCCCCCCTCAAAGACTCTGGAAAGGCCATGTCAGTAAGACGTGTTGCACGAGAACCGTTGCCCTTCGGGAGGAAGCCAAGGCTGCTCCCAGCCCCCTGGAAAGGCTGGCCTGGCTGTTAGGATGCAGGTTTTTTTGGGCAGAAGACTCAAGGTTGCCTGGCTGTTCTCCTCAGCACAGCCTGTGAATGCCTGTGTGCAATATTTTAAATTTATTTGGACTTCAGTAAAGCATTTGATAAAGTAGACCATAACCTACTACTAGATAAAGTAGAAAAATGTGGGTTAGACAGCACCACCACCAGATGGATTCGTAACTGGCTGACCAACCGCACTCAGCGTGTAGTCCTCAATGGAACTACATCCACATATAGAGGGAAGTATGCAGTGGAGTACCCCGAGGCTCTGTTTTAGGCCCAGTACTCTTCAACATCTTCATCAGTGATGAAGATGTTGGATGAGGGGATAGATGGGGAACTCATCAAATTTGCAGATGACACCAAGCTGGCCAACACTCCAGAAGATAGGCTCAAGATACAGAAAGATCTTGACAGACTTGAACATTGGGCGCTATCTAACAAAATGAAATTCAACAGTGAAAAAAGTAAGGTTCTACATTTAGGCCAAAAAAACAAAATGCACCAGTACCGTATATGTGGTACCTTGCTCAATAGTAGTACCTGTGAGAGGGATCTTAGAGTCCTAGTGGATAACCATTTAGATATGAACCAGCAGTGTGCAGCAGCTGCCAAAAAGGCCAACACAGTTCTGGGCTGCATAAACAGAGGGATAGAATCAAGATCACGTGAAGTGTTAGTACCACTTTATAATGCCTTGGTAAGGCCACACTTGGAATATTGCATCCAGTTTTGGTCGCCACAATGTAAAAAAGATGTTGAGACTCTAGAAAGAGTGCAGAGAAGAGCAACAAAGATGATTAGGGGACTGGAGGCTAAAACATATGAAGAACGGTTGCAGGAACTGGGTATGTCTAGTTTAATAAAAAGAAGGACTAGGGGAGACATGATAGCTGTGTTCCAATATCTCAGGGGTTGCCACAAAGAAGAGGGAGTCGGGCTGTTCTCCAAAGCACCTGAGGGTAGAACAAGAAGCAATGGGTGGAAACTGATCAAAGAAAGAAGCAACTTAGAACTAAGGAGAAATTTCCTGACAGTTAGAACAATTAATAAGTGGAACGACTTGCCTGCAGAAGTTGTGAATGCTCCAACACTGGAAATTTTTAAGAAAATGTTGGATAACCATCTGACTGAGATGGTGTAGGGTTTCCTGCCTGGGCAGGGGGTTGGACTAGAAGGCCTCCAAGGTCCCTTCCAACTCTGTTGTTATGTTCTGTTAAATCTAATCTTTCATCTTCATTTGAAGTATCGAAGAGATAGACTGACTCTGGCCGTTAACTATTTTACAGCAAACCTATTCAACCAATGAGTCCTCGGGGGACTCTTTTCTCTGCCACTTCAACTGGCCCAAAGCTGGAGGACAGAAGGTGTGAAACATGCACACCTTGGGAAGCGTTATCTGATGATGGATTCGAGAAGGTCAGGCGGCCTTGGTTGGCTTAAGTGAGGCAGCCTTCAGTCTTGGCCAGTCCGTTCTCTCCCCCTTTATTCGGATGCCAAGCACAGGGCCCCGATAAGCAGCCGATAAAAACGGATAAACAGTGCCAGGAATTGTCCCCACACCAGTTGGGAGAATAATGCATCATTATTAAGTGGCAGCGGAGATAAAACTGCCAGTCGTGCCAAAAGGGGCAGCGGCTGGGGTGAAATTCGGATCTGCCTGGTGCATAATCTCCACCAAATCCAGTACAGAACTCCTTCATTCATATCTCGGGGTAACGTCCAGATTCCTCCCAAGCTCCTCCGAACCAACAGGAAATACAGATTTGTCGTCCAAGGAAAACAAAGAGGCGGACAGGCTCGCCCTGTGCCAGCCAACCAGAAGCTGACACAGCAGCCACCACAGTAAATCCAGCGAAGTGACAGGGAGATGACTCGGAGGAGGAGGAGGGAGAGGGGGAACCACTGGCCCTTTGACAGCTTTCTCCTTGTTCCCCATTCTGTGCAATTTTTTTCCAAGCCCAGGGACAGAAATGTCGAAACAAAGTTGACAGGATTAGGGAAGGGAACATCGATGCCAAGATAAGTCTTGCGTGGCTGATGCCCACTATACAAACCAAACCTTGGCATGACCCAGGACAAGCATCCTCCTGTTCAAAGCCGCAGAGAGCTTTGGATGTGGCCCAGCCATTTTCATACTGATCATCCAAAGAGGCCGACAGTAGCTGGGTGAGAATATTGCAAGTCAATTGTTTCACATTTTAACCTGGGAAGAAGGAAGATGGAAAGGGGTGGATTTTACAGGACTGAATTTACCCAGCTACATAGGAAGGAAAACTTGGCTTCTGAGAAGCAGGCAACTGAAGGAGGGAAAAAAGGGAGCCAGTTTGGTCTAGCGGTTAAGGCACCAGGCTCAAAGGCAGGAGACCCGAGTTCAAGTTCCATCTTAGCCACGAAAGCCTGCTGGATGCCTTTGAGCTAGTCCTTCTCTCTCAGCCCAACCCACCTCGCAGGATTGTTGTTGTGGGAGAAATAGGAGGAGGAAGGTGTGTTGGGTATGTTCACTGCCCTAACTTAGTTGTAAAAATAATAAAAGAGGAATAAAAGTATGAGCCATGGTGGTGCAGTGGACAGAAGGCAGCATTGCAGGCAAACTGCCCCGTCAGGAGTTCGATCCTGACTAGCTCAAGGTTGACTCAGCCTTCCATCCTTCCGAGGTCACTAAAAGAAGGACCCAGATTGTTGGGGGCAAGAGGCTGACATTTGCAAACCGCTCAGAGACTGTTTTAAAGCACCATGGAGTGGTACATAGGTGCTATTGCTAAAAAAGCAATTTTAAAAAGGATAGACCGCATGACTCGAAGAGAATGACGAAGGCAAAAAGGCCCTGGCTATGAAAGGTGGCCAAGACCCTGCAGAAGCCCCAGGCTGAGGGTCGCTCTGGACAGCTGCTATTACACCCCTTTGCAAGGCAGGCAACAGTGAAAGAAGCATCAAAACAGACCTTTTTAGAAAAAGTCTTCCCAAAAGAAGGCAAGGTTCCCCTGGAATTACAGCAACATCCTACATCATCTGGAAACCCCTGAATGATTTTCTTGAATATCCCAGAGTGGAATTCCCCAACTTCACTGTACAGTTGGTTACGTGGCTGAATTCCCATCACGATTTATCTAAAATCACTATTTCTTTCATTTCAGCCTGCTGTTCCTTACTCTTTCGAACTCCAGCGGTTTCCAGCTATTCTGTGTAATGAAAGATTGGAAATCTTTGATGAGCATCACAGGAAGGTTTTGAAGCATGCCTGATTTCTAACACCCAGAACCAAGATAGCTTTAGGAGGAATATTCTTTGCCCAAAATTAAAAAGGACCTATCTCTTTAAAGCTCTGAGTCCCAAATGCCTGCAGAAGTTAATATAATTATGTGCCGTGACTTTGACTGAGACGCAGCACAAGGAGGGTCATTGTGGCTCAATTATTAACTGGGCTGGGGGAGGGAAGACCCTTGACTTGATCGGAATGTGGTCTAACTCAGTAGCGAGGCTTCAGCTGGGGCATAAAGGTTAATGCATTCCCTCTCCGTGCTGGCCTTGGTCCTTCGGCCACGTCATTCCCAAAGCAGGCCTTGCTCTCTGGAACAGTTAAATCCCGCTCGCCAGCCTCTGCCTGCACTTTCTCCAGGGAGGAGGAAATGGGCTTAAAGAGGCAGGACTGTAGAGCTTCTCCAAAAGAAATGACCCCCAAGCAGAGGAGAAAAGGGCAGCCGGGGATCCCTTCTCAAATGCATGAGGACTCACAGAGCTACTCACCGACAAGGGAAGATAACTCTGCATGTAAAGATCCTGCCCTGAGGAACCCTTGAAAGCCAACGTTGGCTTTCATTTCTCAGAGTCTAGGGCCACATCCTGGGGGCCCTCCACTCCATCTCCCTATAACCTCAGCAAAGCCTGACCTATACTCATCTTTGAGTATGCCAGTAGTTAGACACTCAGAAATGGAGAGGCTGTTCGGTTCTCGCCCTTCAAGCTCCAGAACCGAATGTTCATCCTTGGCAGGGAAATTTGTGCTGCAAAAGTAGCCTGAAACACGCTAAGAGAAAGAAGAGGGAGAAGGAGGCAGAGAGGCAGAGAGAGCACACTAGAAAGATTTTTTAAAACCTTTCTTCCTTTTAATGTTTCGTTTCTTGGACTGTTTTTATTTCTTGGCTAACGTCAGTATAACTGAAGGAGTTTCTATTAGAATGCAACACCCCTGACCCTTGTACAGTTGCTTTTCAATTAATGCAACACTCCTCGTGATCATTCATAAAGCATCTGCAGACAAAATAAAACTTGAAATCACACACCCCACCAGAAAAATTCCACTCAAGCATCACACGGCCAACCAGGCTCACTAAGGAGCACAAACACAGCCAACTGGAGCTCAAAGCACTCCAAAGGCTGGCTAGGATTCGGATGGAGCTCAGCCTAGGAAGGAGCCTGACTCACTTCCCACCCAAGGGTGGGGCACCCGAAGCTTTTCCTCCCACAGCAGGGCTTCTTCCTGGGCTTGGCAGGGTCCCCGGAAGGCCACTGGCCCCTCCAGCTGCAGCCTCTTCCCCTTCTCTACTTCAGGGTTTTCAGGAATCCAGGGACACCTTAAGGATGGATGAATCTCCCACTTTTGCCTCCTCACTTCTTCCTCTCATATACCAACAAACTGAATTTTGTCCCCAGTTGGTCTCAGACCTGCAAAGTGGATGCTGGCTGGCCATTCCTTCCACAATTCTTTTATCAAGAAACCCACATTAGCTGGTACATCCACATAAGACCAAGTGGTGGGATTCAGCCAGTTCGCAACACTTCGGTAGAACCCGTTGTTAACTTTCTGAGCAGTTTGGCAAACTGGTTGTTGGAAGAATCCTCAGGCAGAGAACCGATTGTTAAATTACTTGAATCCCACCACTGATAAGACCCACGCTGGCTCTCAAGACACTCCAAGCACAATTTAAGGTGCTGATTGTCAACTTTAAACCCTTCATGCCAAGAGGCTACTCACAGGACCAACTCTCTCTGCTGGCTTCTGCTAGTCTTACTAGATCTGGCGGAGTGGGCTGATGTCACGTAGAGGAGGACATTCTCTGCCCTCTGGAAGACCCTCCCTGGAGGCATGGATGGTGTCAACCCTGCTGTCCTTTTGGAAGACTTGACTCTTTCCCCAGGCATTGGGGCCAGACTCTTGGTCGAGGATTATTAAGATTTTTTTCCCCCACTTTTCCCATTCCTCCTCTGGAAAACCACCTTTTCCATGGATCAGGAGCTCCCACAGAGCCAGCGTGAAAGACCACAGCCTGGAAGGAGAAAAAGACCAACTTTCTCTATCCTTGAAACATCCCTGCTGTTCCCCATAACTGGCCAGGCAAGACAAAGGCAAGTTTGAGGAAGCCGTCCCTCTCCCCAGAAAACATAAGATAATCCAAAATGAGTGGGAACAAGCTGACCCAATTCCAGCAGCAAATGTGAAAGCCATCCCGGCTCCACCAAAATCTGGAAGAGCTTAGGGAGAGGTCAACAGCTGGTCTTAGTTATTGATGGAAATTAAAATATGTTTTGAAAATGGGAAGAGGGCTGAACAAGAATACTCCAACATGGAAAACTGAATTAAAAATTAAAGCGATTAAACTATTTGGGATACAATGAAGAAATACTCTAAGGAGTCAGAATTTTGCAGAGCCGATATATGAGGCAAACACTATAAATGTCAGCGTTCAAGAAAAAATAATAATAGAAAGGAAATCATAAATACTGGAAAACGTTGAAAAATGGCAGGCTGCAGATGGTATAGATGGTATATTATATGCTAGCTAAAATATGCTTGTGGTTTGCTTGGGGAATAACTGTGCAATTTGCCAAAAGGGCATGATGAGGATTGCATTGATATGGGATGATTGTTCCCCTGTGCAAAGTGAAAGTGAAGGCAGATGAAGTGTTAAGTGTGCGGGGGGGGGGGAGTGGGGGGGGGCACTGGAAGAGTTCTGACTGAAAGGAAATGAGGAAGGGAAATAAGCAAGAGTGGAGCACTGCAACTTTCCCACTTTGGAAGGTTCTAAGAAACGTGTGAACGTGAGAACATTTACATTTGTTGAGTTACATAAACCAAATGATAAAGAAAATGCACTAGGATCACCAAATGGTTAATATAATTATAAGGTTGAAAGTTGGTGGCTGAATGCAGTAAGAGGGATTTATGAGGAAAATAAAGCATGTGTGAAAATAAATGGATTACTTAGCATATGATTCAACTCTGAACACAGAGTAAGAACATATGGATGTGTAATATACCCTGATAGACACATTTATGGTTACTGTATGAAGAGCACTTTCACTGTTGTTAGAGGTCTTAGTTGGTGTCTTAAAAATACACATATTTTTGTATACAAAGATGGTGTGTTGTTGGTTGAAAAGCCAAAAGTTGGAAATACCTCAACAAAGAAGGAACCTTTTAACCTATGTGGGTGGTTATGCAAAAAGATTCAAAAGTGCTAGAAAGAAATTCACCAAAACATTCATAAAGTTCTGAAACTCAAATACAAATTAAAATCACAAATATTTTATTAGATAGGATCCCGGTGAAGATAAACGAAAAGTATCACAATGTATACCGAGTGGGACAATAATCAATCTTGGTACAGCGATAAAGACAGAAATAAATTCCTATTGCATGAAAAAAAGGAAGCAGATATTATGTACCTTATTTCCAGCTATAAGATCTATTGTTCAGCATAGGAAAGAAAAACGTATGGCCCCAATTATTCAATTGTCAGAATTCAGAATTGATGACACTGACAATTTACAAATCAATAACTTATAAATATAGATTACTTATGCATGAGTATGAATTAAGGTTTGCATTCACTGAAACGTTCACTCTACAACTTTATGTTTGTATATCTGGAAGTACATAGTATATATATTTATGTTTCTTTTTTAAGCTTTCTTTTTTCTTTTTTTAGAAATGCTGTATATTCTTTTCCTTTGGTTTTTGTTAAAATTAATAAAACAACAATAAGAAAGAGGAGCCAAATGATTTGTAGAACATGTTAGACAGATCATATGATTCAACAAAGTGAATAGTCCTGAAAATTACAGTGTCAAGGACCAAGTTACCTGACCGGGAAAATGCAACTAATAATTTACAAGTTACAAATAAATGGTGATAAACTGAAGCAGGAAGATAAATTGGCATATCTTCACAGAATGTTTACTAAAGATGAGGAAATACATGGAGAAATGTTAATGATCATACAAAGCTAGCGGCTACCATGCAGTCTCTTGCAAGAAATCAGTGCTTGTTTCAAAACTGCAAAACGGCTATCCGTAAAAGTGCCCTTCTTCTGCCCTCTGGGTTATAAGGAAATAAGGTTTACATCTGGAGCAGACTGAGCATAAGCTGAGTGCAATGGGAGGGAATGAGCTAGGACGGGGTCTGCAAACTTGGCTCTTTTAAGGCTTGTGGACTTCAACTCACAGCTTTGCTGGCTGAGGAACTCTGTGAGTTGAAGTCCACAAGCCTTAAAAGAGCCAAGTTTGCAGACCTCTGGGCTAGGAAAGGGGAGTGGTGAAACTAGAAGAGGCAGCCAGTGTCAAATAAGAATGGACTTGAACAAGTGTGAACCAAATATAGGATTGAATGATCTCTATGAATGACACATATTGCGGTAGTTGGGACATGCAGAGATAGTGAGGATCAAATATGAAAACAAATGCATGAAGGAATTGCGCAGGAGAAGCCAGACAAAATCATAGCTGGGCAGAGTTAGGAAGAGTAAACCTCTAGTCTCAGTCCCAGGCCCAGATTGGATCTTGCAACATTATCCTGGGACCCCTATATTTGTCTTCCTTCATTCACGAGAGTTGAATGAAATCCTTAAAAAGGTGCCAAGTTAAAGAAAGGCGACACTTGAAATTGTGTTTAATGAGAGCAAGCTTGGAAAGCCAAGGAGAAGCAGTGGTGATTGGCGCCATATCTTCCAGCCTTTCACCACAGACCTCCTGGGCTCAGAGATGCTCCCACTGGCAAAGACCCTCCTGAGCGGATGACCAAAGCTTTCCCCCCCACCTCCCGGAGTCAGCTGAGGCTTGTGCCAACAGGCTGGTCTCTTGGCAGCTTGCGGTGGGGAGAAGGCAGCACGGGAGAGGCAGGTCAGTTGGAACGAAGTCTTGAGCCCAGCCCTGCCATGCTTTCGCCACTGCTGCCCACCCCCAGCAGCCCACGCAGGAGAGCCTCACCTGCCCAACTGCCAGGGCCGCACTGAAGGTAGCCAGAATCCACAAAGGCTTTCCCTTCCCTTTCTTTTTTTAACTTCACTTTCACCCAGGCTGCTCAGCCAACCATGAGCCTCAGTTGCTCTGAAGGACCGTTCAGGGGGCGACTCAGTCTCCCTTTTCAAGCAATGAAAAGCCCTGAATGCCAACCCTCCGTTTTAGGAACTCAGCAAGAGGCCCCTCCCAACAAAGAAGCTGCTACTCCTATTCTTTTCTTTAAAACAGTCTTTATATTTTTCCATGCACTCCCTCCACCACCGTCCTAGCAGGCGCAGCCTTAGCCACATGGATACACCAGCAAATCAAAGTGTTTAATAGAAAAGGCGAAAGAAGTCAGGCAGCAGCCCAACTTTAGGTAATAAAGGCTGACATTCCACTTTAAAGCAACTCTTGGAAAGGATGAGAAGCCCAGATAATCTGTGGAAGTTACAGATTAAATAAAACTGAGAATAGGACGTCTGTGGGTGGATGGATGTTCTATGCCCGAGCAAGAGCTCACTCTCCAAATATGCCATTGAGACTGGATCCAAGTCACACAAGAGCAACCGCAACCACAACCGCCGGTTTCCCTGCTCTGCCTTCCCATGTTGGAGACCTTTCAACCAGCCCAGCAGCGTCTCTGACCTAGGGGTCTCCAACCTTGGCAACGTTAAGCCTGGAGGACTTCAACTCCCAGAATTCCCCACCCAGCAAAGCTTGGGAGTTGAAGTCCTCCAGGCTTAACGTTGCCAAGCTTGGAGACCCCTGCTCTAAGGAGCCCCAAGACAGTGGTGGGATTCAACCAGTTCGCACCACTTCGAGAGAACCAGTTGTTACCTTTCTGAGCAGTTTGGCAAGCTGGTTGTTGGAAGAAATCATTAGGGCAGAGAACCGGTTGTTAAATTGCTTGAATCCCACCACTGCCCCAAGAGCCCAGCCGGCTGCTCAGTCCCCAACATTCCAAGGCAGGGAGTCCCGTTCTGCCTGCCCGGCCAGGGCAAGAGACGGGCAGAGCGTCTGAGAGAGCCTGCGGCACTCCCGGCCACAAGAGCCCCCCGGAGAGCCTGACCGTCAGAGGCATTACAAGGGGCTCCTCGACGGCCGAGCGGTCACTGCAGCCAGCCGGACCTCAGCTGGAGATGGCCATACAAGCGCTCTGGCCGGAGGGCTCCCGCCTGGCTCCCCGCGAAGGCAGCAGCTGGCCGGGCAGGAGAAGGGAGGCTCCGGCGGCGGTCCCTGCCGGCTCAGCTTCCACACTTCCCGCCCCGAGCCGAGCACAGTCCCGGCAGCACGCCGGCCGCCTCGCCGCGCCAGGAAGCGAGAGAGCCGCGCGCTGCTGCCCAGCCGCCGGGGCTGCCAAGCGGGACTGCGCCGCATCCTCCGCCCGGCGGGACTGACGGAGCGGCCGGCGGTTCAGCGCAGGAGGAAAGTCCCCGGGGACGCTGCCTGTGGCTCTGGCCCGGGAGCAGCTGCCGCCCAGCCAGCCCGCCAAAGTCCCGCCGGCGCTCGGACAGAAAGCTCCCTCGCAGCCGCGGGAAGCCCGAGGAGCGAGGTCGGTGAGCGCGGCTGCCCCGAAGGGAAGCGGGATCCCGGCGCCCCGCCGCCCTCTCTTACCCCGAGGCTGCGTCGTTCCGCTCCCGCCGTCGCCCCCGGTCCCGGCATGAGTCGCCAGCCGCGGGGCCCTTTCCGGCGAGCCAGCGAAGAGCAACCGCCGCTGCCGCTGCCGTTGCCGGCGTCGTCCGAGCGAGTGAGCGGCTCTGAGCGCAGGTGGCCGGCCGGATGAAGCCGCCTCCGCCCCGCCCGCCGGCCTCTCCACAGCGACCCTGCGCGGTTGGCCGGGCTGAGAGCCGCGCGGAGCCTTAGGAGGCGCAGGGCGGACTCGGCGGATCTCGCCCTCTGGCCCCGGTCAGTTTTCAGGAGGCCTGGATGGCGCTTCAGCCTTCGGTGCGGATTGCAGAGCCTGGATGCACCGCTGCAAGAAGCGCCCCAATTATGCAATTCTGCCCCTGATTAACAAGTTGGAAGGGACCTTGGAGGTCTTCTAGTCCAGCCCCCTGCTCAAGCCTATCAGTTTAGACACAAGGTTGTCCAGTCCCTTCCCAAAAGCCTCCAGTGATGGAGCACCCACAACTTCTGAAGCCAAGAATGTCACATTCGGAAGGGTTGTGCCTGGGATGCTGTGTGTGCCCACATACAGGGGTGGCAGGCCAGAGTTCTCAGTTCTGCACTAGGCTTTGCATCCCCCTATCCCAAGTTCCAGACCCCCATCCTCCCATTTGCCCTCAGCTCAACCTATCTCATTAGGCGGTTGTTACCAAGAAATTAAGAGGCAGAATTTATGTATAACACTTTGAACTTCTGCCCAAAAGGTGAAGGTAAATGAAGAGATAAAAAGGTCAAGGTTTCCTCTGTCCAGTCATGTCTGACTCTAGGAGACGGTGCTTATCTCCAGATCTTAGCCAAAAGGGCCAGTGTTGTACAAAGACATTTCCATGGTCATGTGGCCAGCATTACTCTATGCCAAGGCCCCTAACCTTGTTAGGCTCCCACCAAAATAATACCTATTTATCTACTCTCATTTGCATGCTTTCGAACTTTGAGATGGGCAGGAGCTGAGGCACAAACAGGAGCTCACCCTGCCTCAAGCGGCCAACCTTCCAGTCCACACCCAGTGTCTTAACTGCTAGGCCATCATGCCCCCATAAAATGAACAAGGTAAAGGTAAAGGTTCCCCTTGCACATACATGCTAGTAGTTCCCGACTCTAGGGGGCGGTGCTCATCTCCATTTCAAAGCCAAAGAGCCAGCGCTGTCGTCTCCGTGGTCATGTGGCCAGCATGACAACACCAAAGGTGCATGGAACGCTGTTACCTTCCCATCAAAGGCGGTCCCTATTTTTCTACTTGCATTTTTTATGTGTTTTTGAACTGCTAGGTTGGCAGAAGCTGGGACAAGTAATGGGAGCTCACCCTGTCATGTGGCAACACTAGGGATTCGAACCGCTGAACTGACGACCTTTCGACCGACAAGCTCAGCGTCTTAGCCACTGAGCCACCATGTCCCTAAAATGAACAAAGAGCTGCCCAATTCTATCATCCATTGTATTTGCTTCCTCCAACGTGGTGCCCACTAGATAGCCTGCAACTGCAGCTACTCAGGTTCGGCCGACGTCTTTGGAGATTCCCAGTCACCCAGTTGTCCCAAAGGTGCTTTTTCAAGAGGCAGCTGGACTTTCTGGTTTTTCTTTGAAGTCATTTCGCTTCTCACCCAAGAAGCTTCTTCAGCTCCCTCTACTGTCCCAGGAAGATGGGCTCCCCAACCCTAGAGCTGCTGCTTTGGTTGGCAACTCTTTGAGAGATGGTTGAACCTGCAGAACTCCAGCCAGAAGGTGAAAGGAGAGAGGAAGCCTCTGCCTGTCAGGCTCCAGGTGGATTCTGACTAGCTGGAAGAGCAGAAGGCCCAGGGCCCATTGCCCAATTTGGCTCCTTTCTGCTGCTGGACCATGTAACCCTCCTCCTGCCACCTGGGCTTCCACACCTGGTTGGGGCTTTTCTGGGGCTGGCCCAGAAACCTGGCAGTTAAGGGAGAGCCCAAATGAAAGGCTTCCCATGCCAAGGCAGCCAAGAAAGATTTACTCCAACCTTGGCAACTTTAAGACTTGTGGGCTTCAACTCCCAGAACCCACAAGTCTTAAAGTCCACAAGTCTTAAAGTTGCCAAGGTTGGAGAACCCTGCTTTAGCAGATCCTGCCTCCTCCCACTCCCATCCTAAGGGAAGGGCCACTTCTGTAGTCCCCCAAACTGTAGGAAGACACTTGTTGCAAAGACTGCTCCCATACTTTTAGCAGATTAACAGAAAAGAACAGAATGACGAAGTTGGAAGGGACCTTGTAGGTCATCTAGCCCAACCCCCCGCCCAAGAAGAAGCAGGAGTGCTACACCATTTCTGACAGATAACAGTCCAGTCTCTTCTTGAAAGTCTCAAGTGATGAAGCTCCTACAACTTCTGAAGGCAACTTCTGTTCCATCAGTTCATTGTTCTCACTGTCAGAAAATTCCCCCTCATTTCTAGGTGGAATCTTGACCAAATCCATCTGTGGGTCTGCAGGATATCACACGCAGCATCTAAAATTTAACCAGCCATGTTTGCTTTCCCCTTTCCTTGCTCTGAGATGCAAATCAATTATTCTGAAAAATTGAGCTTTCCTCAAAAAGGAATTCGGAATAGTCCCCCTTGTGGCCAATGCAGCTGCTTTGGCTTTTGACTGGATAATATTCATCAAGTTTAAAAGATACACTTCTGAAGTTGTGCTGTAGCCCCCCATGCATGCATCCCCTATAAAAACTGGTATTATGAGGGGGTCCTTGATGTTTGTTCAGCAGCAACCGCCTGCTAAGTGTAGCCCAAAGGAGAGAAGGATCAAAGAGGCAGAATATCTGATTGGTGGTTAGAACTATTGTGAAACTATTGTAGCCTATGACTATCGTTAAGTGTTGTATCATTAAGTGTTAAATTCGTAGCCTATGACTATCATTAAGTGTTGTAAGTGTTGTACCTTGATGAAGGTATCTTTTCTTTTATGTACACTGAGAGCATATGCACCAAGACAAATTCCTTGTGTATCCAATCACACTTGGCCATTAAAAAATTCTATTCTGTTCTGTTCTGTTCTGTTCTGTTCTGTTCTGTTCTATTCTATTCTATTCTATTCTATTCTATTCTATTCTATTCTATTCTATAAAGGTCCAATACCAACATGTGGATATCATATCACAGATTTAAATGATGCTTTTACCTCTGAATAGGTCCCCTCTAAGCAAATGATCAGATTTGTATTAAACACATAATTTTTTGCAAAAGGCACAATACGCTGAAAATTAGGGAGGCTGAAAGAATGTGAGTGGGTTGGTGGGAATTTTGGTTATTTCAGGAATTGAAATGGGATCAGGCACTGTTGAAATGGCACTTGGGGAAGGTGACTGAAGGACAATTTCGAACCATTTTTTTCAAATAAAGATTGATGTGAGTTTTATTGTTATCTGGCCTTAAGGCGGTAATAAACTGATTTGAGCTTAGCTATTTTTTAGGAATTTGGCTATCAAACGATGCCTGTTGTTGTTCAAATGTCTGCCAAACAACACAGTCATCCGTTCTTCTCTGTGCGGCAGGCAGAGAAGTTCCACTTGAAAAATACTCACTTGAGAAAAGTGTTTCCTCTGGAGGGGAGCAAAGGAAGGAAGGAACGTTTCCCAGGCACAAACTTTGAAAGGCACCCAGTGCCACGTCCAGCTGTCAGCCAGGCTTCTGTTGCAGAAAGGGGCTGTGCGGGATGAGAGACTCTAGGCAGAAGAAAGCCTGCCTGCTCTGGCCGGACCCAGCCAGCCTGATGAACAGCTGGGTTAGTAGAGACTGGGACAGTGGGGCCGGGGGTGGGGGGCAGGCCTGGGCTGGCTGATAGCAGCAACTCACACAAGTGTGGGCACGTGTACACGTGTGCATGCGTGCGTGATCACATGATAAAAAGTGAAATATGAGCTAATGATGACTGCTGTCCCAATGCTTCCAGTCCCTGTTGCGGGGGTGGGGAGCTCGGAAGGATTGCCCAATGCAGCTTTTAGCAGAAGCCTGGAGACAAAGAGCTATCAGGAGGGGCTTTCCACAAACGATGGAAATTCTCAATCATCCAGCTCCTGGCTGTCTCAAAGGCAACTGAACTTCCTTGGTTTTTTTCTCTTTGCAAACGTTTCACTCCTCATCCAGGAAGCGTCTTCAGTTCTAACTGAGTGGTGGGGAAAGGAAGGATCGATATTCTTTGCCATCAGCCTATCATTGGCACTCAGAGAGTAACTGAATCCTCAGAGTCACCCGAATCAGAGCACAAACTGGGGTGGGACCATCCTGGGACTGCTGAAAGGGCTGTGCTATAAACACCACCCACCTCCTGTTTCCAATGCTAGATGAGATACGTTCCTGCCATTTCCCTTCCCGTTCCATCCTCTGGTGGCCCCCGCAGGAGGCCTTCTTCTCCTGCACACCAGGTAGTGGAGCCTTGATTGGAGTGACTGGGCCAAATTCCCCATTGCAAAACTAAAACTCAGAAGAGGAAAGGCATTCTCACAGGAAGTAGCCCTTCTTCTCATGAAGACCGTTTTCCATCGGTTGCCAAAGAAAGACAATGCTTCCCCTGCTTCTCCCCATTTTATAAAACCAGACCACTCTCAGATGACATCAGCTTCCATTTATAACCTCCCCCAGGTTTCTTCTTCTTTCTTCACAGGCAGGAGAACGGAAGCGAAATGGCCTCCTCCTGTCTGGAAGCATTTTCTACTCAAGGAGGAGCAGCGTTTCTGGGCCAGGCAAAGATCTGGGTGAAGAAACTTGGCTACCTCATCCTGGAAAGGCCAAGAGAGCCTGGCTTTGAGAGGAACCCTGGAAGGAGCCTCCGGTCAGATGGGGGAGGGGTCTTGAGTCCGGTTTTAATGCCAGGTCTCTGCAGTTTCCTTAGCAAGGGCTTTCAGAAGGGCTTTGCCATTCCGAGGGCAAGGAGAGTGACTGGCCCAAGATCGCCCAGCTGGCTTTGTGCCTAAGTCGTCACTAGAACACACCACTTCCCAGTTTCCACCTGGTGCTTTAAACTCTACACCTATAATGGGGAACTTGGCATGGAAGTGGCACGCAGAGCCATCTCTCCAGGCACGTGAGCTGTCGCCCGTTGCTCTTCCGGGGTGTGGGGTGCCGGCCAGCTGGTCTTCACGTGTGCGTGAGTGCCGGAAGCCAGAAGAGGAGCTGCCCCTTCACACATGTGCACCGGTTACCTGGTCTTCCAGTTTCTGGCACGCATGTATGTATGAAGACCAATTGGCTGCTGTGCATGCATGTGCCAGAAACCGGAATGTCACCTTCCTGGGGCGTGCATTAGCACCAGGTGGCTGCTCTTCCGGTTTCCGGTGCATGCCTGCGCACTGGACAGCTGATCTTCCGGTTTCCAGTCTGCATGCGCGTGAAGACCAGCTGCTGGTGCTCCTGTGTGCGCCGGAAACTGGAAAATCATGTGCACCAGGCGGCTGCTCTTCCGGTTTCCAGCATGAGCGTGCGCTCTGGCCACCTGGTCTTCTGATGTCTGGTGCGCACGTGCGCATGAGGACCAGGGTTTCCCAACGCTGCTCTACAGCAAGTGGGCTCTCAAAGGGATATTATCTAAACAAATTGCCACAAAGAAAAGAAAACAAAAAACAAGAACTTTGTAAGGAGCTCATCCATTTGCAACCAGACAGGTAGTACAGGTAGTCCTCACCGTATGAACATAATTGAGCCCAAAATTTATGTTGCTAAGTGAGAAATTTATTAAGTGAGTTTTGCCCAATTTTACAACTTTTCTTGCCATGGTTGTTAACTGAATCACTGCAGTTGTAAAATTAGTCACAAAGTTGTTAAGGGAATCTGGCTTCCCCATTGACTTTACTTGTCAGAAGGTCGCAAAAGGGGATCACGTGACCCCGAGACACGGCAACCGTCATAAATGTGAGTCAGTTGCCAAGCATCCAAATGCAAATCATGTGACCTGGGTGATGCTGCTATGGTCAAAAGTATGAAAAGTGGTCATAAGTCACTTTTTTCAGTGTTGCTGTAACTTCAAATGGTCACTAAGTGAACTGTTGTAAGTCAAGGACTACTTGTATTAGCTTCACCTATTTGTGAACTTTTGCAGACAACCCAAATATCATTTTCAAGGATAAGTTTTGAAGCAGCTCCCATAATAATTTATTAAGAGGAATTTTTCAAAAGTGAGATGTTTCTCGCACTAACCTGCCTTCATCTTTCAAATGCCCGATATTAGAAAACTGGACGTCACATTGAAAACACAATTTTGTTCTTTTCTGGGTTTTTTTGTTATTTGTTGTTGTTTCAGATTGGCCATAAAACAACACAATGGTGAAGAACTAAGCCAGCCTGAGTCCTTGGAGCAGTTTGATGGCTCCTTGGTTATTCTGATTACTACTTAAATGTGGGAGGGGGGCATTGACCTTGAAAAGCTCCTTAGCAGGTTTTAAAAGAAGAGACTTCCTTGCTGTTAAAAAGGCCGGGGACAGAAAAACCTGGGTTACAACTTCCCTGCCTACCATATACTGCCTGGCAATGCCCAACACACACATGCGCACACGCACCCACAGACACACTGGGCTGAATGAGATGCCGGTCCAGTGAAAAGCTTCCAGGGAAGGACTGCAGCCATCTGGGGAGGGGTGTGTGTGACCTGGTGGCTGTGTTTGGCCAAGGGGCTTCGCCGGTGTCAGCCATCCTGGATTGTGCCTGGGTACTGAACCAGGAGCCCACCACTTAGCCTGGCTCATTCAACAGACTCAACGTAGCCAGTGTGATGATGTAACTGCCAGGTTTTTATCGTGCTTGGTTAGTATGGTTTTTCACAGTTGTAGAAAGTCAGCACCCACCCACCCACCCACCCTCCTAGAGGATGAAATATTTTGAGGAATATTAAAAAGGCAGGATAGAATATTTCCCCTAAAGGAAAAATGGGGAAAGAATCTTCAGGGAGGCAGAAACCAGCCCCCCCACCCCCTGCCCCAAGCAGGAACTGAGGCAGCCAGCTCTTAGAAATGCAGATTTGGTAATCCATTCAGAAAGACTGGGTCCAACAGAAACCCCAGATAAACAATTGGACAAGACAAGATTAGCTCAGACAAACAACTAGGATTTGCATTTCCCCTTTTGCCTATAGAGCCAACCATGACCCCTACATGACCCCATAGAAATCAAAAAGGTATAAAAATCCACCCTACTCTCAACTCCATTTTGCCAGTTGTCCCAGAACTGCACACTGTGTGTGTGTCGATTCTGCTCATCAATAAACAGAATATTTTTTTCCAATCAGCCTCCAAGGACCTGGACCTGGATTTTTCTTCCAGCACAATCTAGGCAGCTGGGCTACCTCGGAGAAGGACGGGCTTGCAAAGGCGGCCAGCTACACCTTCTGGCTTAAGGAACGTGGGCTGTTGCTCTTCTCTACACTCTTTCCAGAATCTCAACATCTTTTTTTTTTTGTATCATGGTGACCAGAACTGGACACAGGATTCCAAATGGGGCCTTACCGAGGCAGCATAAAAAAATACTAACACTTCCCGTGATCTTGATGCTATCCCTCTGTTGAAGACAGGAGGTTGTTCTGTGTTTTGGGCATCCTTCTGAGCAAAGGCACCGTATCATGTGTCCCATCTTTTCCCACCCAGCCAATCCAGGACCTCCCTTTCTGTAGCTCCCCTTAGATGCTGCCAAGGCCCATCTGGAGAGGTGGGGAACACATGAAGGGAGGAAACGCTATTTCTACCAGTAATCTGCAAATGATTCATCCACAGAGAACACATGGGTGACCACACCAGTTAATCCATCTGTAGATCCCCTCTGGTCATGGGACACGTGAAGTGGCAGTTGGGGCTCCAAATTTTCAGAAACAAAATTGGTTTTTGTTTTGATTCTGGCATATAATGGAACTTCCCTCCATTCAACAGAGGCAACAGGCTGCAGCTGATGGGGGAAATCCCAGGCTGGAAAGCAAACACATCCACATCTAACGCACCCATCCTCCTCCCACTTCCCCACTCATGACGTTTCACCTTCCTGTGGAATAAATAAGAAGGACAAATAGAAGGGAATATTTGTAGCTGAGGGTGGAACTGAGGGTCCTTGGTGCTCTCTGAGCTTGGTGCTTTTCTTCCGGACATTTCATGACCCGACTACACTGAACATCACTGAACCTTAGAATCTTGCTTTACTGTTTATCTACACTGTTTGTTACAAATCTTTTATTTTGTTAATTCGCCTTTTACAGTCTGCTAAATTTCATCATCTTAGGAGAAAAGCATTGTGCTTTTTGCTATAGGTTGCTGATAAAGAATAAAAGTGTAGAATTGTAAAATTGGAAAGGGTCACATAGATTTTCTAACTCGATCCTTTACAATGTGCAGGAAAACCAATAAAGTTATATTTGGGAGGTGCCTGTCCAGGGTCTATGACACCCAAACTACATGAGGCTCTCTTACAAGCAGCGCTGTACTCACTGATTCATGCTGTTCTCAGCTGACTGAACCCTTCTCGTAGGTAGCACTTCCAAACATGTGTGTGCATGACATCACTTGCCTCCCTCTGCAGACTCCCATGCTAACATAAAAGAGACCCAACATCTGCACTAGCAGGCAAACTGCAAGCGCATGAAGCACACAGACAATCTGTCTGCTGAAAACATCGCTCGCTTTTCACATGAAGAGATAACATTGTCTGGGATGGTATAGTGTCTCTCGATTAAGTTGGGGGTTGGACTAGAAGACCTCCAAGGTCCCTTCCAACTTTATTATTCTACAGTATTCTGTAAGGGGAAAATGAACAGGCTACAATGTTGTGACTTGAGCCATAAGGGCCGGATAGCTCAGGCTGGTAAGGCCTGTTATTAAGAACACAAAGCCTGCAATTACTGCAGGTTCAAGCCCGGCCCAAGGTTGACTCAGCCTTCCATCCTTTATAAGGTAGGTAAAATGAGGACCCAGATTGTTGGGGGGGCAATAAGTTGACTTTGTAAAAATATACAAATAGAATGAGACTATTGCCTTATACACTGTAAGCCGCCCTGAGTCTTCGGAGAAGGGCGGGGTATAAATGTAAACAACAACAACAAACATAAGGTGATAGGCATATCCGAGGTCGTGAAGTTGGTCCTGATGACAAAGGGCAGAAAGGCCAAGGAGGTGAGAACCTGCCACCAAGTGCGGTGCCAGGCTTGGCAGCCAGTTTCATCAAGACTCCGGAGATGCCCCCATGAAAAAGAGCTGAAGATCTCCAGATGCCTTTGAGTCTTCCTGCTCAGCAAGAGAAGCATTTGAGGACTGGTCTATGAAGGTGACTTTCCTTTCCCCAGAAGCCACTAGGGAGCTCCCTCCCTGCCTAGAGATTGAGAGTCTTAGGAGGTAAAGAAGAGGCACCAGGATCCTCCTTTCTCCCTCTTTTTCTCCAGTCAGAATGAAGAAGAGGCTTCTAGAGGAATTCTGTCAAACTCCCCAAACCTCGGCCAGATTGGAGAATTCCAATCTGAGGTGAGACTCCAGACAGATTTTATGATTCTAGAGATCCTATGAGGGATATTTTGCTAGGATTCTGATGACAAGAGTCTCTGAGCTATCATCCTGACTAACCATCCACGCCTGGTCGACTGTCTCCCTCCAGGACATCATCAAGAGCTAAAGTATGAATCTGACACCTGTTCGTCTAATGACAATCTTTATAAAATTTACCCCTAGATATTCTTGAACCCAGAGAGTGTCGTTAGGGCCATGTCAACATATATTGTGCAATGTTGTGTAGAATCTGATTCAGGTCCTTCCTTGGGAATAGTCACCCGGACCAGTTGCTTACACGATCCTGCACAGTAGATACTGTATACAAAGCTCACTTCAAGCTGTGCTTGACACCTAACATGAAGCATCTTTGTGAAAACAAATTTTATATATATATTTCCATAAGCGCTTGGTGACCTCTATAGGCCAAGCATTTCAGCAAATCAGACTTGGAAGGGACCTTGGAGATGTTTTCATCCAATCCCTTAATCACAAATTTTACACTCCAATTTAATCTAGTTTGGCATCTTGTGCACACAGAGCGAGCTGGAGCCAGAATAAATCTTATTACTAACAGCAGTCGAACTCTTTATAGAAGCTGAACCCAAAGTCCTGCAGGGGCAGCAATCAGTTACTTTGCTCTGAATTTCTGCTGAAAAACTTTGCGAAATGCAGGGAGGGAGGAAAGAAAGAACCAGCAAGTGTTTCATTTAAACAGAAGCAAAAAACCCTAAAAAATACACAGGAGTCCAAGAGCTGGTCTACTGTCATCCATCAGATCGCACAGAGATCCAGGGGAGCAAGCAGGGGCTTCCCCAGAGTCTGTTCTGTGCCAGAGAGGCGGTGGCTTTTTGAAACAACCCCTGTTCACAACAAATGGCACAGCGCAGTTTCTGCTGGGCGTACAGTCTCCTAGCCATACAGCCTCGTGATCAGTGGCTGACAGCTGCAGATGCCCCACCACTGCCTTGCTCAAGGGGCTGGTTTGCAGTTCAGCCGTGAATCAGGGACCCCGTGCAGTTTGTTCTTTCATACCTGAGACAATATTTGGGGTGTCCTTTCCTTCCAGGCCCCCCCTCCCTTTTCTGCTCAACTTTATAACTGATCCACCACAGTTTAGTTTCATAATCTCTTCATCACTTTCCCAGAAACAGCTGCAGGACTTGATTCTCCCTGTTTATGTAAAGAGCAAGCACAGCATCCCAACTAACGCAATGCTCCAGCTTTGAAACACACCAAACTCAGCAGAGCCTGTAAGCTTCCATTGGCTGGAAGAGCCACCCGAAAAGCAGGCGGGAAGAGTGGGCTAGTGGAGTTGGGGGGCTAGGAGGATGGGTTATATGTGGTATGGTAGTCCACATGGGAGAGCATTCAAGGCCCGTCTGGAGCTGGCCCCTGGAACATTTTGGGGACATAAGTAAGGGTGGGAAGCCTCGGAGTCCATGTCTCAGTCAATGGAAGGCCTGGTTCTCTACATATTAGATAATATATATAAGTATAAGCATGAATTGAATACATAAAATGAATACAACTAAAGGGAACATTAGGACAGGAACAATAGGCACGCTGGTGCTCTTATGCACGCCCCTTAAAGACCTCTTAGGAATGGGGTGAGGTCAACACTTCTTGTTGACTTAGGTCAAAGTTTTGGGGATTTGGGGACTTGGACGATGGTAGGGTTGGGCTTCACTTGTAGGGTGGAATGCGACACTGAATGAGTGAAAAAAATATTGAAGTGAGTCCGTATGGCAACCTGGCTGTGTAAGAAGGGAACATCCTGGGAAGGGAAGGGGAGAGTTCTAAACCAGAGAGGGAACTGTGGCCTCACAGCAAAGAGTGAGGCTTGGAAGAACCTCGGTGGCACAGTGGTTAGAGTGCAGTTACTGCAGGCTACTTCTGCTGCCTGCAATTTGGCAGTTCGAATCTCACCAGGCTCAAAGTTCACTCAGCCTTCCATCCTTCCAAGGTGCGTAAAATGAGGAGCCAGATTGTTGGGGGCAAGAAGAGGCTGACTCTATAAACCTCTGTGAAGCGGTATAGAGGTCTAAGGGCTATTGCTATTGACCTCCATTTTACCTTGTATTCTGGATGTTGGGCAAATTCTTCAGTTGTTTTCAGTATCATCAGTTGTCTTTCTAGCTGTTAAATGATATAAGCCTTTTTTACCCTTTTTTTATGCTTTTAATATAAAAAAGTTTAATAAAGTATATATACGAAAAAAAAGAAAGATTGGGCCAATCTATTCATAAACAAGACACCTTCAGCTCCAACTGATGGGATTAAGGATTTACATCCCCCACCCGAATTCTAAGAACAGGACATGACTTTTAGGACATAATAGGATTAATCCACCACCATTAGAACAGCAAAAGACACAAGGCTCACTACATTGCACAACTCTCTGGAGCATCTCAGAACTCTATAAGAATCCATCCATTCTTAAGCCAAGGGCTCAGCCAACCCAGAATCATTTGCTGCTGTCATTGAAGTTTCTGGCATCCAAATAAACAGAATCCTTCTTTCCAATCAGCCTCTGTTTTATTTCCAGCGTCTTTCTCCCGGCTTCGAACCGGATGGGATTTTTCTTCCAACAAGTTGAGTTAATATCAGCAGAGTCTGCTTATGAGTAAATGTGCCCAGATGCCCACCTAACAGGGATGAGACAGATTTATTACAAATTCATGCACAGAAATGCCCAGCTTGCTGCACTGAATCAATGTGGCTATTTACACGCTCCAGTCCAAAGCACACACACACACACACATACACACACACAAATTAGGCACCTCAGCCATTGTCTTCTGTATGATCAAACCATCCTCAAATACCCCCCAAAAGTAAGAGCACAAATGTCAGGCTAGGTTTGGCAGTAAATCTTAGCTTTATGACTTTTAACCCTTTATTCCAGGGGCCTCTAACGTTAGTAACTTTAAGGTTTGTGGACTTCAACTCCCAGAGCAAAGCTGGCTGAGGAACTCTGGGAGTTAAAGTCCACAAGCCTTAAAGTGACTAAGGTTGGAGACCCCTGGTTTATTCCACAGCAGCCTTGACTTGACTGATGATTCTAAATGCAATTCAGCTACACTGTCACTTTTATTGCAGTTACAAATGGAAGCTTATATACAACAGAACATTTGTACACTGTGGTGCAAATACAGTATCCATAGTCCAGACAGCCTAATCTCAAGAGATTTTCTCCCAACTTTCTGAGTGAAGAGATGCTTGACTGTCCGGTTCACAGCCCCAAGAGCAGCCGAAGAGGGAATACAATCAGCTGCACAATGGTTCTCTCTCATGCGGAAATCTCCCGTCCTTTCACCTTGCCCATTTCAGCTCTGACGCAAGAGAATATGGAGACCCAAAGGGGCTTTTCTTCAAGAGGCAACTGGACTGTCTGGTTTTTCTTCAAAGAGCTTTCACTTCTCATCCAAGAAGCTTCTTCAGCTCTGACTATTTGGCAAGTTATATAGTCCACAAATTGGTTTTCATCTGGAATAATAACTCCATGCTTCCATTGATCAAGCCTGGCTACCTGGTAATGTAATTAGAAGATCTTGCCTTTTTTTTTTTTTTTTTAAAAAATGTAAGTTGTACTTCTATTAACAGCATGCAAATAAATCAAACCAGTCATTTCACAGCATGTACAAAAAACAAATAAAGGATGTGACAAATGGAAGATTTGTAGGACTTGTAGAACCTGCACAAAGCCTGTGTTTCCTAACAATTTCAGAGAACAAGTATTTTATGCAGCTTATCTGAAGGGCTTTCAAAATATTTTACTCTACATGCATGTTAAGTTTTTGAAAAACAATGTATTCATACTATATAACTATTCCTCTAGTATATAATATAGAAATCTCTGAAATGATACACTTTATATTAAGACAGTGAAAGGTGGCTAGGTTTGACCATTTATTCAATATATGTCCTTGTACCTCTCCGTTAAAATACAGCATCCTGAGGTATCAGGATTTAAAATAAATCAGAATAAAACAAAAGTGATAATTAAAAATATGTCTATACAACAGAAACAAAAACTAGAGGAAATGACAGGATTTGAGGTGGTAAAAAAGGTTAAATATTTAGGGGTTTATATTAGCTCATCGAACAAGAAACTTTATAAGAATAATTATGACTTGCTATGGCAAAAAGTTCAGAATGATATGAGTGTCTGGAAAAAATTGCAGTTGTCGCTATTGGGAAGGATTGCGGCTATTAAAATGAATGTGTTACCTAGATTTTTGTTTCTGTTCCAGATGATACCAATAATTAAAAAGGATAAAAATTTGGAAGATTGGCAGATTGGGATTAATAAATTTATATGGCAGGGTAAAAAGGCGAGGGTTAAAATGAAAATAATACAGGACTCACGGGAAAGAGGTGGCTTAAAAATGCCTAACTTTAAGCTATATTATGAAGCAGTAGCCCTTTCAGTAATAAGTGACTGGTTTAATTTAACGGAGGAAAGAATTTTGAATATAGAAGGTTATGACTTGTTATATGGATGGCATGCGTATTTATTTTATGAAAAAAAAGTGGATAGGGCTTTTAAGAATCATGTGTTGAGAAGTGCTCTTTTGCGGGTCTGGAAAAAATATTCTTATAAATTAGATTACAAGATTCCTATATGGGCAAGCCCCAGACATGCAATAGAGAATATAAATATAGAACAGAAACAGGAAATGATTACTTATAAAGAACTTTTGTATGCTGAAGGAGGTAGATTGCAATTAAAATCATTACAGGTATTAAATGAAGAAGGGAGGAATTATACTTGGTTTCAATATGGGCAAATAAGTGCTAGATGGAAAGAAGATCAAAAAATTGGTATAATGCAAAGGGAGGAAAATTTAATAAAGCAAATTAGAAATCAGACCCAGGAGCATATAAAGAGATTGTATAATGTGTTGCTTGAAATAGATTCGGAAAAGGATTTGGTAAAGGACTGTATGATAAAATGGGCACAGAATATTCAGGAACCAATAATGTTGGAAACATGGGAGAAAATCTGGGTTAGAAATGTTAAGTTTACACAAGCACAGAATTTAAAGGAAATTTTTTATAAGATGTTTTATAGATGGCACTTAGATCCCAAAAAATTATCATGTATGTATCCTAATATCCAAGCGAAATGTTGGAGGTGTGATTGTGATGACGCTACATATTTTCATATTTGGTGGACTTGCAAGAAAATTAAGGCCTTTTGGATAAGAATTTGGTGGATTATTCAAAATGTACTGAAGAAGAAGATAAAGTTCCTGCCACAATTTTTCCTTTTGGGAATTATAACGGATTGTACAGGGATTGAGACTAAATTGATTCTGAATTTAATAACAGCAGCAAGACTGTTGATTGGACAATACTGGAAGAAAGAAGAGATACCTACAATAGAAGAATGGATACTGAAAGTCATTAATTTGGCTGAGATGGCTAAAATCTCAGCTTTTTTAAAAGACAATACGCAGGAAAGATATTTAAATGAATGGAAAAATGGATTGATTATCTACAAAACAGATATCAGATTAAGAAATATCAGATTGCCTTTGAATAATTAGAAAGTTATTTTATGTAATGGGAGGGGTTGGGAGATGAAAAGCTTTGGATGAGGTTAATTGGATTGGAAGGAAAATTTTATTCTATGTTTGGTTTATGTATAACAATACCTTGTGATTGACCGGGAAGCCGGGAGGGGAAGGGAGGGGAAGGTTTTCTGGGAGGGAGGAAAGAATTTTGAATATAGAAGGTTATGACTTGTTATATGGATGGCATGCGATTTATTTTATGAAAAAGTGGATAGGGCTTTTAAGAATCATGTGTTGAGAAGTGCTCTTTATGGTCTGGAAAAATATTCTTATAAATTAGATTACAAGATTCCTATATGGGCAAGCCCCAGACATGCAATAGAGAATATAAATATAGAAGAGAAACAGGAAATGATTACTTATAAAGAACTTTTGTATGCTGAAGGAGGTAGATTGCAATTAAAATCATTACAGGTATTAAATGAAGAAGGAGGAATTATACTTGGTTTCAATATGGGCAAATAAGTGCTAGATGGAAAGAAGATCAAAAATTGATGGATGCTTGGCAACTGGTTCATATTTATGACGGCTGCAACATCCCAGGGTCACGCGAAGCCCCTTCTGCAACCTTCTGACAAGCAAAGTCAATGGGGAAGCCAGATTCACTTAACAACGGTGGCAGAAAAGGTCATAAAAAGACAAAATTCGCTTAACAAATGTTTCACTTAGCAACAAAAATTTTGGCCTCAATTGTGGTCGTAAGTCGAGGACTGCCTATATTTTATTAAAAGTCTGCAAATGTCAGCAACTTTTCAATTCCAAGCCAATCAAAGGCCCTTCTCATGCCACAGATTTAGATACTTACGTAACATTTTAAAATTTGGTATTTGGTGACAGTTGAAAGTTTTGTGAGCTACATAATATAGATTTACATTACATATTCCTGTCAGCATATTAATTTATAAAACAATTTATAAAACAATTCAACAATTTTTATTATGCCCTGCCCCATTATTATATCGTGTACAACTCAATATTAGTGGTATCAAGTGGCGGGATTTATGCACGGTCCTCGCCCGTCACTTCTCGCCTGGACTACTGCAATGCTCACATGGGGCTCCTTGAGGTGCACCGGAGACTTCAGTTGGTTCAGAATGCAGCGTGGGTGATGAGGAGCCAAGCTCCCATATAACACCGATCCTCATGAGGCTGCACTGGCTACCTGTGGTTTTCCGAGTGCACTTCAAGGTGTTGGTTACTGTTATGTATTAACAGTTGTGCCTTTAAATATTTGAGCGGGAATTCAGCACGTTGCTGATTGGACGAAGCCTCCAGCAGAACTGTATAAAAGGAGAGGTTTTAGCCCCAGCCTGTTGCTGGGTTCACCCTATATTAAAGAGCTGTTGTCACTACCCTGGTCTCCAGCCTCGTTACTTCCGAACATAACATTGGCGACGAGGTGGGATCTCGAGGCTAAGGAGAACCAGAACCGAGCTGAAGCACGCTAGTTCAACCCAGCAAACTCAGGGCAGAAGCGGAAATGGCAAACACGCCACCCGCACCGTACAACCCGGCAAGGAGAAATGGGGAACATATATGACCCGTTTGAAGCTTTCTAGAAGCCAACGAACTACAGGATCCTGATAACCGCATAGCTTACTTCCTAAGCCATTGCGGGCCGGAGGTAATCGAGATTGCGGAAGCCCTGGCAGAGCCAACGCCGATACAATCGGTATTACTTATAAAGAACTTTTGTATGCTGAAGGAGGTAGATTGCAATTAAAATCATTACAGGTATTAAAATGAAGAAGGAGGAATTATACTTGGTTTCAATATGGGCAAATAAGTGCTAGATGGAAAGATAGATGGAAAGAAGATCAAAAATTGGTATAATGCAAAGGGAGGAAAATTTAATAAAGCAAATTAGAAATCAGACCCAGGAGCATATAAAGAGGTTGTATAATGTGTTGCTTGAAATAGATTCGGAAAAGGATTTGGTAAAGGACTGTATGATAAAATGGGCACAGAATATTCAGGAACCAATAATGTTGGAAACATGGGAGAAAATCTGGGTTAGAAATGTTAAGTTTACACAAGCACAGAATTTAAGGGAATTTAAGGGAAAATTTTTATAAGATGTTTTATAGATGGCACTTAGATCCCAAAAAATTATCACGTATGTATCCTAATATCCAAGCGAAATGTTGGAGGTGTGATTGTGATGACACTACATATTTTCATATTTGGTGGACTTGCAAGAAAATTAAGGCCTTTTGGATAAGAATTTGGTGGATTATTCAAAATGTACTGAAGAAGAAGATAAAGTTCCTGCCACAATTTTTCCTTTTGGGAATTATAACGGATTGTACAGGGATTGAGACTAAATTGATTCTGAATTTAATAACAGCAGCAAGACTGTTGATTGGACAATACCTGGAGAAAGAAGAGATACCTACAATAGAAGAATGGATACTGAAAGTCATTAATTTGGCTGAGATGGCTAAAATCTCAGCTTTTTTAAAAGACAATACGCAGGAAAGATATTTAATTGAATGGAAAAAATGGATTATCTACAAAACAGATATCAGATTAAGAAATATCAGATTGCCTTTGAATAATTAGAAAGTTATTTTATTTAATGGGGAGGGGGTTGGGAGATGAAAAGCTTTGGATGAGGTTAATTGGATTGGAAGGGAAAATTTTATTCTGTGTTTGGTTTATGTATAACAATACCTTGTGATTGACCCGGGAAGCCGGGGGAGGGGGGGGAAGGGAGGGGGGAAGGGGGTTTTCTGGGAGGGAGGGGGGAAAAAGGGGCGAAAATGTCTTTGTTTTTTTTAAAAAAACTTTTTCAATAAAAAAAAAATACAGCATCCTGCAATTTCAAAATTTCTTAGAAATGCATCCTTCCTACCTGTAGAGTTTACAGGTAGTCCTTGACTTAAAACAGTTCATTTAGTGATTGTAGAAAGTTACAATGACGATGAAAAAAGTGATTTATGACCATTTTTCACACTTATGACAATGGCAGCACCCCCACAGTCATGTGATCAAAATTCGGATGCTTGGCAACTGCTTCATACTTATGACGGCTGCAACATCCCAGGGTCACGCGAAGCCCCTTCTGCAACCTTCTGACCAGCAAAGTCAATGGGGAAGCCAGATTCACTTAACAACGGTGGCAGAAAAGGTCATAAAAAGACAAAATTCGCTTAACAAATGTTTCACTTAGCAACAAAAATTTTGGCCTCAATTGTGGTCGTAAGTCGAGGACTGCCTATATTTTATTAAAAGTCTGCAAATGTCAGCAACTTTTCAATTCCAAGCCAATCAAAGGCCCTTCTCATGCCACAGATTTAGATACTTACGTAACATTTTAAAATTTGGTATTTGGAAGTGACAGTTGAAAGTTTTTGTGAGCTACATAATATAGATTTACATTACATATTCCTGTCAGCATATTAATTTATAAAACAATTTATAAAACAATTCAACAATTTGCACATATTATGCCCTGCCCCATTATTATATCGTGTACAACTCCAATATTAGTGGTATCAAGTGGCCGGGATGCCTTATGCACGGTCACTCACGCCCTCGTCACTTCTCGCCTGGACTACTGCAATGCTCTCTACATGGGGCTCCCCTTGAGGTGCACCCGGAGACTTCAGTTGGTTCAGAATGCAGCCGCGTGGGTGATAGAGGGAGCCACTCGTGGCTCCCATATAACACCGATCCTGCGCAGGCTGCACTGGCTACCTGTGGTTTTCCGAGTGCACTTCAAGGTGTTGGTTACTGTTATGTATTAACAGTTGTGCCTTTAAATATTTGAGCGGGAATTCAGCACGTTGCTGATTGGACGAAGCCTCCAGCAGAACTGTATAAAAGGAGAGGTTTTAGCCCCAGCCTGTTGCTGGGTTCACCCTATATTAAAGAGCTGTTGTCACTACCCTGGTCTCCAGCCTCGTTACTTCCCGAACATAACATTGGCGACGAGGTGGGATCTCGAGGCTAAGGAGAACCAGAACCGAGCTGAAGCACGCTAGTCCGAACCCAGCAAACTCAGGGCAGAAGCGGAAATGGCAAACACGCCACCCGCACCGCATACAACCCGGCAAGGAGAAATGGGAACATATATGACCCGTTTGAAAGCTTTCTAGAAGCCAACGAACTACAGGATCCCTGATAACCGCAAGGGCTTACTTCCTAAGCCATTGCGGGCCGGAGGTAATCGAGATTGCGGAAGCCCTGGCAGAGCCAACGCCGATACAATCGGTATCGTGGCCGACTCTGCAGACTTTGCTGAAGAACCATTTCGCACCGGCGCCGTCCAAATCGTGCAGCGGTTTGAATTGGAGAACGTAGACAGATGGAGGCGAGTCCATCGGTGACTACATGGCCGCTTTAAGAAGAGCGCCCAAGGACTGCGGATACCGAGACTTAGGCAGGTGCTACTCGAGCAACTCATCCGAGGGGTCAAGGACATCCGCCTCGGCGACTGCTAGCCAGGAGCAACCTGACACTAGCCACCGCTCTGGGCGAGGCCAGAGCACACGAAATGTCTACTAAAGCAGCAGAGACTCTGCAAAGCCTCTTCAATCCAAGGCGAGCGCAAGGCCAACGCCAGTACACCAGGAGGAGATTCAGTCCGAATCCGAAGGTGAGGCGAGGATGAGGAAGGGTCTGCCGGACCGAGAAACGCGACACGGAGGACCGTGGCGAGTGCGGAAGCTGTGGAGGGCAGCATCAGCGCCAACGCTGCAGGTTTAAAGACGCAACATGCCGGGCGGTGTGGGAAGAAAGGACACTTAGCTCAGGTTTGCAGAGCGGCCCAACCTTCCGCCGAAAATTCAAATCGGCCAATCAAAGCGGAACCGGAAAGGCGGCCCGCGATTGGTTCAAACAAGAAAGGCGCGAAGTCTAACCAAACGACTGTCATTATAGGCGCGCCTCAACCAAAGTGGAAAGAAGATTTTCACAAAGCCCAAGATCGAGGGAGTACGGTGCAGGCTTGAAGTGGACACGGGATCAGCGATCACCATCATGTCCTGGGACACTTTGGCGAAGTCGCTGCCGTCCGTCAAGCGCCATCTGCAAGCACAGCGGCTACGAGTGCACGACTACCAGGGAATCGCATCCCTGTTCGAGGGACCACCTCCGTCCGAGTCGAGTACGGTCATAAAAAGACCCTGCCCATCACGATCGTCGAAGGAACTCTGCCCAGTCTGTTGGGACTAGACTGGTTTCGTGCCCTGGGCATGGGAGTGACTGGCATCTACAGAAGTGACTGCAATTTGAAAGACATTCTCTTTAACGAGTTCAAGATGTCTTCAAGGACTGCCTGGGCAAGTACAAGGGGACCCCTATTTCCTTCAACTTAGACCCCAGGTAGCCCCCATTAGGCTTAAGGCGAGGAGAGTCCTTTGCCCTAAAACCAAAATTGATAAGGAGCTGGACAAGCTCATAAATCAGGGGTTTTGGTGCCAGTCGATCACGCAAAGTGGGAGACGCCAATCGTCACCCCATCAAATCGGACGGGTCAATTAGAATTTGCGCTGACTACAAGGCGACGCTTAACAAAGCCTTACAGAAAAGCGCTACCGGTTCCCGTGGTGCAACATTTATTGCACTCCTTGGGGCAAGGGCAAGTCTTTGCAAAGTTAGACTTGGCCCAAGCCTACCAACAACTGCCAGTAGACGCCCGCACAGCCAAGCCCAAACGACAGACGCACAGGGGGCATTCAAGTGCACCCGATTGCAATTTGGGGTTAGTGTGGCACCAGGGCTGTTCCAAAACCTGATGGAACGACTACTGCAAGGGCTCCCAGGGTAGTTCCCTACTGATGATGTCCTAATTTCAGGGAAAACATGGAGGAATTGGGGGAGCGGTTAAGAAAGGTCTTGAGCATTTTCCGGACAGCCGGATTAAAAGTCAAGACAAATAAATGTCAGATAGGGGTCGAATCGGTCGATTTCTTGGGCTACCGGATAGACAAGAAAGGAATTCACCCTACTGAGAGCAAAGTTAAGGCAATTAGGAAGGCTCCAGCGCCCAAAAACAAAGCAGAGCTGCAGGCATTCCTGGGATTGGTTAATTTTACGCGGTCTTTTAAAGAACAAAGCAACTGCTATGGAACCGCTGCATAGGCTCTTAGGAAAAATACTGTTTGGTCTTGGGGAAAGTCAGAAAATAGGGCTTTTGAAGCAGTAAAGAACCTGCTCTCAAGTGATAGCCTGCTCATCCAATATCACGACTCACTACCCCTAGTGCTGGTTTGCATCGTCCCCTTATGGGGTGGGGCTGTACTCAGCCATAGACTTCAAACGGCACAGAAGCCCCTATAGCGTTCTACTCTAGAACGATGTCCTCCCAGAGAGGAACTACAGCCAATTAGACAAAGAAGCATTAGCCATTGTATCAGGGGTCAAAAATTCCATGAGTATGTCTTTGGGCGGAATTTTGAAATCGTGACTGACCACAGACCGTTACTGGGATTACTGGCTGGCGATCGCCAACGCCTGTGGCACTTTCGCCACGCTTGACTCGATGGACTATATTTTAGCCGCTTACTCATACAAGCTGCAGCATCGACCGGGAAAGAAGTGGGGCATGCAGACGCATTGAGCCGATGCCCACTGCCAGGGGCGATCAAGACCCCACTCCGGGACACCCATCCTCCTTATTGACTCGTTGGACTCTGGCCCAGTCACATCAAAGGAAGTGGCTCGGCATCATACCGACATTGTGTTAAGGACTGTACCGGTTGGGTACAGAGAGGGTGTCATTGCGCCGGGCGAACGGTTCAAAGAATTTGTTAAGAAACGTGATGAGCTCTCGGCTCAAGGGGGGTGCCTGTTATGGGGTGATCGTGTAATAATTCCTGCTAAGTTAAGGGGCAAGGTATTGGACCTCCTCCACGAGGGTCACCCAGGCATCGTAAGGATGAAGGGGTTAGCTAGAAGCTATGTATGGTGGCCACTCATGGACGCAGAGATTGCTGAGAGGGGAGGGAAATGCCAAGCTTGCCAAGAGTCCAGACCCCTACCCCCAACAGCCCCAGTCAGAGAATGGGAAAAGCCCCAAGGGCCTTGGTCAAGAATCCACATTGACTTTGCTGGCCCTTTCACGGCCAAACGTTCCTAGTGGTGGTGGACGATTTTCCAAATGGTTAGAGATCATACTTATGAAGTCCACCACAGCCAAGCAGTAATCGCAACCCTGCGCCACCTATTCGCAACTCACGGGTTGCCGGACACTCTGGTGTCCGACAATGGGCCCCAATTCACGGCAGCCCAGTTTGAAGAGTACCTGGCAGAGGAAGGCATCCGACATGCCCTCTCTGCACCTTTCCACCCTGCGGCGAAAGGCCTTGCAGAGCGCTCCGTCCGGAGCGCTAAGGAGGCATTGTCCAGGCTCAAGCCAGGTGACTGGCAAACAAAATAGACTTTTTCCTAGCCGTCCAGCACAGAACCCCAAGCACAGCCACGGAAAAGCCCAGCCGAATTGCTAATGGGACGAAACTCCGTGCCCACTTGACCGCTTGAACCCCATTACACACCCGAGGGTTACAAGGGGAGCTAGAAAAACAAGGAAATGAGCATAGGCGACCGGGTGTGGGCCCGAAACTATGGGGACGGCCCTAGTTGGTCGCAGGACAAGTAACAAAAGTAACAGGGCCAAAATCGACGTGGTAGAGCTACCAGACAACCGAGTGTGGCGGCGCCACATAGATCAGTTAAGGAAACGAATAACTGACCAAACCAAACCAATAGAGACAGGTAATGACCAATACCACTTTGAATCCACAGCTGACAATGACCCGGGGGAGGCGCAAGACTTAGCTGAGGTCCCAGAGTTCCAGCGACGCCATCAGGTCCCCGAGGGAAACAGCAAGGAAAATTCCAAAATTAATCCAAGGCCGGATGGCCAAGAAAAGAGTCGGCCAATAATCCAGAGCCCGATGGCCCAGAGAAAGAGCTGGGAGGAGAAAACAGCCCTCCGACCAGCTCAAAACACCACCCAGAACTGAACCGCGCAGGTCAGAAAGAACTAGGAGACGCCCAGGTTATTTGCGTGACTACGTCGAAAAATAACATGTGAATAAATATGTAAATAAGACCAAGTGTTTTCTGGGAGGGGAGGAGTGTTATGTATTAACAGTTGTGCCTTTAAATATTTGAGCGGGAATTCAGCACGTTGCTGATTGGACGAAGCCTCCAGCAGAACTGTATAAAAGGAGAGGTTTTAGCCCCAGCCTGTTGCTGGGTTCACCCTATATTAAAGAGCTGTTGTCACTACCCTGGTCTCCAGCCTCGTTACTTCCCGAACATAACAGTTACCACCTTTAAAGCGCTCCATGGCATAGGACCGGGATACCTTCAGGACCGCCTTCTGTTACCACATGCCTCCCACTGGCCGGTACGCTCCCATAGAGAGGGTCTTCTCAGGGTGCCATCAGCCAAACAGTTTAGGCTGGCGACCCCCAGGGGGAGAGCCTTCTCTGTGGGCGCACCTACCCTCTGGAACGAGCTTCCCCCAGGACTTTGACAACTTCCTGACCTCCGGACCTTTCGCCGCGAGCTGAAGACATATCTATTTTTTTGAGCAGGACTGGCTTAAATAGGGTTTTAAATATGGATTTTATTGGGGTTTATTTTTTATATTTTGTATGGTATTTTAAATGTAGGCTATTTTGAATAAGTTTTTTAAAATGTGTTTTATTGTAATATATTGTATTATTTTATTTGCCTGTTCACCGCCCTGAGTCCTTCGGGAGAAGGCCGGTATAAAAATTAAATTATTATTATTATTATTATTATTGTTATTATTATTATTATTTTGTGTGAAGCACAAGATGGGGAGCAATTTGTGGACATGACAGATCGTTAAGAACAGCCCTAAAATGTATGGGACCCCCAAATGTTGCCCTTCTTTCCATATCAATCACTTCCAAACCAATCAACATTCTATAATTTTGTGATGTTGTTCCGTAGGATTGTTTTTACTTGACTCTGCCGTGTCGTTGAATTTAAGCAGTCTTACAAATTTCAGTAATGATGATGACGACATCATCATCTTCATTTCACGACCCCATAATCCCTTGCGGGGTGGATTCTGGGCAACTGAATGGAGCTAGCAGAGTGTTTTAATGGCCGGATGCCCTTCCTGTCACCAATGCAGAGTTTTGTTCAGCAGATATATTCTCAGTGTGCCCAGAGAGAGAAATATCTGCCTCTACCTAGGATCGAACTCATAGTCTCCTGATTGTGAGGGGAGAGCTCCACCTCCAGGCCACCGCACCACTCCATGATGATGATCATATCATCTTACATATTATGTCCTGTGTTTACAGGACTTCACCGCAGCCTCTTCTAGGCATGGAGAAAGGAACCAAAATCAGCTGCAGGTGCTTCACTCTGGCGGGGCATCCGGTCATTTTACTGACAACTTCCAACCATGTTTTCTCGGTTGGTCACAGCAGAGAAAAAAGAGCACCTTTATTGTTCCTTTTCTGAGCAATATTTCTCACTATTAAGGGGGGGGGGACTTATTACAAAGCCAGTCACCAGAGCAGAGAATTTACTACTTGTAAACAAGCATTTGTGTTAGTGGAGAAAATACAGGCTGCTATTTAACCAGCAAAAGGTAAATTAAAAAACTCTGTAAGTCTCATCAGAGTAACTGAAACGTATCGCAAATACAGACTAGTTAACACCACCCTTCAAATTTCTTAATGAAATATTAGAAAAAAATTAGGTACAACTGATGTAACAAGCATGTAAACAACTGCACCTCACTACATGACGTATGTTATCAAAAGGGGTGGGATTAACTACATCAAATAACTTATTTTGTTTCAGGTTAATTGACTACTTTTAGAGATAGCATATTGTCTCAATAAAACCAAACACCTATAACCATCCCTCTCATCCACAGCCCACAGAACAACAATCTTCTGCCATGCAATTCCATTTAAATGCAAGTCGGAAGAGTGACACCAACTTCTCTTTCTAAAAGCGGCTGTCCTAATGTTGAGGAGTGGAGATATTTCCAAGTAACCAAACCGGCTGTCAGGATTCCAAGTAATACGCACATAGCAAGCAGAACTCCGAGGCAAGCAGGTTCCTAAAAGAACAGGTTTATTGGACATGTCATATTGGCACAGACTGTAAAGCAGGGGTCTCCAAACTTGATCCCTTTAAGACTTGTGGACTTCAACTCCCAGAGTCCCTCAGCCAGCAAAGCTGGCTGAGGAACTCTGGGAGTTGAAGTACACAAGTCTTAAAGGGACCAAGATTGGAGACCCCTGCTGTAAAGGTTCCCACGGTTTTCACCCAATTAAAAGTTATCCCCCTTTTCCAAATGATCAATTACATGGTCCAATCAAGGTGTGGTCCGGTTGCTTGGAAACTTCACTCCTCCTCTCTCCAGCCAGCTGTGGGACTGTCCTTGGTTCTCAGGGGAAAACTATTTTGTTCTGGCTACAAAACCCCATCTATCTCTATTCCCCCCTCCCGCCCGCCCCCTCAGCACCATTGTGGCAACACTGAAGCCTCCAAAATGGCCTCAATCAGGCCAGCTTCAGAAATGACATCAGCTTAAGCTGCTGTTGTTAAAAAAAAAAAGCAGGATCCTTACCTCTGGTTTTGACCAAGAGATGTCCTTTTCAGCAAACTTATTCAATTACCTTGTAAGCACACACACACAAAATGAGTGAGTTAAGTCTGAGTCAAAAGAAAACTGTTTATTTGTTAAATGTATATGCTTCCCATCTCACCTCTAAATCACCATGTAAAGTTTTATTTCCAGGCCAAATCTGAATAACATATATTGATCAAGAGAAGGATAAAGCTGACATTTGCGCCCAATTAGAATGATACATGAAATAAAATTTCACAAGGAAGATTAATTTTAAAGGCTCCAGCAAGTATTTTAAAAAGAATGTTCCTTACACAGAGATTATTTAAGTTCAGGTTGTTATAAGCAGAAATAACTTTAAAGAGGTCTCCCCAGAGATACCTTTAATTTTGAATAGAAATAATATTCCATATCAACTTGCTCTTTTCTACATTTGATGGCAAACAAAGCTATTTATCCCAGATTTTATTTACTTGAGAGAAACAAAAGCCCAACAGCTGGACTTTTAGGGAAAAATAAAAATGGGGCCTGTAAAACCCACAGTAAACAAAAAACTGCAGATATTTTCAGTAAGAAACACAAAGAAGCAATTTATATATTATATAGAACAGTTTTTACTCTTCAAAACCCTGACAAGTAGGCAAGAAAACAAACTTAATTTAACAGGTAATATAATAATACAAAATAAGGTATTACATCGTGTGAATTAAACTGTGTATCAGTAAGCTGTCAGCTATCGCCTACATCTCACGAGACAAGAACAAAGAATTCCGTTTCAAGAGCAGCTTCTTCCAGAGGCTTCACAATGGATGTGAATGTGCAGAAGCCAGAAAGTTCAGCTTCTGCCACACCTTGCTACATAAATATGTTTCCTCATTTCCTAATGAAAAAGCCAGAACCCACAGAGAAAAAAGCCCGGAGCCCTTTTCACAAGTCATTCTAGAAGACCGACCATCCTTGCGAGACAAACAGCGGGACACCAGGTCTGACGCAGCTGAAATCCTTTCTGATGACCAGGCTCCACAGAGGGTCAGAAGTTGAACTTCGTGTTTCACGTTTCCAGGATCAAGACCTCCCGTGCCAGAATCGCTCGGCCTCTCTACACTTACGGTAGCTGATTATTCTGGTGCAACTTATTTTTTTTCTCCTGCATTAAAGAGAGACCCAAGATGTTGTGGCGGATCTGGGCCAAATGGCTTTATTCTTGCCTTCTTCCATAAGACCTTTTGAACCCATGCGCAGGGTGATTGAAGAGAGTGCGCTAATTTGAACAATTAAAAACGGATGAAAAAACTAAAATAAAAAAAAAGACAACGCCTCTTTCTTGCACCCTTTCCTTTTAGTTTTGGGACAGTAAGTGAAATTGGATAGCATTTCCCATGCCAAGAAATCAAATGTTTTGAAACCGTAAGACAGTATTCTCCTAAAGAAGACCTTCTGATAAATCCGACAACTGTACATAGTCATTATTATTTCCTTTTGTCAACTATCTTGATGGCCCAAGATACGATTACACCTAGCCTTTCTCCTTCCTGGAGGCTCACACAGAATCAGTAGAAAAAACAGAACTCAATCGGGAGAGGCATCCGTAGTGCTCTTCAAAGAAACAGGAGTGAGGGAGTTGGAGGCCTCCTGTGGCTTCAGACAAGGAACCTGCCGGCCTTTTCACAACATTCATTATAAATATTGGAAGAAACAGAGCAAGAGGCGGGCAGGTCAACCACAGAGAGAGGTTTTCATTGGAAAGCAACAAAAACACCTTCATTCGGTTTTGTCATCTTTGCTGAGAGCACCTTCAGCTACGGCGTAAAGGTGAGAATCATCCAACTGATGACAAAGTAGAAAAGGAAAATGGGATAGACGACCAGAGCTTTGCGGTTTGGGGGTTGGCTGTCTGCCAGGAAGGCCGTAGAGGCTGGGGAAAGAAACAAGGGAGACCACATGTTGGAAAAATAGGCACCAGGAATGTAACACATCAAATAAAATCAGCCTTAGGCCTGTACCCTCAGAAGCCATGGCTCCTCCCTCCCCAAGGAACAGTACCAACCGAGGCTTGGATCTGGCCCAGGAAAGCTTGCTCAGATTGGCAGCGGAGGGGGGGGGCAAGTAGAAAGGTATCACCTCCACTGGCCACGGGAGCATGGATGAAAGGCTGGTGCTCCAGGAAGGAAAGCTGGGCCCACCTGGAGGGCAGCCTCACCATGAGGATTCCTGACTTCTCAAAATCTAAGCTTGTCTCCCTCATGGAATTGGCAACTTGATCAATCAAGGCAGCAAACATACCCAAGATATCTTCCTCCTTCTACGTTTCCCCAATAACAACCCTGCGAGGTGGGTTGGGCTGAAAGAAAACCACCCAACCGGCTTTCAGGGGTGGACCTGAACTCAAAAACCGCTTTCTAGCTGGTGCCTAAACTAACTTGAGATAATCATTACAAAAGCCAAATAAAAAGGCTACAAATAAATAAGCTAGCTATTGTTCAGCTTTTTAATGGAATATTAATTCTTCTGCAATTTTAATTAATTTTGAAAACTGGTGTGATGTACCGATTAAAGGTGGATTATTGATCTCCTTCTAGCTACTATAAATTAACATGGCTCTCCTCCTACACTGCATATAATACACTGTTAGTGAATTCATTTGCTGCTGCTCCTGTTTTTTTAAACAAAACTTGTAATGCAACCCACAAAATTCTGATCAAGACAAGTGTTGGGGTTATGATATGCAGATGAACTCCTCGTTCCCAAGTACAGAGATACTTCTGACGGCTTTCCATTCTCAACTTACCTAGAGTTGACCAGCCAAACATTGCTATTACGACTAAAAGACGCACAATGAAGCCAGCGGTCCCACTGTTTGCTATCAGTACAAGCCTGCAGACCAAAAGAGCCACGGTAAGTGGCAGGATGCAGTAGCCCAGGACACAAAGGCTCTGGAAGAAAGATCTGGGCAAGAAAGAGAGAAGTCTTGGTAAAGGATCAAGTGCAGAGACAGGAGAGAAAGAGAGAACCGCCAGACAAAATGGGCCCTAAGCTGTCTGCTATCCACCCGCCTGTCATTAAAAGATTTTAGAAAGCTTTCACAAAGCCAATTGTTTTCCCTTTCTCCTTGATGATCAAGCTAGTAGCAGGAAAACATGTTTAAGATTAAAATGTTTAAAGGCTGTTTTAAAAATCAAGATGTTTAATAAATGTAACATGGGCTGTTTAAAAGCACTATGCACTCCGGTTAACAGGGCAAGATCCTTAGGCCACATGCATGCCCCAACTTCTATCTTTTGGGCCTCCAGAGTCCCTGCTTTCAAGAGCATGCTACGTTAAATAACAATAATGTTATTTGCTTTCAATAAGGCTCACAGTACTTTAGGGCTTCAAGATAAACATTCTGAATAAAAACAGCCTACTTCTCAAGACCAGCAATTGCCCCAGTCAGGTATGCCTTTATCACCCTAAGGCAAAAACTGTCTGTCCCTGAATTAAAGCAATCCCCATCTGGAGGATCACTCAGGAAGTCAAACTTTTTCCCCACCCCAGAAGATGGCTCTCCTGGTCTCTTACATGGTTCCTCCCAGGAGCTTGGAATTTAGTGTTATGACAACTGCTCCAAACCAGATGATAACAAAGACTTCTGCAAACTGAGGGCCTCTGTCTTCTGTGCTATCTGTCGCTCCTCCCTGAAGCATTCTAGAGAAGAAAAACAGATTAGGAGAAAAAAGCTGATACCTATTTTCTGATTTATTTATCAGGGTTTCTCTTTCCTGTTTCAAAATATATCAGTGAGTATAGGCTACACAGCCCACTGCAGCTAAACTGAACTATCCTGGCATAAGTATCGAGACACCTAAGAACGTTTTAGCAATCTGGTCAGACAATGGTATTATAAGAAATAATCTTTATTTACTGTTGTGCCACTCTTTTATTTCCCTTTATGATGGTCTGAGTATTCTTCTCAGACAAGAAATATGGGACAGAAGTACTGAATAAAAACTATGGCAGAAGAACCCTGATCCACTTGACTGTCCCATCCCTTGGCACACAAGCAGCTTAAAAATTGGTGGGGTAGGTTTATAAAGGAAAGGTGGATTGTAAGATCTGTAAGTAAAATGTTCAGGGCAAAAAAAAAAAAATATGAAGGGCAGCCTCTTATGCAATGTACAGATTTCAATATTCATATGCATGTTTATTAAACCAAGCCCATACATTTGGTTCTTGAAGTGGTGTTCCATCGGAATTTGTAGTATGTACCACTGCTGCATTGCATTTATATTTTGCCAGTGAACAAACACAATTTTAGAGCACCAAGGGGATGGGGAGGGGAAAATAATATAAGTACTTACAGTGCAAGTAAAACACACAGGATTAATGGACCCCATAAATCCCCTGCAAAGAAATAAATCATACAGATGATTTCTACAAGGGAATATAAAATTGACAACCCCAAATGGCTATTTCAAAGTTCTCCCTCCCTCTCGCATTACACTTTATTCTGAGGCAAGTATGCTTTCACAGAATTTAGCACAGTTTAAGGTTTTCAACATTACTTTGGGCACTTACAGTCTCTGAGGAGAGCGCTGCTCTTTTTGGGATACATGACATGGACAAATTTCTTTCCAACTGCTTTTAAATCCCGCATCTAAAAATTCAATGAAAGTTCAGTCAAAAACAAGTTTAGATAAGATACATTTACATAAGTCATAGCAATGCTAATTGCAGTGATTGAACTGAATTTCTCTTTTCCTGTTTCTAGTGCTGGTAAAAAAATAATTTAAACTTACAGATTCCAATTTTGATCCAAAGGGACTTCACTATTCAGCTTCTTATTCAATCCAGCAAACTAAGTGATTCATTAAAAGGAGTGATACCTCAAATAAATTACTTTTAAATTACAGTAATTAACAATAATGCAAACACATCTTCAAACTCAATACAATATTCCAGGAAATCCCAACTCTGAAAGCTGACAAACAGGCTTGAGATTTCTTGGCATACTCTGCTGAGCTTGAAAATGATTTTTGTATTACATAAATATTGCTTATGAGAGAACAAATTAATGCAGATAGCAGAAAAAAAACACACAAAAATTAACTTAACCAGGATAACGGTACTCTGACACAAAGCAACTGAAGCTCTTTTGTAATGGCTTCATTAATATTGCCACAATATACCAATTATCAAAATCATCCAATGCTGATACCTTCAGACACCTTATTTTTGCACTTCATTGCCAAGAACACTAAGAGAAATCTGATGGAAATATTTTCCCTTCACCAAGGCACTTACAACGGTCTCTTTTACTGGTTCATCTAATGTGGAATAGTCTTCGTCTGGGGTATTAGAGCCCACAGGAACAGTAATTTCTCCTTCTACAGGGATGTCTTCTGATATTGACACATCTGCAAGGCCTGCAAACTGTTTACACAAGGTTTGAAAACATATTTACTCAACTATATGTACCAAGCCATTGATAAATAGTACAGCAGGAGTATTTGCATTTGAAAACTTTTTGTACCTGATCAATCCCAGATGATGGGAAATATGACCAGAAGCATGCAGAATATTTTGATGTTTAAGCATCCCAAACATGAAGTGACCTTCATTTCACAGTTGGAATGGATCTAAAGCAAGTCTGAATCCAGATGGTGAGGCCGAACAGCCATTCTGGTACCAGAACGCTTTGATTTCAAGATGGGTTATATACTTCTTACTACTTTTCATATCTGAATTTAGATATTCACTCACGCCCACATATCACAGAGAGAGATATGAGTGATATCCCAAAGTGATCAGAGATAACTGGATTTTGTACTTGCACCTTGTAGCAATGGGCTGACTTTAGTTCTATTATTAAATGCAGGTAGTCCTCAACCTACAACCACAATTGAAGGATTGTATGATAAAATGGGCACAGAATATTCAGGAACCAATAATGTTGGAAACATGGGAGAAAATCTGGGTTAGAAATGTTAAGTTTACACAAGCACAGAATTTAAGGGAAAATTTTTATAAGATGTTTTATAGATGGCACTTAGATCCCAAAAAATTATCATGTATGTATCCTAATATCCAAGCGAAATGTTGGAGGTGTGATTGTGATGATGCTACATATTTTCATATTTGGTGGACTTGCAAGAAAATTAAGGTCTTTTGGATAAGAATTTGGTGGATTATTCAAAATGTACTGAAGAAGAAGATAAAGTTCCTGCCACAATTTTTCCTTTTGGGAATTATAACGGATTGTACAGGGATTGAGACTAAATTGATTCTGAATTTAATAACAGCAGCAAGACTGTTGATTGGACAATACTGGAAGAAAGAAGAGATACCTACAATAGAAGAATGGATATTGAAAGTTATTAATTTGGCTGAGATGGCTAAAATCTCAGCTTTTTAAAAGACAATACGCAGGAAAGATATTTAATTGAATGGAAAAATGGATTGATTATCTACAAAACAGATATCAGATTAAGAAATATCAGATTGCCTTTGAATAATTAGAAAGTTATTTTATGTAATGGGAGGGGTTGGGAGATGAAAAGCTTTGGATGTGGTTATTTGGATTGGAAGGAAAATTTTATTCTATGTTTGGTTTATGTATAACTTTACCTTGTGATTGACCCGGAAGCCGGGGAGGGAGGGGGGAAGGGTTTTTTTTTTTTTTGGGAGGGAGGGGGAAAAAAAGGGGGGAAAATGTTTTTGTTTTTTAAAACTCTTTCAATAAAAAAAAAAACACCACAATTGAGCCTGCAATTTCTGTTGCTAAGTGAGACATTTGCTAAGTGAGTTTTGCCCCATTTTACGCCCTTTCTTGCCACAGTCAAGTGAATCACTACAGTTGTTAAGTGAGTAACACGGTTGTTAAGTGAATCCGGTTTCCCCCGTCACTTTGTCAGAAAGTCATAGAAGGTGATCACATGACCCAGGGACACCATAACTGTCGTACATATGAACTAGCTGTCAAGCATCCAAATGACAATGACCGTGGGGAGGATGAAAAAGTTGTAAGCGTGAAGTCATTTTTCCCCCCCAGTGCTGTTAATAACTTTGAATGGTCACTAAAGGAACAGTTGTAAGTCGAGGACTGCCTGTATGACACCAGGGGCCCAATCCTTTTATTGTGCATCTTTAAAGCCTGGTTTTCAAAACCGTCCTGGAAGCAACTTCCAACCTTTCTAAACGTGTTGGGAGAAGGGCAAACCGCCTGCAACTTTGCAAGCCACTTAATGGTGGCCTATCCTTTTAAGCAGGGTCATCAGCAAAATAATTGGAAGGTTTGGGGGGAGAGGAGGACGGAATTATCTCAGAATTAAAGATACCGTTCAATCTTAACGTCTCATTTAGGAAGCTCTGGGCGCTAGAACAGGCCTCTCCAACCTTGGCCGCTTTAAGCCCGGAGGACTTCAACTCCCAGAATCCCCCAGCCAGCAAAGCTGGCTGGGGAATTCTGGGAGTTGAAGTCCTCCGGGCTTAAAGCGGCCAAGGTTGGAGAGGCCAGCGCTAGACTGTTTTCCAGAGATAGAACGAGGAGGCTAATCAGCGGCCTTCGGACCGAGCTCTCTGCCTCCCCGCCCTGACCGTCCCGGGCTCGCCCTCAGCCCCATCCCCGCGACGTCCTACCAGCGGCTTCGTGGCTCCGTCGCCCCCCATCGCCGCCTCTCCGTCCGCCGCCGCCGCCATCTCGATCCGCGGGCTGTGGGCCGGCGACGTGGAAATGGCGTCATCGACGCGCGACGGCGCCGAGATGACATCACTCGGCGGGGGATCCTCCCGACGCGAGGAGGCGGTGGCGGCAGCTCCGGGGGCGGGGCGTGACGTCATCACGCCAAAAAAAAAAAAAGAAAGCCGAGGGGAAACCCGGGGACTCCCCGCCCTTCGGCGCCTGAAAGGGAGTTGGAAGGGACCTTATAGGTCATCTAGTCCACCCCCACGCCTCCCTCTCATCGCCCGGCAAGAGAGGCGCTGCCCAGAGGCCGAGCTGCGAATCGGGCAGCCGCTCAGGGACTGGTCGCCCTCCCGGGAGCAGCCTAGAACAGGGGTTTCCAACCTTGGTCCCTTTAAGGCTTGTGGACTTCAACTCCCAGAGTTCTTTGCTTTGCTTTGCTGGCTGAGGGACTCTGGGAGTTGAAGTCCACAAGCCTTAAAGTTACTAAGTTTGGAGACCCCTGGCCTAGAAAGCCCCCAACCTCTCCCACCCCGTTTCGCCAGGGCAGCCAGTCCTCGACTTAGGACCGCGACTGATGCCAACGGCGAAGCAAGGCTGATGCGGAGTGAGATTGTTCCCGCTTTAGGACCTTCTTGCCACAGTTGTTAAACGAATCACTCTGTCATTAAGCGAATCTGGCTCCTTCCATTGACTTTGCTGGCTGGCAACCAGCTGGGAAGGTTACAAATGGGAGATCACACCTGAATGCTGCTGCGGCGGTTGCCTGAAAACCCACAGTTACTTTTCAGTGCCATTCTAACTTCAAGTGGTCACTAAATGAATGGCTGTAAAACAAGAATTATCTGTTAATGCGATACCGAGACAGCATGGAGAGTGTTTACCAGAGACATACTTTTTATTTCTTTTCACTGCAAGTACAAAATATTTCACAAGGATAATTCTTTCATTCAAAATAAAGAATCCCGAAATCGCTATTAAAACAGTGGTATTGAGAATTACAGGAAAACCAATGCAGAATTTCACATACAAAAAAATACATGAGGTATTTTCTCCTCGAAATAAATAAATGCAAAGAATCAGGAACTCTTTGAATTCCCAAAGATGTTCCTATTTTTTTTCTGTTTTGGAAACGACTTCCTTTTAAAAATAATAAAAGTTTCAGTTGGGGTTTATTAAAAAATGAAAACTAAAGCTAAATACAAAATTACTTTGAAATGCTTCTATTTCCAGGCTGTTAAAAGAGTGTTTCTCATAGTGTGAAAATAAATAAATAAAATTCCTTTTAAATCCAAGCTTTGATATCCTTCGCCTGCTTACAGTTTTCCAGTGTTGTTGACTGGGAAAAGCAAACACCACATTTCTAAGCTGTGCTGTGACTGAATTTTCAAAAATCTGTTGATTCAAACCAAGCTTATAAATCAACAATATTTTACCTTTGTGTTTACTTTGTTGAGTACAAGCTTTGTGAATGAGGTAGAAAAAAGATGGCCTCTTTTACAGGAAATTATGTGAAACAGGAATAAAAAGATTTCAATCAGCAGTGTTTCTTCCACTGTACAGTTGCAAAACAAATTCTCATTGCTTAAAAAAAACACCACATTTGTTTCATAGTCTGTATCACTATAGCAGTTTTCTAAACACTAATCATTTACACCCAATATAAAATAAAGTACAGGAAGAAGCTTTGAAATGCTTCTATTTCCAGGCTGTTAAAAGAGTGTTTCTCATAGTGTGAAAATAAATAAATAAATAAATAAATAAAATTCCTTTTAAATCCAAGCTTTGATATCCTTCGCCTGCTTACAGTTTTCCAGTGTTGTTGACTGGGAAAAGCAAACACCACATTTGTTTCATAGTCTGTATCACTATAGCAGTTTTCTAAACACTAATCATTTACACCCAATATAAAATAAAGTACAGGAAGAAGCTTTGAAATGCTTCTATTTCCAGGCTGTTAAAAGAGTGTTTCTCATAGTGTGAAAATAAATAAAATTCCTTTTAAAAATAATAAAAGTTTCAGTTGGGGTTTATTAAAAATGAAAACTAAAGCTAAATACAAAATTACTTTGAAATGCTTCTATTTCCAGGCTGTTAAAAGAGTGTTTCTCATAGTGTGAAAATAAATAAATGCAAAGAATCAGGAACTCTTTGAATTCCCAAAGATGTTCCTATTTTTTCTGTTTTGGAAACGACTTCCTTTTAAAAATAATAAAAGTTTCAGTTGGGGTTTATTAAAAATGAAAACTAAAGCTAAATACAAAATTACTTTGAAATGCTTCTATTTCCAGGCTGTTAAAAGAGTGTTTCTCATAGTGTGAAAATAAATAAATAAATAAAATTCCTTTTAAAAATAATAAAAGTTTCAGTTGGGGTTTATTAAAAATGAAAACTAAAGCTAAATACAAAATTACTTTGAAATGCTTCTATTTCCAGGCTGTTAAAAGAGTGTTTCTCATAGTGTGAAAATAAATAAAATTCCTTTTAAATCCAAGCTTTGATATCCTTCGCCTGCTTACAGTTTTCCAGTGTTGTTGACTGGGAAAAGCAAACACCACATTTCTAAGCTGTGCTGTGACTGAATTTTCAAAAATCTGTTGATTCAAACCAAGCTTATAAATCAACAATATTTTACCTTTGTGTTTACTTTGTTGAGTACAAGCTTTGTGAATGAGGTAGAAAAAAGATGGCCTCTTTTACAGGAAATTATGTGAAACAGGAATAAAAAGATTTCAATCAGCAGTGTTTCTTCCACTGTACAGTTGCAAAACAAATTCTCATTGCTTAAAAAAAACACCACATTTCTAAGCTGTGCTGTGACTGAATTTTCAAAAATCTGTTGATTCAAACCAAGCTTATAAATCAACAATATTTTACCTTTGTGTTTACCCAAAGAGTCCGGTGACACTTGATCACACACACTCAGTGACAACCACGGCTGAATTTAGACAATCTGCTGCATATCTGCAGAGAAGCCTGGATTTTTAGTGACCAACTTCAGTCTCACATAATCTACGAAAGGGGTCTCCAACCCTGACAACTTTAAGAGTTGTGGACTTCAACTCCCAGGAATTCCTCAGCCAGCTTTGCTGGGAGTTGAAGTCCACAACTCTTCAAATTGCCAAGGTTGGAGACCCCTGATCTCTGAGACCCCAGTCAACCAATTCACCAATTGTGTTGACATTTCAGGCAAACCTGGCACTGATGATGTAAGAAAGAGCAATTTAACTAACCCAAAGTCATTTCAATCTATTAAATGAGGATGAAAAATGACAGCTCCATCCTGAAGCTGTATTACAAAAAAGTCTGTACCAGGGACTCTTGGAAACATTACACAGTAAAATTGCATTTACCAAAACGATTCCATGTGGCAACAGCCACAGCAATATTAGGTGAAAGAAAACCACACACTTGGCTGAGTAGTACTTATTGTCTTAATATTCAATTCCAAAATACAATTATCCCAACTGACAAAATTGATCCCTCCTGTCTGAAACCCACAACGACCACACCAAACCCTTACTGAATTCTAGCCCTTTCAGCATATTATACAAGAAACACACCTTTCCATTTCTGATCCCCAGGTATCCTTATATTAGTGCCAGAGTTGTCATTAGCAAGCCAGGATGGTAAACTGCTAGGATGCCTCCAGGCTCAATTAATTACCAATAATGTAAGAAAAAGAATGTCCAGATCCAATGAAGCCAGGTTAAGCCTGACTCTAACTACTGAAAACTACAGTCTTCATGGCTCCCAGATTCCCGCCCCCCCACTCAATGCAGCACAATGGCTTTGCTTTCAATGGGCACAAGATAGGAAGAAGGAATTTGAGTGTTCCAAAGGTGGCAGTGCCAGGGGGGAGTGCTTAGGAAGTATACAAAAATCAAAGGCGTGAAACTGAATAATTTTGTCCCTTCCCAGCCAGCGAGCAGTGACAGTCCTGGTCACAGCAACAGACTTGTACAAACAGCAGACTTGTAAGTCCGAATTAGGGTTATTAAGTGAGGACTACCACTATTTATACCGGGAACTGAATTCTGGAATTGACCACATGAAGGTGGATTGTCAGATACCTCCCTGAGATGACAGAGCCGTATCTGAGAAGGAACGAAGGCATCATGCAAAGGCAAGGAAGGAACACTGAATGAACGGCCTCGCTAACAGTACAGATAAGCCAGACAGGATCTGACTCCTCTAGAACAGGGTCTCCAACCCTGACAACTTTAAGAGTTGTGGACTTCAACTCCCAGGAATTCCTCAGCCAGCTTTGCTGGCTGAGGACTCTGGGAGTTGAAGTCCACAACTCTTCAAATTGCCAAGGTTGGAGACCCCTGATCTCTGAGACCCCAGTCAACCAATTCACCAATTGTGTTGACATTTCAGGCAAACCTGGCACTGATGATGTAAGAAAGAGCAATTTAACTAACCCAAAGTCATTTCAATCTATTAAATGAGGATGAAAAATGACAGCTCCATCCTGAAGCTGTATTACAAAAAAGTCTGTACCAGGGACTCTTGGAAACATTACACAGTAAAATTGCATTTACCAAAACGATTCCATGTGGCAACAGCCACAGCAGTATTAGGTGAAAGAAAACCACACACTTGGCTGAGTAGTACTTATTGTCTTAATATTCAATTCCAAAATACAATTATCCCAACTGACAAAATTGATCCCTCCTGTCTGAAACCCACAACGACCACACCAAACCCTTACTGAATTCTAGCCCTTTCAGCATATTATACAAGAAACACACCTTTCCATTTCTGATCCCCAGGTATCCTTATATTAGTGCCAGAGTTGTCATTAGCAAGCCAGGATGGTAAACTGCTAGGATGCCTCCAGGCTCAATTAATTACCAATAATGTAAGAAAAAGAATGTCCAGATCCAATGAAGCCAGGTTAAGCCTGACTCTAACTACTGAAAACTACAGTCTTCATGGCTCCCAGATTCCCCCACTCAATGCAGCACAATGGCTTTGCTTTCAATGGGCACAAGATAGGAAGAAGGAATTTGAGTGTTCCAAAGGTGGCAGTGCCAGGGGGGAGTGCTTAGGAAGTATACAAAAATCAAAGGCGTGAAACTGAATAATTTTGTCCCTTCCCAGCCAGCGAGCAGCGACAGTCCTGGTCACAGCAACAGACTTGTACAAACAGCAGACTTGTAAGTCCGAATTAGGGTTATTAAGTGAGGACTACCACTATTTATACCGGGAACTGAATTCTGGAATTGACCACATGAAGGTGGATTGTCAGATACCTCCCTGAGATGACAGAGCCGTATCTGAGAAGGAACGAAGGCATCATGCAAAGGCAAGGAAGGAACACTGAATGAACGGCCTCGCTAACAGTACAGGTAAGCCAGACAGGATCTGACTCCTCTAGAACAGGGGGCTCCAATCCTCCAACCAGGATTCCCCAGCCAAGCTTTGCTGGCTGGGGAATCCTGGGAGTTGAAGTCCTCCAGGCTTAAAGTTGTCAAGGTTGGAGACCCCTATTCTAGAATCAATAAAAAATGCATAATGAAAAAATACATAATACTCAGAGCTTCTGGATTTTTTTTTAAAAAAAATGGGCCTAATCTGCAAAGGCCTTCCTCTGCTACCATTTTTGTGATTTAAAAAATCAATTTCATGCAGTATCTACAATTCTGCTCAAAGAGAAAATAAACAAGTCTGGTCAGAGTCCTTCTCCTTCCTTTTATATTTGCTGAAGAACTCAGAAGCTCAGAATGATCAAGGCGTACTTTGAAAACAGCCATGTTGAAATTATTATCAGTGTCCAGAGGAAAAAGAACACCTCAAATCCACAGAAATGTAAGATAATTTTTCAGGGTTCTTTGGAGTATTGTAACTTCCCTCCACGCCCTGAAAATAAACCACATTTTTAACAATCAACGAAGAAACCTACTTAAGTTCCAGGAGTTTCAAGTATTGTACAGTAACTCCATCGTGAGATGGAGCTACACACTTCAAGCAGCCAAATGGGACAAACCGTGAGACAGTGCCCAGAACCTGCAACCTTCTTGGGAAGCTGATCTGAAGGTGACTTTCATGGAGAAATCAAGCAGACACGTGATAGTCCAGGTCTCTCTTGGATTTTCTTTCTCCCACAATCTTCTAGTAAACTCTTTTTGTGCTCTCTTTTAAGATTTTACTCCAAGAGACAAGGAGACAAGGTAGTGTCTTGCTCAGCTGAAGCCACTCGACTCCCAGCAGACCCTGGATGGGCGCGTTCGGCTGTTCTCGTGGATGGGTAGAAAACATCCTAGAGTTGGACATTATGGCCTGAAGTCAATAAACCGCAACCTTGACATCTGGCTCAGTGCCAGCCTTCGGGATCCATCAATGGAGATGGGACAACCTTTTCAGTCTGGGATGAGGCCGGATGGCGTGAAAGAAAACCACACACTTGGCTGAGTAGTACTTATTGTCTTAATATTCAATTCCAAAATACAATTATCCCAACTGACAAAATTGATCCCTCCTGTCTGAAACCCACAACGACCACACCAAACCCTTACTGAATTCTAGCCCTTTCAGCATATTATACAAGAAACACACCTTTCCATTTCTGATCCCCAGGTATCCTTATATTAGTGCCACAGTTGTCATTAGCAAGGCAGGATGGTAAACTGCTAGGATGCCTCCAGGCTCAATTAATTACCAATAATGTAAGAAAAGAATGTCCAGATCCAATGAAGCCAGGTTAAGCCTGACTCTAACTACTGAAAACTACAGTCTTCATGGCTCCCAGATTCCCGCCCCCCCACTCAATGCAGCACAATGGCTTTGCTTTCAATGGGCACAAGATAGGAAGAAGGAATTTGAGTGTTCCAAAGGTGGCAGTGCCAGAGTTGTCATTAGCAAGCCAGGATGGTAAACTGCTAGGATGCCTCCAGGCTCAATTAATTACCAATAATGTAAGAAAAGAATGTCCAGATCCAATGAAGCCAGGTTAAGCCTGACTCTAACTACTGAAAACTACAGTCTTCATGGCTCCCAGATTCCCGCCCCCACTCAATGCAGCACAATGGCTTTGCTTTCAATGGGCACAAGATAGGAAGAAGGAATTTGAGTGTTCCAAAGGTGGCAGTGCCAGAGTTGTCATTAGCAAGCCAGGATGGTAAACTGCTAGGATGCCTCCAGGCTCAATTAATTACCAATAATGTAAGAAAAGAATGTCCAGATCCAATGAAGCCAGGTTAAGCCTGACTCTAACTACTGAAAACTACAGTCTTCATGGCTCCCAGATTCCCGCCCCCACTCAATGCAGCACAATGGCTTTGCTTTCAATGGGCACAAGATAGGAAGAAGGAATTTGAGTGTTCCAAAGGTGGCAGTGCCAGAGTTGTCATTAGCAAGCCAGGATGGTAAACTGCTAGGATGCCTCCAGGCTCAATTAATTACCAATAATGTAAGAAAAGAATGTCCAGATCCAATGAAGCCAGGTTAAGCCTGACTCTAACTACTGAAAACTACAGTCTTCATGGCTCCCAGATTCCCGCCCCCACTCAATGCAGCACAATGGCTTTGCTTTCAATGGGCACAAGATAGGAAGAAGGAATTTGAGTGTTCCAAAGGTGGCAGTGCCAGAGTTGTCATTAGCAAGCCAGGATGGTAAACTGCTAGGATGCCTCCAGGCTCAATTAATTACCAATAATGTAAGAAAAAGAATGTCCAGATCCAATGAAGCCAGGTTAAGCCTGACTCTAACTACTGAAAACTACAGTCTTCATGGCTCCCAGATTCCCGCCCCCCCACTCAATGCAGCACAATGGCTTTGCTTTCAATGGGCACAAGATAGGAAGAAGGAATTTGAGTGTTCCAAAGGTGGCAGTGCCAGGGGGGAGTGCTTAGGAAGTATACAAAAATCAAAGGCGTGAAACTGAATAATTTTGTCCCTTCCCAGCCAGCGAGCAGCGACAGTCCTGGTCACAGCAACAGACTTGTAAGTCCGAATTAGGGTTATTAAGTGAGGACTACCACTATTTATACCGGGAACTGAATTCTGGAATTGACCACATGAAGGTGGATTGTCAGATACCTCCCTGAGATGACAGAGCCGTATCTGAGAAGGAAGGAAGGCATCATGCAAAGGCAAGGAAGGAACACTGAATGAACGGCCTCGCTAACAGTACAGATAAGCCAGACAGGATCTGACTCCTCTAGAACAGGGGGCTCCAATCCTCCAACCAGGATTCCACAGCCAAGCTTTGCTGGCTGGGGAATCCTGGGAGTTGAAGTCCTCCAGGCTTAAAGTTGTCAAGGTTGGAGACCTCTATTCTAGAATCAATGAAAAATGCATAATGAAAAAATACATAATACTCAGAGTGTCTGGATTTTTTTTTTAAAAAATGGGCCTAATTTGCAAAGGCCTTCCTCTGCTACCATTTTTGTGATTTAAAAAATCAATTTCATGCAGTATCTACAATTCTGCTCAAAGAGGAAATAAACAAGTCTGGTCAGAGTCCTTCTCCTTCCTTTTATATTTGCTGAAGAACTCAGAAGCTCAGAATGATCAAGGCGTACTTTGAAAACAGCCATGTTGAAATTATTATCAGTGTCCAGAGGAAAAAGAACACCTCAAATCCACAGAAATGTAAGATAATTTTTCAGGGTTCTTTGGAGTATTGTAACTTCCTTCCACGCCCTGAAAATAAACCACATTTTTAACATCAACGAAGAAACCTACTTAAGTTCCAGGAGTTTCAAGTATTGTACAGTAACTCCATCGTGAGATGGAGCTACACACTTCAAGCAGCCAAATGGGACAAACCGTGAGACAGTGCCCAGAACCTGCAACCTTCTTGGGAAGCTGATCTGAAGGTGACTTTCATGGAGAAATCAAGCAGACACGTGATAGTCCAGGTCTCTCTTGGATTTTCTTTCTCCCACAATCTTCTAGTAAACTCTTTTTGTGCTCTCTTTTAAGATTTTACTCCAAGAGACAAGGAGACAAGGTAGTGTCTTGCTCAGCTGAAGCCACTCGACTCCCAGCAGACCCTGGATGGGCTCGTTCGGCTGTTCTCGTGGATGGGTAGAAAACATCCTAGAGTTGGACATTATGGCCTGAAGTCCCAATACATTAGTCATAAAGCATAAAAGCATCAAAATGCTAAACCTTCTGCAGAGCTTTCTTCCAAAACTGGCCTGAAGTCCCAATACATTAGTCATAAAGCATAAAAGCATCAAATGCTAAACCTTCTGCAGAGCTTTCTTCCAAAACTGGCCTGAAGTCCCAATACATTAGTCATAAAGCATAAAAGCATCAAATGCTAAACCTTCTGCAGAGCTTTCTTCCAAAACTGGCCTGAAGTCCCAATACATTAGTCATAAAGCATAAAAGCATCAAATGCTAAACCTTCTGCAGAGCTTTCTTCCAAAACTGGCCTGAAGTCCCAATACATTAGTCATAAAGCATAAAAGCATCAAATGCTAAACCTTCTGCAGAGCTTTCTTCCAAAACTGGCCTGAAGTCCCAATACATTAGTCATAAAGCATAAAAGCATCAAATGCTAAACCTTCTGCAGAGCTTTCTTCCAAAACTGGCCTGAAGTCCCAATACATTAGTCATAAAGCATAAAAGCATCAAATGCTAAACCTTCTGCAGAGCTTTCTTCCAAAACTGGCCTGAAGTCCCAATACATTAGTCATAAAGCATAAAAGCATCAAATGCTAAACCTTCTGCAGAGCTTTCTTCCAAAACTGGCCTGAAGTCCCAATACATTAGTCATAAAGCATAAAAGCATCAAATGCTAAACCTTCTGCAGAGCTTTCTTCCAAAACTGGCCTGAAGTCCCAATACATTAGTCATAAAGCATAAAAGCATCAAATGCTAAACCTTCTGCAGAGCTTTCTTCCAAAACTGGCCTGAAGTCCCAATACATTAGTCATAAAGCATAAAAGCATCAAATGCTAAACCTTCTGCAGAGCTTTCTTCCAAAACTGGCCTGAAGTCCCAATACATTAGTCATAAAGCATAAAAGCATCAAATGCTAAACCTTCTGCAGAGCTTTCTTCCAAAACTGGCCTGAAGTCCCAATACATTAGTCATAAAGCATAAAAGCATCAAATGCTAAACCTTCTGCAGAGCTTTCTTCCAAAACTGGCCTGAAGTCCCAATACATTAGTCATAAAGCATAAAAGCATCAAATGCTAAACCTTCTGCAGAGCTTTCTTCCAAAACTGGCCTGAAGTCCCAATACATTAGTCATAAAGCATAAAAGCATCAAATGCTAAACCTTCTGCAGAGCTTTCTTCCAAAACTGGCCTGAAGTCCCAATACATTAGTCATAAAGCATAAAAGCATCAAAATGCTAAACCTTCTGCAGAGCTTTCTTCCAAAACTGGCCTGGAAGTCAATAAACCTTCGCAACCTTGACATCTGGCTCAGTGCCAGCCTTCGGGATCCATCAATGGAGATGGGACAACCTTTTCAGTCTGGGATGAGGCCGGATGGCGTGAAAGAAAAGACAGCCTGACAACGCCACAGAATCCATCTGGAAGGCAGGTCTCCTTGGCTGGGCCAATGTTGCCAGTGCCACAACATCCACGTGAAGAATAGCAATGGCTGAAGTGCACAAGAGAGAGGAGAAATGGTAAATATTCAGAGTGGCGGCTGCTCCAGAGAAACATTGCTAGAGGAACTTTGCAGGGGCTCCCCACTTTCAAGAGTCCGGTTTTGGAAGGAGGAACACGAGACTGAAGCCGCTTCCAGAGAGTGCCCAGCTTGGGCTGCTGGACAGGCAGACCCTTCAGGTGTCGGCTTCCATTTGCCTGCCATTCTTGTCTCGGCAGTCCCCTTCCCGGCCCAGGCAGAGAAGCGCTGCAGATCCAGCTCAGTGCATTCCACCGGGGTGTGAGGCCAGCAATGCTGCGATTCCCTGGCGCAGGAGGAGGGCTGGAGGACCCTCAGGAGGCCCATCTTTCCCCACCAGTGTTGAACTCTTTGTTTCTCCTTAACAAGTAATACAGCTGGTCCCCGACTTATGACAACTGAGCCCAACATTTCTGTTGTTAAATGAGACATTTGTTAACTATGTTTTGCTCCATGTTACGACCTTTCTTGCCACAGTTGTTTATTGCAGTTGATAAGTTAGTAACCCAGCTGTTAAGTGAATTTGGCTTCCCATTGACTTTGCTTTTCAGAAGGACCCAATTCCACCCAAGAGGCTTCCAGAAGGTCAGATGAGAGCAAAGGCAGATCTGAGGAGGGCTGGCCTGGGCCATCAGGGCCTCTGCTGCGGTCCTCTCTGCCCTCGGAAAAGCCCCCGTGGAAGGAGCAGCCGTGGAGCCCAGAAGTCTCTATCAGAGGCTGCGTCTCCAAGGGGCTCCTGGTTTGGGGGGTCTTGGAAGTGACCGTCACCAGCTTGGACCAATCTGCATCAGGCTGTGGATGGGGGAGGTGGGATCCAGAAACATCCACTCCTGGGATAAACTGAAGAGCTCCGACAGGGCCTGAAATTAGGAAAATCCAGTTAAGATGGCCAGTTTCTCCAACCCACTCAGATGAAGATGGAAAGTCCTACAGCTGCTTGCCCAACTGAGGGAAAGGGAAGGCCACGGCCATGGAAGGCAGCCCGGCAGCCCTTTGGATTTATCTGAAAGCAAAAATGCAGCCACAACTTTCCTGGAATGGAGCAGCTGCCCGCTCCCCCCTCCTCAGCACCAATTTTGCCTTCACCTTCAAAGTGCTACACAGCCCTAAACCTTGCGGGGGGGGGGGAAATATATGAAAAAGATCAATTTCAACTGAAAATTGAAATTGATTAAAAAAAGTATATGGGCATTTTGGAAAATAAAATCACAAATGTATTGGGCAGGCAATTGTAAAGCAGCCTGAAATCAACAAGTTCTTCATTTTTATTTCACAGCCGTCATTGTTGATATGACAGTAGCCCCTGTTGTAAGTCACCCAGTGTCATTGGATACGAGATGGGTGGCAAACAGATTTCATGATAAATAAATAAACATCAACCAGGAGGAGGAAATCCCCCTTTTCCTCTGACTAAAACATCATTGGGCCAGAAGCCCACCTGGACCTCCTCCTCTCAGGGCCAGAAGGACCCAATTCCACCCAAGGGGCTCCCAGAGGGCCAGAGGAGAGCAAAGGCAGATCTGAGGAGGCTGGAGGACCCTCAGGAGGCCCATCTTTCCCCACCAGTGTTGAACTCTTTGTTTCTCCTTAACAAGTAATACAGCTGGTCCCCGACTTATGACAACTGAGCCCAACATTTCTGTTGTTAAATGAGACATTTGTTAACTATGTTTTGCTCCATGTTACGACCTTTCTTGCCACAGTTGTTTATTGCAGTTGATAAGTTAGTAACCCAGCTGTTAAGTGAATTTGGCTTCCCCATTGACTTTGCTTTTCAGAAGGACCCCAGGCCTCTGCTGCGGTCCTCTGCCTCGGAAAAGCCCCGTGGAAGGAGCAGCCGTGGAGCCCAGAAGTCTCTATCAGAGGCTGCGTCTCCAAGGGGCTCCTGGTTTGGGGGGTCTTGGAAATGACCGTCACCAGCTTAGACCAATCTGCATCAGGCTGTGGATGGGGGAGGTGGGATCCAGAAACATCCACTCCTGGGATAAACTGAAGAGCTCCGACAGGGCCTGAAATTAGGAAAATCCAGTTAAGATGGCCAGTTTCTCCAACCCACTCAGATGAAGATGGAAAGTCCTACAGCTGCTTGCCCAACTGAGGGAAAGGGAAGGCCACGGCCATGGAAGGCAGCCCGGCAGCCCTTTGGATTTATCTGAAAGCAAAAATGCAGCCACAACTTTCCTGGAGTGGAGCAGCTGCCCGCTCCCCCCTCCTCAGCACCAATTTTGCCTTCACCTTCAAAGTGCTACACAGCCCTAAACCTTGGGGGGGGGGGGAAATATATGAAAAAGATCAATTTCAACTGAAAATTGAAATTGATAAAAAAAGTATATGGGCATTTTGGAAAATAAAATCACAAATGTATTGGGCAGGCAATTGTAAAGCAGCCTGAAATCAACAAGTTCTTCATTTTTATTTCACAGCCGTCATTGTTGATATGACAGTAGCCCCTGTTGTAAGTCACCCAGTGTCATTGGATACGAGATGGGTGGCAAACAGATTTCATGATAAATAAATAAACATCAACCAGGAGGAGGAAATCCCCCTTTCCCTCTGACTAAAACATCATTGGGCCAGAAGCCCACCTGAACCTCCTCCTCTCTCAGGGCCAGAAGGACCCAATTCCACCCAAGAGGCTTCCAGAAGGTCAGATGAGAGCAAAGGCAGATCTGAGGAGGCTGGAGGACCCTCAGGAGGCCCATCTTTCCCCACCAGTGTTGAACTCTTTGTTTCTCCTTAACAAGTAATACAGCTGGTCCCCGACTTATGACAATTGAGCCCAACATTTCTGTTGTTAAATGAGACATTTGTTAACTATGTTTTGCTCCATGTTACGACCTTTCTTGCCACAGTTGTTTATTGCAGTTGATAAGTTAGTAACCCAGCTGTTAAGTGAATTTGGCTTCCCCATTGACTTTGCTTTTCAGAAGGGACCCCCAGGCCTCTGCAATTGTCATAAATATGAATCAGTTGCCAAGCGTCCAAATTATGATTCTGTGACCATGGGGATGCCACAAAGGTCGTAAGCGTGAAAAACAGCCGTAAATCACTTTTTCCTGAAGACTTGTAACTTCAGTCAGTCAGTAAATGAACTGTTTTAAGTCAAGGACTGCCTGTAATTTATAATTTTAAGAGGAGTGAATTATGTTTACACCTAATTAAGCTGAATCATAAGATACAAAATATTCTGCACACAAGGTGTGAACATGCTTGTCTTGTCTTCCATCCCAACCTGTCTGTCTTGACAAGTCTGGGTGAATGACGGTTTTGAACCTCATCTGCAGATCAAAGCATTAACTTCCCCGCACCCCAATTATGGAATTGACATTTGAATTCCAAGCATGGGAAGGGCCTTCTGAACATGTGCATGTTCCTCTCTTCAAACAAGTGAAAGAGCATCAGGCTTCTATGCAAAGCGCTGGAGGACTCATTCTTGAGTCTCGCAGAACATCTTCTCAAGGTTCACTTTGTACATCTCTAACTCAGAGCACGGTAAGCACATAAGAAAGAGACTCTAAATGGACACAGACTCCATCTTGGTTACTCTATGAAAACCCACTGGAGAAATTCACCTTCTGGGGGTCTGTAGGGAGACCTGAAGTTCCTGATGTCCAAGGAGGAAGCATCTGGCGGCAGTTCATGGAAACCAGTTGGCCCAGCAGATGTCCGAAATGTCACTCTCTGACCAGAGACATTCTGACTTCTCAAAAACACTTTAGAAACATGCAAACAAAAAGAAGAAGAAACAGGAGTTTACACACCTTGCAAGGAAGTCTCCACAATGAGGGAAGGCTCACACACTGGAGAGCCTTTTTGGGATTCTTCGTAATTGAATCACGTTTTATAAACATGCTTGTTGTTTTAATCTGTCCACTGAATGCATAGATACAGATGATGTTGGATACACTTTCATAAGGGTTTGTGCCCCGGCCAGGATGGGAGGGGTCGGGGGAGAAGTCTCAGGGACAGGTCATCTACCATAAGAGATATGGCAGATATGGGGTGGGCTGCTCTTGGAGAACACCCCATAGATACGTGGCTCAGTGGCACATTCTGGCACTATTACCAGACCTTCAAGTCTTTCAACTGTTGCTGCAGAATGCCTCTTTAACAAGGCTGCCCTCATCAAGGATGAGAGGGCCCACCTGGCATGTATATCAAAATCTGGCTGGTCTGGGACAAGATCTGGCTTAATTATCTGGGAAGAATTTGATCCTGTTTGGCCTGAGGAAATGAAGAGGGTCCTTGCGCCGTTAGCTCGGCCATCTCTGCATCAGATCCATCTCCCTCCTGGATGGTCAAGGCTACCTGGGACAGGAAATGTGCTTGAGGTTTGGAGGTGATTAATTCCTCTTTGAAAGAGCAGACCCCTGTCAAGGAGGCAGTGGTTCGTCCCCTCCTCCTCAAGAGGCAATTGGGAGGCTCCACCGTCCTGGTCAATTTCCAACCATCCCTTGTTAGGAAAATTGTAGAGATGGTGGTCGCACTGGAACTTCACAGCATCAACCTAGACTGGAGGACCTGACTAGTGGTGACATGATAGCAGTCTTCCAATATCTGAGGAGTTGCCACAAAGATGGGGTGGGGGCAGTGGTGGGATTCAAATCATTTAACAGCCGGTTCTCTGCCCTAATGATTTCTTCCAACAACCAGTTCGCCAAACTGCTCAGAAAGTTCACAACCAGTTCTCCCGAAGTGGTGCGAACTGGCTGAATCCCACCACTGGGTGGGGGGTTGGGGGAAGGGGTTCAGCCTATTTTCCAAAGCACCAGAAGACAGGGCAAGAAGCAATGGATGGAAATTAACCAAGGAGAGAAGCAACCTGGGACTAAGGAGAAATTTCCTGACGATGAGGATTTGTGACCTCTACATGCAGCTGCCCTTGAACGCATCCAGAAGCTTCAGCTGGCACAGAATGTGGTGGTGCAGGCAGTTAATGCCATTTGGTTTGGGCACATGCGGCTTCCAATATGCTTTCAGGTGCAATTCAAGTGGTTGAGGTTACCCTTAAAGCCAATGACGTTTAAGATTCAAAATGATTTCTGATGTTTTGAGTAGTTTGGAGAACTGGCAAATACCACCTCTGGCTGGCCCCAGAGTGGAATGGGAATGGGGATTTTGCAGTATCCTTCCCCTGGAGTGGGGTGGGAATGGAGATTTTGCAGTATCCTTCCCCTGCCATGCTCACCAAGCCACGCCCACAGAACCGGTAGTAAAAAAAAATTGGATTTCACTACTGCCTCAGACAATTAAGGAGACCTCAGGTGACTGACAGCAGGCAGGCACAATGTATGTATTGTTTCCATCACTGTTTATCTAGACTGAAGCCAAGAAAGTACAGCTCTCTGCTCTTGTGCCCTCAAGAGTGACTGCCAATTTTATACAGTGGTGCTTAAAAGTTTGCAAACCCTTTTGAATTTTCAATATTTCTCCATCAATAACTATCAACATGGTGCTGAAAAAGAGCTGAGAATCTTTAGGAGCACTAATAGTTCTTGTGACTCGGCTGGATTAAAGCTTTTGGGACATCTGGTTGCTGGTGTTGCCACGCAGGAAAAGAAAATCTGAAGAGAATTACGGGGAGAATTGGGAGTGTGTGAAGCATGAACTATGAACAGCTCAACACAGTGAAAGATGAAATGAAACAACCACAGATTGATATTGTAGGCACTGGCAAACTGAAATGGACTTGGATCAGCCACTTTCAGTCAGAAGATAATATAGTTCATTACTCAGGACATGAAAACAAAGTTGTTTTTCTAATTAGGAAGAAGACAGCCAGAAGAGTAGTTGTCTATAAGGCAGGCAGTGCCAGAATAATATCAATTAGACTTGATGTGCTGCTTGTGATTGGAGACTGGAATGGCAAAAGCTGGAAACATGAAAGAGGAAAATGTAGTTGGATTTTATGGCTTAGGAAACTGAAATGAAGCAGAGACTGATTTAGCCGTTTGCCAGGCCAATGATTTCTTCATAGCCAACACTTTTCTAACAACCAAACATGGACATCACCAAATGGCCTTTGCAGAAATCAAATTGCTTACTTATTGTTTACAGGACGGAGAAGAGCTCAGTTATAGGATCCAAAATGTGGGAAGGTGCTGATAGTGGAACAGATCAGGAAATGCTGATGCACAAACTCTTAAGTTGAGCTAAAGAAGGGAGCCAGTCAGTTTCCACAATATGATTGTGAACATGCAGGCACCGTTTTCAAGGAGAATTTTTGCTACTGGTTCTCCAGAACCTGTCAGAACCTGCTGGATTTCACCCCCGGTCTGAGGCCCCTCTCAGAGTCCCAGGTGAGGGCCTGCAAAATTTCCTGCAACACATCTGGAAACAGATGAAGCGGATGGCTTGTTCTGTGGCCTTCAGAGTCCTAGAGAGGCATTTCACAGCTGAGTCAAAAGGGTGAATGTTAATTATGCAGGTTCTGGCTCTACTCCTGAGGGCTTCGTGTCAAAACCAGAAGCTTTGGTTCTTCTTTCTCAGTTTCTCTCCTGGTGACAAAAACTGTCTGACTGCTCCAATTGGCATGGATTCTCCAGAACTGGATTCAAAGGCAGCCATCACGAAGGGTGGGGGGAGACTATGGGAGAAGAGGGGCTGCAAAACTCTTCCCCTTGCCATTTCTTCCTTGCCTCAACTATTCTAGTCAGCAATATTGGGAGAGAGCTTCCAAAGTTTCTGGGCTGCCTCGTTTCATCAGTTCAGCTCTCCGCAAGTCCTTCTCTAAGCTGGTCAGTTAGAGCCCAATCATTCCATCCCACATCTCTGGCCAATAATTTTAAATAATTCTACACCCAGATTCGACACTGACCCTGCTTAGTTTGCAGATTTTATGGCTGGTGGTCCCCCATCTCATGGGATCACTGAAACATCTATCAATCTTGGCACTAAGTTTGTATAATTGTTCAGCACAGGGTCATTGACCTAAATGAGGGCATGACTCATCTGGCCATCCTTTGTTTCAGCAAATTCCACACAAAGTTCACTTTGGTGCGATCTGTGGGAAACCCACAATGAGTCATGAAGGTCCAGAATTGGCCTTGGTCTTCTCCAAAGCCTTCTGGGAGCCCTCAGGGGAATGCAGAAATACTGGCTTTGCTGCAGGCGGCTGCAGCTGAGGTAAATTCTGTCCCAACTGTTGGATTTCTTGTGTTATGGAATTTTCCAAGTTCTTTCTACATCTGCCTGTTGTTGGTGTGGCAACAATTCTGCAGGAAGGTCTTCAGTGCTAGACTTGAGTGTCAGAGGCCATCTCGATCAACTAATGGGAAATTTCCAGTTTCTCTTGAAAGAGCACAGGGGGTCCTCGACTTAGGACCACAATTAAGTTCAATTGCTAAGCAGGGTCGTTGTTAAGTGAATTTTTCCCCAGTTTACCTTTTTTGCCACAGTTGTTAAGTGAATCATTGCAGTTGTTAAGTAATCATGTGGCTGTTAAGTCCCCCCCCACCGCTGACTCTGCTTATTGGAAGCCAGTTGGGAAGGTCTCAAATCACAAATAGAATAACAGAGTTGGGAGGGACCTTAGAGGCCTTCTAGTCCAAACCCCTGCTTAGGCAGGAAACCCTCCACCACTTCAGACAAATGGTTATCTAACATCTTCTTAAAAACTTCCAGTGTTGGAGCATTCACAACTTCTGGAGGCAAGTCGTTCCACTGATTAATTGTTCTAACTGTCAGGAAATTTCTCCTTAGTTCTAAGTTGCTTCTCTCCTTGATTAGTTTCCATCCATTGCTTCTTGTTCTACTCTCAGGTGCTTTGGAGAACAGCCCGATTCCCTCTTCTTTGTGGCAACCCCTGAGATATTGGAACACTGCTATCATGTCTCCCCTAGTCCTTCTTTTTATTAAACTAGACATACCCAGTTCCTGCAACTTTTCTTCATATTTTTTAGCCACCAGTCCCTTAATCATCTTTGTTGCCCTGACCCTGCGACTCTACAACCGTCATAAATGCATGCCAGTTGCTAAGCGTTCGAATTCCGATCATGTGACCATGGGGATGCTACTACGGTTGTGACTGTAGGACAAGACATAGGTCACTTTTTCAGTGCCACTGTAATTCTGAACGGTCACTAAGCGAATGGTGTAAGCACTACCTGTACGAGATTTGCAAAATTAGTAGAGCAGACTTTTGTTGAGACTGGTTGTCAGGGATCTGCCAGTCTGTTTTATCCAGTATCTCCTCCCCTCTTTTTATATCCCACTGAATCATCTGCCTGAGCTGCTTCCAAATATTATCTCATTTCTCAGGACTTAAAAATATGTTTCTGCCCTTTTTGTCTCGGTAACATCCGTGCGTATTTTCATCAAGTCATCTTCCTTACTCTGTACGAGACTAAAAACCCTGGTTGGAGAGGGACCCATTTCCCTTTGCAAGTGTGGGGAAAGGAGGGGCAACTGCAGGCAGAACCCACTCACCATGTTGGCACTGGCTCTTCCAGAATTGCTGGCAGTAGAGAATGGCGACCGTCAGGAGGACCAGCGCCAGGAGTGCCAGGGCACTGCTTGTGAGCACCACCAGAGCCGGGTCTTGGGCAGGTTCCGTGGAACTTTCTTCTAAGCCAATTCTAGAAAGGCCTACCAAGATCAAAAACATCATTCAAAGCAGGAAGGCTGTTATGTACAAGCTGGGTTGACAAAATCACAGATGAGGAGGGGATAAGCCACCTGGGAAAGCCAAGGGAAATCATCAAAAGCATTAAAAAGTGAAAGTTGGACTATTTCAGATACATGATGCGACACCTGGAAAAATACACCATACTTCACTTAATCCTCCAGGGAAAGATTGAAGGCAAACAAGGTCCAGGCAGAAGAAGAACATCATGGCTTCAAAATCTAAGGGACCAGTTTGGACAAAACTCAGCAGCACTTTTTCATGTGGCTGTTGATAAAAATAGGATCGCCAACATGATTGCCAACGTCCGATGATGGATATGGCAGAAGAAGAAGAAGAAAGCAGTCTTCTCTTCTCGTCTTCTATTTGATGGGCAACAAATCTCAGTTATGGACCTGCCTTTGGCTAGACAGGTTGTGTGTGCGCTCCATAATGCAGAATGGAACATTTCCATCTCCCAAATGCAAAATGAGGTTTGTTCCAATTTCCCAGGAATCAGCAACAACAGAAGTTCCCTCTTCCTATCTTGCTGACTGGGTGTGTGTGTGTGTGTGTGCTGCTTTGCTCTTGTGAGTGTACAGCTACTAAACACCTTCCAGCCTTCCTACTTAGAGGACAGCGTAAAGCGAGGCTTAGCATGCCTTGCAGCTGAACTGGAATATATTAGAAATGAAAAATAAATAAAAGCATTTTCAGCAGGGCAATACAGATTCCGTTCAGATGGAAAACATGTGCTTGGAACCTGAACTCACCACTGCAAAACCTCTTAAGGAATAGGTGTTTCTAGCCCTCTTGACTGTAACAACATCTCAAAATGGCACTAGGTCTCAAGACTTTTATAGGCCATGACGTCAGGCAGCTTTGGCTGGGCTTTCTTCCTGTTGATCAGGAGTCAGCACTGATAGGCTCTGCAGGGTTTCCACATACCTCACAAGGCTAATAGGAGCAGGGCATTACTGAAAATAAAGTATAATTTACTCATCGTGCATCCAGAGGCACAACTAAATAAATGCCAATGATTATCGATTTGCTCTCCACCTCAGATGCCAATGCACCATTTGCAGAATCAAACTTCCCCGATATGCAATTTCATATATGGAGGCCAAGGGTGTGATGGCTCAGCACTTAAAGATGCTGAGCTTGTCAGCTGGAAAGCTCACAGTCTGGGTTCGAGACCCGAGTGCTATGTGACGGGGCGAGCTCCTGTTCCTTGCTCCAGGTCCTGCTCACCTAGCAGTTTGAAAGCATGCAAACGTGAGTAGATAAATAGGTACTACTTTGGTGGGAAAGTAACAATGTTCTGAGCACCTTGTCGTATAGTCATGCAGGGCACATGACCACAGAAGTATCTTTGGACAACACTGGCTCCCTTGGCTAAGAAATGGTGATGAGCAATAGACCTTCGCATGGGACATGACTGGACAGGGGAATCCTTTACCTTTACTTCTATGTAGGCAGGGAGCCCAAATATTTGGCAAACCTCAATCTTGCTGCAGTGTAGAACAGGGCTGTCCAAACTTGACAACTTAAAGACTTGTGGATTTCAACTTCCAGAATTCCTCAGCCAGCTATGGCATTGGGGAAGTTTATTTTTATTTATTTATTTATTTATTTATTTATTTATTTATTTATTTATTTATTTATTTATTTATTTATTTATTTATTTTGTCACACAGTATATGTAAGCATAAGCATGAAATAACTAAACAATATATAAGCATATATATAAGCATGAGTATATAATAACTATATTAATTGGATATAACGAAAGGAAACGATAGGACAGGAACGGTAGGCACGCTTGTGCTCTTATGCATGCCCCTTATAGTCCTCTTAGGAATGGGGTGAGGTCAATAGTAGACAGTTTTTGGTTGAAGCTTTGGGGATTTTGGGAAGAGACCACAGAGTCAGGTAGTATATTCCATGCATTAGCAACTCTGTTACTGAAGTCATATTTTCTGCAATCAAGATTGGAGCGGTTAACATTAAGCTTAAATCTATTGTGTGCTTGTGTATTGTTGCAATTGAAGCTGAAGTAGTCTTTGACAGGAAGGACATTGCAATAGATGATTCTATGAGTTAATCTCAGGTCATGTCAAAGTTGAAGTCCACAAGTCTTAAACGTTGCCAGATTTGGAGACCTTGGTGTAAAACTCCCATCAGGAGGTTGAGTCCTGAAGCATAATGAGGACAAGGAGCTCCTAGAAGCCTAGTTAGTACTTACACTGTGGTTCGGAGGATGGGGTCTGCTTTGTGCAGGGCACACATTCGAGGTCCTGGAATCCACCAATCTGAGTTTTGCTGTAGAACCTATAAAGAGGAAGAAAATTGGGCCAATGTTTAATATGGAGGAGCTGTAGAGGGCTACTCAGCATCTGAGCATGGGCAGAGGGCACCAGAGGCTTTTCAAAGACTGCAAAACCCATTACTCTCAGTTAACTACTTCTGCACCTGGCTCCTTGCTCCCTGGCTGCACTGAGGACCGATTCATACACCAAAATCATTTCCAGTGCACTGAATATGTAATCAGGAGACCTGTTTATAATCCATAACAAATTCAATGAAATCAATCAATCCAGTTCATATTTAATGTACCTTAGAGCAGCCCAAAGTGAACTGAATTAGCAGGGAGGCGCCAAGATCAAAGTGCAGAGGAAATAAGTGTGTAAGTGGCTTCTTTCCTGCTCCCATGTTCATCTGATTTTCCTGAGCTCTGCCAGTCCTCACCATGCCAACGTTACTCCTTGGTGCAAGGATCTTGGGCATATGGAAAAGCAGGATTATGAGCAGCCCACCTAGTGAACTGGCCACTTTCTGTTTGTTCCTGTGAGGGATGAGGGAAGAACACCAGCAGGAGAGTCAAAATTATTCATTCCCCACAAAAACACACAATTGTGAAGATGGTTCCAGCTGGGTGGCAAGAGACTGGAGGCAAACGTGACAACTGCCAAGCATCCATTTTCAATCACAAGGGAGAAGGCAATGAACAACCACTTGCCAAGAAAATCATTTGGTTAAATGATATAAAGTGATTGACAATATTGTGCCAGGCCCTTTGTATTAGAAGGCACTCAACATGCTACTGAAGTAATGATCATGTTTATATTATTATTATTATTATTATTATTATTATTATTATTATTATTATTATTATTATTATTATTATTATTATTATTATTAAATTAAAGCCTCTGAGATATCTGGTTGCTGGATGCTCACAGGCCACAAAAGTTTATGAAGGGATTTCCAAAGTTTGGACTCTCTCAGTCAACTGCCAGGAAGATTGTGTACAAATGGCAGCAATTCGACACCATTGTGAACAGCAATCAGGACACATGGGAGATCTCAAAGAACCCAATCTATCTTTCCCTCGCAGGATTTGATTTTCTTGGTGATGCTCTTAAAAAGGTAATTGAGCTTACTTGAGCACCCCATCACAACCACAAATGGACCCTCAATAGCTGCCCAGTTCTGCATTTACCGTTAAGAGGTTTTGTTTTGATCAAAGGCTCCCAGTGGAACCGGACAGCCTTACCCGGGGAAGCAGCCTCCACAGGTGGCATCGGAGGTGGTGCTGCAGTTGGACTTCTGGGCCCGGTTGATCAGTGCGCAGGAGAGGCAGGACTTGCAGCCATGCGGTCCCCAGCTGTCCTTGAACCTCCTGGGCTGGCATGGGGTGCAGTCAGCCTCCTTCCCTTCCCCATAGCCACACTCCTGCAAGAGACACATCCTGAGAGTGTTATTCTGTCTATGCATACAGAAAAATCATGGGAGGGTGGGGATTGAGGGAAGAAGGGAGGGTGGTGGGGAGGAGGATTTCTGTTTTACAGAGAAAATGCTGTGAATTACTTTGCAGAGGTGACTGTCAGCATTCCAGAAAACCCCCCTTGCCGAAAAGACTCCGAAGCTGACAGTGACGATCTTCCAGCTATTCCAATAAGAGTAATTTAGCACCAAAATTGTCATGAAATAGGTTCATTATGACAATCCATTTAGCATACTCTTCACTGTTGTCTTTTCACCTGGCTAAAAGAACATCTGCCACTCCTACTGTAGTCTCAGCAAACACAACACCTTTAAACCAGCTTTAAAGCTGAAGAATTTGGGGAGGGGGGTAAATGGTCTTTTTTCAGGTAAATACAATATATATACTTTTGAAGGGTGAGATTATGTAAAGACAGGATCGTGGTTTATCCCACAGACTAAAAATGTCAGAGAAAAACATTTGATTCTAAAGCGCAATGCCAATTTGCAAAAAAGGAACAAAGTGGAGCAACAGTTTAATTTTGAAAATGCCTGACTGATTTCATTTGAAATAAAATGGCTTTAAGTTGAAGACTACAGTCATAAACTGTAGACTGTTTATGTGGTAGACTCAAAGAGTTTCATATGCAAATTCCATTGGACAGAATAGAACAATAAACTTTATTGTCACCTTGCATGTACATTAATCGGCATACATTAAAATGAAATTTCGTTGCATACAGCTCCCAAAGGGTTGTCGTCTCCAATATACACTTCATAAACATGCATAAATAAATAAATAAATAAATAAATAAATAAATAAATAAATAAATAAATAAATAAATATAAAATTATGCATATACCCACATACCCTCATATATTCTATGACGCAGAGAAACAACACAGTCTAGTTTGGATGTACACATGTACATGGCAAGAAAAACGATTCAGTTACAAAATCTGGGAGTCCTGCTAGAAATGCTTAGAAACCTCCTCCCAGAGGGGAGCAACAAAAACAGACCATAAAGTGGATGTGTGGGGTCTCTAACAATGCTTCCAGCTCTAAGCACAGAGCGCTTATAAGCAGTATCCTGAATGATGGGAAGCAAGCTTCCTATAATCTTTTTAGCTGTCCTCACCACTCTCCGTAGGGACTTTCTATCTGAGGCGCTGCAGCCACCAAACCAAACCAAACAGTGATGCATCGTGCCGCTCAATTGTGCCTCCTGTAAAAAGTGGTCAGGACAGAAGGAGAAAGAGGTGCTCTCCTCATCCAAGGCAGGAAATGCAGATGCTGGTTTGAACGCTGGTTTGCACTAAGGATGATGTGTGGAGAGACCAGTTCAGATTGTTAGTTATCTTTTTGTTGTAGTTGTTGTTAGTTGCGGTCGTGTCCGACCCATCGTGATCCCATGGACAACATTCCTCCAGGCCTTCCTGTCCTCTACCATCCTCTGGAGTCCATTGAAGCTCATGCCAACTGCTTCAGTGACTCCATCCAGCCACCTCATTCTCTGTTGTCCCATTCTTCTTTTGCCTCAATCTTTCCCAGCATTAGACTCTTCTCCAGTGAGTCCTTCCTTCTCATTAGTTATCTAGTATATAATATTAGTTATCTAGTATAACTAAATTAGTTATCTAATATAATCAGCTGGTGTCAGGTGCAAAAGCTAGGGTGCAAATATCTGAAAAGGCATAATAAGCGCATCTTATGGTTACCTTGGAAAGTTCGAATCCAGGGCCGCACTCCTTGCAGGGGCTGCATACGCCATGATCATCCAGGTATTCGCCCTCTCGGCATTCCATGGAGTTTGCAATGGATTGGGATGCAAGAACCTGTTGGGAAAAACACCTTAGGAGCCAGCATGATGTGGCATCTCAACTCACTAGGAAGGGAGTGTGAGCACCATCTCCCCAATAACCCTTCCACACAACACCACAGACTGAGCAAAGCAGAAATACTACGTTTTTTAAAAAAGGCTTCCATGACATTCATCCAGAATTCCCGATAAAGTCCAGGAGGCGCACACGGAATTGGATCAGTAAATTCCACTCAGACGTAGTTTCCAACAGACTTCAAAAAAAGCTAAAATAATATCACTTTGATAATATATATTTGATCTATATTTAATAATATATATTTGATCAAATTGATATAATATCAATTTGATCAATAAATAAATAAACTTCTAAAAGCTGGCAAACCACAAGGCAGAGTTGAAAGCTACCATCCAATTGTCCCTTTGAGCTCCTGCTTCAAACTCCTGGAAAGATTAATTATAAGCAAGATAGGTTCCATAATAGATGAACATCAGTCCGTGGAACAAGCCGGCTTCCAACAGGACTGGAACCCTGTAGATCAGGGGTCACCAACCTTTCAGGCCACAGGGACCACTAAATTCATAATTTAAAATCCTGCGGACCACTAATATGATCTGCTTAATGAACGGCTGGGTGGGCATGGCCAACTCAATTTCACTTGCATCGAGGGGCTCCTTGTTGGCTTCTACTCGCCCTTCCCCTCCTAGCCATTTCTCGCCTGCCTGCCTGGGTTCCTTAGGGCCCCAATAGGAAGCTGCTGTTGGAGCTAAGCAGCCAAACCACCAGGAAAAAGAGTTGGCAAAACAGCTGGCTCAGTTGAATCTGACCGAGAAGGAAGCTCAGCAGAAGCACCTTACTGAGGACTAGGAGCATAGGCTTTCCAAGCAGAGGGAAGACCTGCGGGAGTGCAAGGCCAGGTACTGGCACCTGGAAGCTCAGCAGGCTGAGATGATCAGCCAGTTCCAGGCCATGATGCAGTCCCACTGGAACAAGGCCCTCCGGCTCTTCGCCACCAGTGGCGCTTCCCTCCAGCCTTTGCCCAAAGCCCCACACCAGGGGGCTGAAACAGACCCAAGTCGGAATTCCTGCCCCCCTCTGACCCACACCCTGAAGTGGGACACTCTCTGCAGCAACACAAACATTCATTGCACATCTCCGTCCCAGGGACCATAGTTTGAGGACCCCTGAGTTAGTGCAATATAAAAAATGCAAATAATTTTTCTGTGGACCACCAAAATTTTCTCACAGACCATCAGTGTGGTGACCGCTGGCTGTAGATCATGTGTGAAGCTTAACATATTGAAGCAGGATTCCAAGGAGGCCTCAAAACCACGGCTGTGTTCGTAGGCCTAAGGGCAGGATATGGCACAGCTTGGAAGGACGGGTTGTTATACAAACTGCGCCATATTATGCCCTGCAAAAAGCATTATTGACTAATTAACAAAATGCTGAGTGATAGGTCCTCTCAGATAATAATGGGAAACAATGTAAGAAAGATCATTCTACCCTCTGGAAAAAATGTAGTTGCCCCTAAAAGCAGCTTTAAGAAAAGGAAGGTGGTCCCTGGTGGTGGAAGGAGAACCCAGAGTCTCAACCAGCCCAAAGAGAAACCCAGAAACTGGAGTGAAATGCTACCGGTTCAGGTAAATTGGTAGTGATAAAAACAACCAGTTTGGGCGAACCGGTAGTAAAAAAAAAAAAGCTACTGGTTCTGGTATACTGGTAGTTAGCTACCAGTTCAGTTGAACCAGCAGTTTAAAAAAGCTACCAGTTCCTCCCAACTGGTATTTCCAATGATCAGCTGTGCAGCGGAAGTCCTGCTTTCTAGCAAAGCTAAACTGTGCTGTGCAGCTGATTTCCGCCCCCCCTCGGTGTTCTACTCACCTTCCTAAAACTCCTTTTGGTGTGTATTGTGCATGCGTGTGTGCGCAGAGCGTACATTTGGTGTGCACTGGGCATGCACACGCAGCATGTGTTTGGCATGCAGCGTACATGCACAGCCAGTAAATCAGTAGCAAACCTGTTCAGATTTCACCACTGCCAGAGACCCTCACAGACAAGGGAGGTTCCTGGTTCAGAGAGCAGCTGCAGAAAAGGGCACCTGAACTGGAAGGATCAACTAGCACAGCCACTGGGTTCTGCTTGCTGACCAACAGTTGTGCGCTTTTCAAGAGGAACAGTGCACCGAGTCGCTCTGAAGTTGAACAGCGAGCAGCGAGGTCTCACCAGCCTTGCAGGGCTGCTATGCTTCTACCTCACCTGCCGATGGCCACATTGGGGTAAGGTGGGCTGAGGTGCTGCCAAGGTGCAGTGCCGAACCCTCACCCAGGGAGCTGTGGGCAAGTCAAGGGCAACCCGGGTGTAACATATCATTACGCAAAGGCTGCGGTTTCCTTGCCTGCCTCAGACAGGGGGACACAAGTCCCAACAGCGGCATTTGCAGGATAACATCGCTGGGGGCATCACGACTTTGGTTTGTTATAGATCCCACCTTTCCACAGCTTCTTATCCGCAGGGGGGACTTTTACCTGAGTCACAATGATCAGCGTGAGACGCAGCGCAGCTCCCTTCTCCATGTTAAACCGCTTTGTTAGCAGCTCTTCAGAATACAAGCTACGCAGAAACGAAAACATAAGTATTTTCCCCAAAGCCCCATTTCTCTCCCCTCCAATAATCTCTTCTGTTTCAAGACAGTGTTTGCTTATGTTTATGGTTTGGTTTAGCTAAAAAGAATTGGACAACTCTCCCAAATTAGAGTTACTTAAGATTCGGATTAAGAATTAAGATTCAGATTGCATGCCTATTTATGGTATGAGAAGGTCAAAGTAAATGTTGATGTCACAACCACTTTCTTTACTGAAATCTAAAGAGCAGCTGGAATGAGAAGGATGAGTTTGCCATTGGTTTACATATTTACAACTGAAAAAAAGATTTAAATTAGATAAAAAAGCTATGGATTTGATTTTGTAAATATGAATTGGAAATATTGTATGGTAGCATACATAATATTGCTACAGTTTATAAATTGCTATTGAACTTGGAGAATGAGTATGTAAAGCATGCTATGATTCAGCGGGCAAAGAGTTTTGGATATAATATAATGCTTGAGCAATAGGAAAACATGTGGACGAAAGATTTAAAATTTACATTTAATTATAATTTAAAAGAAAATTTCTATGTGATAATGTAATGATGATGTTCGTCCATCATGTTCAAAGAGGACTTTGACATCTAACAGGTTGTGGGCTGTCCATGATGTGTCCGCAGATGGTTGGTAAGGCCAATACAGACACAGAATGTTCTGCCACATGTCGGGCAGACATGTGTGGGCACCATTGTTGCAGCATTTGCAGCTCTGGCTTTGTGGAAAGCTCGCTTCTCTTGTGCTATGGTTGATATGATATATGATATGATATGGTACCATTGGTATCTTAACGGTGGAGAAATAAATAGTCAAGAATGTATAAAAGTACTTCAAATGAATGTTGGAAATGTAAATGTATAAAGGAACTTTTTACAATTATGGTGGACTTCTGATGAAGCAAACTAATAATTGGAGTAGGATTCGCATCTTAATACAGAAGATTCTCAGTGTAATTGATTTTGGACTTAATTGATAAACAACTTGAAAAAAAAGCTAGAACCTTGATAACATATGCCGACAGCAGCAAGAATACAAAAAAAAACAAACGGAAGGATGCTTTGATTCCCAATGGATGAAAGACTACAAAAGTTGATGCAGTTAGCAGAGATGGCTAAATTGACTTTTAATTAAAGGAAAGAACACAATTTTGTTTTTACTTGGAAACCACTTTTGGAGTTTGTGCTTGAGGTGGGGAAAAAAGTGAAATTCTGATTCTGGGTTTTGCTGATTAGATAGGCTTTTGTTATAGAAAAGGCTATACTACAGAATTACGTAAAAGTAACAAGTTGAGGATGCTGTGTTACTGTCTTATTCTACTGCACAAAAAGTCCATGCATTCTTTTTCTTTTTCCCTGACACTTTTTCCCCTTCCCTTCTTCCTCCCCTATTTTCCCATTTCCATTTTTCTTTGCAGTTCATATTTGGATAAACTAATAAAAAAATATCAAGGCAGGACCAATGAAGAAAGACGGATCCACTCACCGGCCGATCCCCGCCGCCTCCGCCGAATCGGGCCAGGTAAGCAACGCGTGGCGGCAGCTCCGCTTCTCGTCCCGCCAGCACCAGCCGGCTTAGAGCCCGGGACGTGTCGGGACTTGCCCGGCGCTGCTCGCCCTGCCCAGCCGGGAGGGAGGGAAAGCGGGAGGGAGGGCCGGCTTACACGCCCCTCTCCGCGGGCTCCTCGGGGGAGGCGAAGGTCGGGCGGTGGAGAAAGCCAGGGACCCCCGCCCGGCGCTGCTCGGCCGGCGGAGCGGAGAGGACGCGGCGCCTGCCGGGGTCGGCGGGGGCGAAGGGACGCGCGGCTTCGCCTGGCAGAGGCTCGGACAGCGGGCTGGACCGCCTCCGTCCGCCCCGCACTGAGTGAAGGCGGGCATCCCTGCGCGGAATCCCAGGCGGCCGCAGCTCCAGCCGGCTCTGAGCCCCTTCCAGCCCCGGCACCAGCTCTGCGCTCCCTCCGCTTCAGCGGCAAAACCTCCGGGCGTCCCGGGTAGAAACGGGCGGCTCCTGAGCCAGGCGCGTCTCCCAGAAGGAAGGCGAGTCCTGCGCAGCTCGCCCGCCTCCTCCCCGGGGTCCCCGGAGAGACCTGGCCGCCCAGGGACTCCTCGGACTGGGCCATCCCCACGCAAGGCTCGGGGAAAAGGAAAGGAGAACCAAGCGGGCGCGAGCGAATCCTCACCAAAGCGTCGGCTTAGATACCGCCTAGCAAAAGGGCGCAAAGCCAAACCCTGCCATTGCAGCCAACGGTGCTTCCTAATTCAGCTTCGAACTTCCCTCGACATTCACTCCACTCCGTCCCGAAGGTGCTTTTTCAAGAGGCAACCGGACTTCCTGGTTTTCCTTTGAAGACGTTTCGCTTCTCATCCGGGAAGTTTGCAAGGAATATAAATCCTTCCATTCCCCACCATCCAGTCAGAGTTTAAGAAGCTTCTTGGATGAGAAGCGAAACGTCTGGGGTGTGTGTGGGGAGATGCGCGAGCTATTCTGGGACGAGGCTCTTTTGTTTGCGGTCGCACTATAGCCCCATTTAGTTTCACTTATGTATCCTGAACTAAACTTATGTGCAGGCGATACAAATAGTATATTTTCAGAAATTTAAATTGTCATGGGGAATTTTATGAAAACCTAATGAAAATGTTTTTAAATAATGCTATGATTTTTTTTTTAAAAAGTTAATTAAATTAAAAAAAGGAAAGTGCTTCAGTGTTGGACAAAAAACCGTACCGCCCATCATGAAAGCTGGAACGCCCCCTAGTGGGCGGTAGGGACCAAGTTGACTACCACTGGACTAAAGAAAGTCCAGTTGCCTCCTGAAAAAGCCCCTTTGGGGCAACTGTGACCTGGATGACTGAGAATCTCTACAGACTTTTAGCTATACAATTTGGGATGAACACCCTTGGAATGGTGTGGGAGTAGGAATGGAAAAATTGCAGACTAAAGGAACCATTTGCACCACTCAGGTGATCCTGAGGACACAGATAAACCTCCAAGTGCTTCAGTGACCCTCTAAAAGGATGCAAATAACCAGCTGTCTACAAGGAATATCGGGAGAAGGGCGATATACAAATTTAAATAATAAATAAATAAATAAATAAATAAATAAATATAAATCCTTCCCTTCCCCGCCATCCAGCCAGAGCTGAAGAAGCTTCTTGGATGAGAAGCCAAATGCCTTCAAAGAAAAAACAAGAAAGTCCAATTGCCTCCTGAAAAAGCCCCTTTGGGAGTACCACCTCAGTTGTTACTTGGTGTCTATTCAAGTGGCTTCTCTGCATGGCATCCACAACTATGAAAACCTTCAGGAACTGGCATATTGAAGGCCAGGAAGGCAGGAATCCCGAAAGGTATAGGATCTCCTGCTCAAGCAGGGGGTTGAGCTAGAAGACCTCCAAGAGGTCTCTGCCAACTCTATGTTCTATTCTTGGAACTTGCCTGAGGAATTTTATTTTTTTCAAATGTTTGTGAACGTAACCTTGACTTCTGTTCGATTTTTACTTGTGTTGCTTCTTTTACAATATTTTCATGGTGCAAATGGGGATGGGACAAGTTGGGAGAGCAAAATTCAGCCCAGGCAGCAGGTGATTGAAAAGGCTGGGCTGTAAAATGAAAAGGCTGCGTTGCCTCTTTGCAGAGTCCGTGGAGGGAAGAGATGCCTCTCTGTCCTGGGCTCTAAATACTGATGGGTACTGATTGCACATTATTGCATTGGATTTCGCTGTTATGCAGGAACACTCTAAGGCAGGGGTCTCCAACCTTGGCAACGTTAAGCCTGGAGGACTTCAACTCCCAGAATCCCCCAGCCAGCAAAGCTGGCTGGGGAATTCTGGGAGTTGAAGTCCTCCAGGCTTAACGTTGCCAAGGTTGGAGACCCCTGCTCTAAGGAGCCGCCCTGTTTTAAAAAGACATCAATTGCCCAAACGCACAAGGGGTGTTTCTTCCATACTTGGGTTAATCCAACTAATTATGAAGCAGTTCGGGGTACTAAAATGCTGCACAAGACACATAGCAAAACATCATGGCACTTACACTCTAAAATGGCATAATAGAATAGAATAGAACAGAATTTTTTATTGGCCAAGTGTGATTGGACACACAAGGAATTTGTCTTGGTGCAGATGCTCTTAGTGTACATAAAAGGAAAGATACGTTCATCAAGGTACAAAACACTGAAAGCGTCAGATTACCGGATGGATTATGGTGGACATGGTATTCATGCCTTTAAAACTCTACCAAAACCCCAGCTATTAATTTGTGCCATTCCTTGGCTGTGGCCAGGAGGAATTCACCAGCTCTCACCATGACCAATTAAGTGGTCATTTAGAGGTTAGTAAAGAAGAGGCCTGTGGTGGGTCTTACTTGCCATTGACCTGGGTTTCAAGAGGAGAAAAGGAGGGTGCTAATGTAGAATAGAATAGAATAATAATTTCATTGTCATTTTGAATGTACACAATCGGCATACATTAAAATGAAATTTTGCTGCACACAGCTCTTAAAAGGGTTGTGACCTCCAATATACACTACATAAACATGACAGAATAAATAAATAAATACAAAATTATGTATTTATAATTTTATAATATGTACCCACATAATAAACAACACAGTCTAATCCTATGTATATAGCCATGTACATCTATGTGTACATGTACATGGTGAGAAAAACGAATCCTGTGAGTTTACCAGACGGATGGCCGAGGGAACAAAGCCGTTCCAGAATCTGGAAGTCCTGCTAGAAATACTTCAAAACCTCCTCCCAGAGGGGAGCAACTGAAACAGCCCATGAAGTGGGCGTGTGGGGTCTCTAACAATGCTTTGAGGTCTAAAGCAAAGTACTTTCTTATTAAGAGACAAAAGATGCATGACTGAACTTCCATCTCCTAAGATTACTCTCTCACTCCAGGACTGGGCGAAAAGCCCCCTTAATGCACTTTCCACAATAAAATAAAACATCCTCACAGCATTTCAATCCCCCCCCCAAAGTGAACATAAACCACCTCCAATCTTAAATACCTAATCAAACCCATCCCTTAAAAGAAGACTAATATTTCCCCCCAGTCGGAGACAAAAGCAGGAAAAAGAAAAGACACAACTTGGAAATAGTTTCATAGCTTCTTTATCTTCTTTAGGTTCTGCAAAAACCTCCTAAGGACACAGAGGAACCAAAAGAAATCACGAAATCTACACCAGTGTTTTTTTAACTCCCCCCCCCGGACCTCTTCCCACTTTTAAAAATTATAGAGAACCCCAAAAGAGTTTTTATTTGTATGGGTTACAGTTGTTGATATTTATTGAAACAAAATTTAACAACTTAAACCTCTAAATAGAAACAATTCTTGACTCCATTTGTTGAGAAAGATATACTTTATTAGAGATCTAATGTACTGCAGTAGTGCAAAGCCAGAACTGAAAATCGTGTGCCAGATTCCCTAAATTCTACTTTTCCCTCCCTTAACTGCATCTCATTGCCTACTCCAGTGTAACCAATCAGGTTCAGGCAAGATCCAAGAGTCCAATCGCAGGTTGTTATGAGGTTCCCTTCTTCTTCCGCCTGGGTGACCTTGAGGCAGCGTCTGCAGGAAGTACAGTATCTACTTTCATTCTCCCCCCTTTTCATATCTTCTCCCCACAGTTCATGATAGTCTGTCACCACATAGCAGCAAAGCCCAAGGAAGCATAAGGTGGTAGCTGGCAAATACATTCACTATCGCTACTGCTCAGGGGTGAAATGTAAAATTTGTTACTACCAGTTCTGTGGGCGTGGCTTGGTGGGGGTGGGGGTAATGTTACTGGGTGGGCATGGCCAATTTTTTTTTCTTTTAAAAGCATTTTTTCTACAACCTCTTCAGCCGAAGAGGTTGTAAAAAATGCTTTTAAAAGCCTCTGGTGATCAGGCAACTCAGCTGGGATTGCCAGGGGAGCCTTATAAAAGCTTTTAAAGGGTTCTGACGATCCCAGTTGAGTTGCCTGATCTCCAGAACCTTTTCAAAGCATTTTTTTTTACAACCACTTTGGCTGAAGAGGTTGTAGAAAAAATGCTTTTAAAAGGTTCTGATGATCCCAGCTGAGCCGCGCAATCATCAGAGGCTTTTTTTTTTTTACTCTTAAAAGCATTTTTTCAGCTGAAGAAAAATTGCTTTTAAAAGTAAAAAAAAAAACCTTCTGATGATCGAGCAGCTCAGCTGGGCATGGTGGGGGGCGGGCAGGGATTTTTGTTACCAGTTTCACCGAACCACCCGCCGCCATCGCTACCAGATCGGGTGATCCAGTCCGAACCGGGAGCATTTCACCCCTGGTACCGCTTCCTACAGTTATTTGATGGTGTTTTAATATTGTATTCTTTTTCAATATAGATTGTGAAATAATGTTGATTTTATGGACCCTCAAGAGTGCCTTGGGGTCCCATGAAATCATCCTGGGACCACATTTTAAGGAACGCTGCTCTGTGCCCCCTTTGCATGTGCTTTTCCACATTCTTCTGATAAACATTTGGAAGCACACAAGTCAGAATTACTTTGCAACAGCTAGAAAATTGGGATTCTTTATTTGATCTGCATTTCCACATTTAGGCAGGTTCCCCCTTCTGCTCAGAGGGATGGGCTTTTTCATTCAATTTTGACCCCAGCAGCATTATTTGCACATCGTTTTCAGAGGCACCAAGACTTCTAAAAGATAAAAGCATAAGTCAGTGTTATTTTAAGCAGCTATTTTTCAATTACAGACTGTAGTTTTTGTTTAAATTTCAAAAGCAGCTCAATAGAAAATCTCTATCTCCATCTCTTAACACTTTTCATAAAGGAAAAGTAAAGATGTAAAGATATAGGTCATTTGAGGGAGAACTAAATGCATTTGTGTGAGTGTTAACCCGAGACAGAACAAGGCACAAATATTCTGGAACTGTTCAGTATATATATAATATACGTTAATATAATTAACATGCTATCCATCAGCACAAAACCTGCATCTTTGGCGATCCTTCTCTTAGAACATAGAATAACAGAGTTGGAAGGGATTTCCTAGCCCAACCCCCCCTCTCAATCAGGAGACCCTATACAGGGGTGCCCAACCTTGGAACTTTAAGACTTGTGGACTTCAAGTCATTTTGGTGTTTAAATAGATAGAAAGAATTCTTTATTGGCCAAGTGTGATTGGACACACAAGGAATTTGTCTTGGTGCATACGCTATCGGTGTACATAAAAGATAAGATATATCATAAGGGACAACACTTAGTGATAGTCATAGGTTATTAATAAGCAATTAAATCATACTAGGAAACAAATATAACAATATAAATCGTAAAGATACTAGCAACATAGTTATAGTCATAAGTGGAAGGAGGTAGGTAATAGGAAGAATGAGAAGAATAATAGTAATACAGTCTTAATAAATAGTTTGACAGTGTTGTGGGAATTAGTTGTTTAGCAGAGTAATGTCATTTGGGAAAAAACTGTTCTTGTGTCTAGTTGTTTTCATGTGCAGTACTCTATAGTGTAATTTTGAGGGTAGGAGTTGAAACAGTTTATGTCCAGGATGTGAGGGGTCTGTAAATATTTTCACAGCCCTCTTTTTGACTCGTGCAAGTCCTCAATGGAAGGCAGGTTGGTAGCCATTGTTTTTTCTGCAGTTCTAATTATCCTCTGAAGTCTTTGTCTGTCTTGTTGGGTTGCAGAACCAAACCAGACAGTTATAAAGGTGCAGATGACAGACTCAATAATTCCTCTGTAGAACTGGATCAGCAGCTCCTTGGGCAGTTTAAGCTTTCTGAGTTGGCGCAGAAAAAACATTCTTTATTGTGCTTTTTTGATAACGTTTTTGATGTTAGGTGCCAATTTTAAGTCTTGAGATATGATAGACCCTAGAAACGTGAAGGTCTCTACTGTTGATACTGTGTTGTCTAGTATTGTAAGAGGTGATAGAGGGTTTCTCCTAAAATCTACCACCATTTCTATGGTTTTGAGTGTGTTCAGTTCAAGATTGTTCTGGTTGCGCCACAAGGCTAGTTGTTCAACCTCTCGTATGTATGCAGATTCGTTGTTGTCTTGAATGAGACCAATTAATGTTGTATCATCTACAAACTTCAGTACTTTAACAGTGGGATCTTTTGAGGTACATTTTAAAAATTTGCGGATGATACTAAACTGGCAGGAATAGCCAATACCCAAGATGATGCCACAGAGAGGAGGGGGTCAAGCTATTTTCCAAGGCACCCAAAGGCCAGACAAGGAATAATGGATGGAAACTGATCAAGGAGAGAGTCAAGCTAGAAATAAGGAGGAATTTTCTGACAGTGAGAACAATCAGCCCATGGAACCGAAGTTGCCTCCAGAAGTTGTGGGAGCTTCATCCCTGGAGGCTTTCAAGAAGAGCCTGAACTGCCACCTGTCAGGAATGGTGTAGGGTCTTCTGCTTGGGTGGGGGGTTGGACTAGATGACCTCCAAAGTACCTTCCAACTCTGTTAATCTGTTATATCTGTTATGAATTGAATGTAGATTTTGTGAGCGGCACATTTAGCAAAAAGGGCTAAAATCTGGATTACTGGCTATTTTTTAAAGAAACGAGAGCACTTTTTTGCGGACAAAATAAATTTCGCTTTTTTGCGAATCTGCTACTGTGGAGTTGGAGTTTGGAATTCCCGGATAAGGCTTGATGGAAACCCCTCCTCTGTGCTGAAATAAGGGACGGAGTTCCGTGTTCCTTTCCCCCTCACCCTTTTTTCCAAGTGGAATTGCCAGCTGCAATTCATTTCTCCGAACACTAGAGGGTGCTGCTGACTACCTTGTGCTGATTCCTAAGCATTTCTGTGAAATAAAAGTGTATGTAATTGGACATGGCTGTGAAATGACAATTCCCCCAAGGATCAGATGAAATGGAAATGTTCAGAGATATGTTTGAAGAATTTACAACTAAAGTGATTCAATCTATAGAAATGAAATTTGATTTTTAGTTTCATTTTATACTTGTTAAGAAAAGAGGCTAGACAAGTTGAAAAAAAATAATGGCTTTGAAAATTTAAAAAAAGAGCTATGAATTGAAGGCTTTTTCTGATGAGCCAGTTTTGATCTTACAAGAAGCTAATAATGGCATTGAATCCTGAATGAAGAACTGAAGGACTTTGGTGTGTTAGCTGATTTTAAGTAAACAAAAAACAAAGATGTTGGTTGAGAATATGAGTACAGAAGATCAAGAACTTTGAGAAAGAGACCGGCTCCAAAGTTGAAAAGAAGATTAAACACCTGGGGGTAACACTGGTTAGGGTGAAGTGTATGTTCTTTCAAAACAACTATGTTAAGGTATGCTACGTTATCAAAAAAAGGCTTTTCAAAGTGGGATAAATCACAACGGTCATTCCTGAGTTTAATTTCAGTGATAAACATTAATGTTTTACCTAGGATGTTATTTTTATTTTTATTCAGGCAGATTAACATCTGATGTATCATTTAAAAAATGGCAAAATGATATTTGTAAATTTGTCTGGCAAAGGAAAAAACAAGAATGAAGTATAAATTGTTGCAAGATGCTAAAGAAAGAGATGGGTGAGCATTGCCTGTTCTAAAACTGTATTCTGCTGCTTGGTATGGATGAAAGGCTGGCTGACTTTGAAAAACAGGAGTTTATCGGGGTTGGAAGGATACAAGTCATTTTGAGTTGCCATGGGCAAATAGGCGGCAATATAAATTCAATAAATAAATAAGATTTGGTTGAAGATCTGGGCGAAGGGACTTTGTAAGCATCACTATGAGCACAAAATTCATCTTCTTTTGGGTCCAGCATGCTTTAGTTTGTGTCCGGACACAATCAGAAGATAAGGAAACGGTTCCCCTTCATGAATGCAAGGAGATTTTCTATAGATTGACCTCAAATTAGAGATGTCAGCAGCAGCCTCATGGCTTCCCTTTCCCATTTTCCCTCAATGCCACAGACTAGCCGGGAGCTTCTCCTGGGGGCTGTTCACTGCTGCCGTGGGGTGGGAGCTCAAGGACACGGTTGGCCCCTCTTCTGTGCCGCCAGATGCTTTGTTCTTGGCCTCTCCTAAAAATGGGCCCCTCCTTGAACTTCGTTCTCTCCTTCAGAAATTCATTTATGCAGTACATGCAAAGAACGGTTTCAAAACTGTCTTGTTTGAATATGGATGTGAGATGGAAACTAATCAGGAAAGACAGCAGGAATTCATATATTTCATATACAGTATGAGGAGCAGTTGTGGGAACTGGGAATGTCTAGTTTAGTGAAAAGAAGGAGTAGAAGTGACCCGACAGCAGGGTTCAAATATCTCAGGGGTTGCCACAAAGAAGAGGGAGTTAAGCTATTCTCCAAAGCACCTGATGACAGGACAAGGAGAAATGGATGGAAACTGAAAAAGGAGAGAAGCAACCTGGAACCAAGGAGAAATTTCCTAACTGTGAAACAATTAACCAGTGGAACTGTTTGCCACCAGGAATTGTGGGTGCTTCATCACTGGAAGTTTTTAAGAAGAGACTGAACAGCCCCTTGTCTGAAATGGTATAGGGTCTCCTGTTCAAGCAGAGGGGTGGAGTAGAAGATCTCCAAGGTCCCTTCTAACTCTGTTATTCTGCCTTTGGTATTTGCCACAAAGTCAAATATTCTGTTGAATCATGATGAATAACCAGTTGACAAATTGGATCTTGACAAAATACGTTGTAGTGGGCGCTCCATGGCTCCCCCTCCTCAGCTGAAAGCTTTCAAATTTCACATTGCAAGTTAAGGCAACCTACTAACTGGGCAGCTGCTCTATTTGTCATACTTTGACTTGTTCCATCCACGTTTTGGAGTGCTTGAATACAACATGTGAATCAAGAAAATGAATTGCTCCAAGACCATTTGCGTGAGGAGCAATTTGCTTTTAGTTTTTGCTTCCTGGCTAAGCCTTTCTATGACGGGGGTCCCATCCCCATTTGCAGTCTGTGGCTGGACTCAGCTTGTGCTGCAAGTGCTTAGAAGTGGGCAGGAAGGGGCTTCCTCTCCCTCCTGCCCAGTCACTTGTTTCCATGACTGCACCGCAGTGTCAGCCTTTGGAGGCACACAGGGGCCCTCAAGGAAACACAATGGTTGCGAGCAACTTCTGAAGGGTCTTCCAAAAAGGATTCATCCTTGTTCCTAGCACAAAGGCAGCTTCTTGGGGCCTTTGCGCTGCCTATACTAATCAGTGGCGCAGTGCCGTTTCCCAGCCCTGCCTGGAGCTACCAAACTCTATTTCATCTCTGTTTTTTCTCTCTCTCCAGAATGGGCCTTTTGAAAACACTCCTAATGATGAATTCCGCCTGTGGTTATTCCAATGTAGTTGAACTGCAGATGGACACCACCTTTTCTTGCCTTTTCTGCAATAGGCCAGGCGTCTTTTGTCCTTTCGCTTTTCTTTTGTCCGACAGCCTCTGTCTCTGCCAGGAGTCTGCAGTGGGCAAAATTTGAATTTAGTGAGTATGTCGGGGCTGATGTAGCTTTGGGGGGGTCCAGTGGCAGCTACCTTTTCAGAAAATGTTGCTATAGTGACATGGAAGCAATTTAAAAAGAATAATGGTCCAGGATTATCACTGTGGTTGAAGATTAGGAGGAAAAATCCTAACAATAAGAGTAGAAGCCCCGTAGAATTCACGACCGGCAGAGATTCACTAGAGGAATTCATGCAGAGACCAGACAGAGATGTACAAGAAAGTGCAATTTGGATTCTCTGCAAATGGTGGCCACTGGGGCCTCCTCCATCACAGCCCCTGTGATCCCCCCTAAGAATTCACATCCACCCCATTCTTAGAAGGGGGGAAATGGATAAAACAGGAATGCTGGTTCACAAAGCTTAGAAGACAAGGATTCACCCTGTTTTTTCAGGAGAGCTGGCATCTTGCCCAAAGTGGTGGACAATTGTCTCAGAAGGTAGAATCAGATCCTGTGCGAGATCTGGCCCTGCATTTTTGAGGATTAACTCTGTTGGAAAAAGATCAGAAGGTAAACTATAAATTATATGATGATTTAAAATATTACTTTGTGCTAGAAACAGAAGTGCAGAGGAGAGGGAAATATGTGATACAAACAGCAATAGCAAAACACAACAAAGAAATCAGGAGAATCTTAACCGGGGCTTATTTTTTGGAGAGGAGGGTAGGGCTTATATTATGAGCATCCTGAAAAATCATGCTAGGGCTTATTTTCCAGCTGGGTCTTATGTTCGGGGAAACCAGGTATTAACTGCATTCATGTTAGAAGGACCCTTACCAAGGTTCTTCTGGGTTGAAAGGATTAGCTGGTGATACCACCATTGCCCAGGGGACACCGGAGGGGGCTCCTTTCACATCCCTGATGCTTTCCCACCGAAGTGGTACCTATTTATCTATTTGCATTTGCATGCTTTTGAACTGCTGAGTGGGCAGAAGCTGAGACAATTTGATGGGAGCTCATTTGGTCACACAGCTCACGGTTTCAGGGGTCGAGCTGCTGAAGTGTCGACCTTTCAATGGTCTTCTGACTCAGCATCCTAACCACATGAGCCACCGCTCCCCATATCAAGACAATGACATGGTACTTGTCTTTCCCTGGCACAGCTGGATGTTCTTTGTAGCAAAAGGATGAGATTCCTGGAAAGACATAGAGATCCATTGTCCAGATGCTTCTAACAGGACCCACTTTGAGACAGGAGAAAATCAGCCCGTGAAGATAGGGCCTCTGTACAAGTCCTGTTCCATCACAGCAAAAGCCATGGCAGCCTCCTCTGCTTCCTTAAGCCCAGCCTCCCCATGTGGGGAGGGGATGCTCCTGCCAGTCCCTCAAGCAGAGCTTCCTGCATTCTCTCAGTGTTGCTACCACTGGCCACCCAGTGCCACCCCACGTCTTGGCAGCAGAGAGGCAAAGCCTGTTCCATCGGGTATGACTATAACTTGTTGCTGGCAATCCTTATGATTTATATTGATATATTGATCATCAATTGTGTTGTAAATGTTGTACCTTGATGAACGTATTTTTTCTTTTATGTACACTGAGAGCATATGCACCAAGACAAATTCCTTGTGTGTCCAATCACACTTGGCCAATAAAAATTCTATTCTATTCTATTCTATTCTATTCTATTCTATTCTATTCTATTCTATTCTATTCTATTCTATTCTATTCTATTCTTCTGTTCTGTAGTGAGATTCATCTGACTCCAGCCTCCTGGTGGGCAAGAAATGTAGTGTCTCACAACTAGATCCAGAATTTAAAATACCCCCAAATGATATTTTCTTTTCTAGGGGAAAATGGCAATCTGTGTTCACTAAATACCAGGTCTGGTATTGCTAAATTATCTTGATCTTTGGGATTCAGGACCAAAGAAGGTGCAACCTAAGGCATTCATTCTGGAGAAAGTGGGGGTCCTACATTGCTAACCTTAATCCCACCCCCCAACCCTGTCAACCTTCTGACGAACCCAAGCAAAGCAAGCATGGCTGAGATGATCCAATCTCTTAATGCAAAACTTTATTGTGTACATCATTTCAGCACAGATGAGGGCAAAACCAGATCTAACTATTTCCCGCGCAAACACACACCTCGCCCTATTAGACCAGGTCACATTGTCCAATTGAGTCACCTGGTAGTGTTATGAGAAAGTCTTTTGGCTCTGGTAAACACCTGTTGAAGTGTCCTTGGTTCTCATGGCTGTTTTCTTGATGTCTGGAGCCAACATTCCATCTCCCCCTCCCCTCCCCCCCTGTTTCATTGGTAAACTGAGAAGTGATAATGGTTGCAACAGCAAAAGCACATTTTGAAGCTTGACACCCACTTCATCACTTTCCATGCACAAACTTCCATTACATGTAAGCATGCAAATATATTGGATAACGCTGAAAAATAATAGAATTCACAAGGTGGACCCAAAGGTATTTTTCAAAAGGCAACTGGACTTTCTCGTTTTTTCTTGAAAATGTTTTGCTTCCCATCCAAGAAGCTTCTTCAGCTCTGACTGATTGGTGGGGAATGGAAGGTTTTACATTCTTTGCAGTCATCTGGTCATTGGGGGTTTATCTATTATCCTGAGAGTCCTCTGAATTAGAGTGGAAATGGCGGTGGCACCTTCTTAAGACTGCTGAAAGGACTGTGGAAGGAGACTCTCTCCTGTCTACAACGGTCCTTTCAGCAGTCCCAAGAAGGTGCCACAGCCATTGGCACTCTGAGTCAGGGGACCCTGAAGGTACAGATAAGCCCCCAAGTGGCCTCAAGGACCCTTAGAAAGAGTGCTAATGACCAGAGGACTGCAAATCCTTCCATTCCCCACCATTCAGTCAGAACTGAAGAAGCTTCTTGGATGAGAAGCAAAACATTTCCAAGAAAAAAACAGAAAGTCCTTTGAAAAGCACCTTTGGGACAACCATGGCCTGGACAATTGAGAACCTCCATCGGCACGTGGTAGACCGAATACTTCCTTCTGACATCTAATAAACCACGAGACAAAGAAAGATAGATGGCCCTTGTTTAATTACTTGTTCCAAGATCTTTCAAACTTGCAACGGTGCTGAATCAGTGGTACTTACGATAGGTCCTTCAAGTTTCACCTTGTTGTGACCCAGGTTCCTGGACCCGGACTCCTGGACTCGGATGATTCAGAAAGTGAGGGAGAAGACCTGGCAAGCCCTGCTTCTCTTGAGCCCTTTCCCTCCCTAGCACCCACTCAAAGGGAGGAGGAGGGGCCGGCAAGGCCTGATTCCGTGGAGCCTTCTTCTGATTTGGCAACACCCCAAGAACAGTTTTGGAGTGATGCAAGACTGCGCAGGCGTGACCGGTGCGCGCAGCAGAAGCAGCGTTGGGATAAAGCCAAGTCATAATTGTCATGCAGTGACATCTGCAGAGACTATAAATAGGAGGCGGGACTTCCTGGTTTTTTGTCTTGGACAAAGCAATGAATTTGCGCGGGCAAACTGTATCAATGGAGGGAAGAATATATTCGTGAGTAATTCTGGCCTTATCTGTAATTTCCTTGTTATCTCCAGAAACTTGGCAGGCCCGTGGGTAGACGTGGCCAGGACATTTATATATATGTAAATAAATCAGAAAAGGAGGCCTCTGACTGACTCTTTGCTGGGAGTATTGGGGGAAGGGAAACAGAACATTTTGTCCAAGACCCCGACTAAAACATCTTCCACCAAAGATGGACCAGCAGCAGGTACAACAGCAGTTACAGCAGCTACAAGCGGCTAATCAACAGCTCCAGCAGCAAGTGGCTCACTTGGCAGGCCAACTTGCTGCCGGGAATGTGCCTGCAGCCCCCCCACATCCTCCCACTCCTCCTCCTCGTCGCAAGTGCCCGATAACCGTGCCGGATAAGTTTTCTGGCCAGCCTGAGATGTTCCCGACATTCTTGGGACAGTGTCAGCTCTACATGGCTATGCGGCCAGAGGATTTCCCAGATGACCGGGCTAAGGTGGCCTTTGTGATTAACCTTCTGTCCGGCTCGGCTGCTCGATGGACCACGCCCCTCTTGCTCCAGGATAGACCCCTGCTGGCGGACCAACAGCATTTTTGGCAGCACCTGCGCACCATGTACGAGGACCCCGTTCGAATGCTGACGGCAACCAGGTGCCTTAAGGAACTCTGTCAAGGGAAACGCCCCCTGCAGGAGTACATCGCCGAATTTCGCCTTTTGTGCCAGGACTCTGACTGGAATGATGCAGCGCTGGTGGACGCGTTCCAGGAGGGACTCTCAGAGGAATTGCAAGACGAGCTGGCCCGGGTGGAGGCGCCGCGGACCCTCGACAACTTGGTGCCCCTTTGTCTCCGACTCGATGCCCGTCTGCAATGGCGACCGTCCCGTCGCACCCCCCGGGACCCGCCGTCGACATCTGCACCCCCACTTCCTGCACCACCAGCACCCCGGGTCGCCCCATGTTTTGTAACCGCTGCGGAAGAGCCCATGGAGTTGGGAGCGGCCACACCTCGCCTGACAGCCCAGGAGTGGAACCGGAGGCGCCAAGGGGGATTGTGCCTGTACTGTGGAGAGCCCGGCCGCCGATTCTTGCCCCAGAAAGCGAAGTGGGGCATGCACGCCGGTCCCCGAATCACAGCGTGACCAATCAGGAAACGGAGCAGGCCCGACCTCGGGGAAACCCTAGGTTGGGCACGCATTAAGCCCCCACTGACGCTATGGAAGTAGACTCTGGGCCCCTCGGCATCTGATTCTGGACACACGGATATGGTTGGGGAACCAGTCGGACGGGCTCCAGGCACATGCGCTGGTGGACTCAGGGGCCACAACAAACTTTATGGACCAGGCCTTTGTGACCCAGTTTGCGGTCCCCGTGGTTCCGGTGGACCCTCCGATGCGGGTAGAGACAATTGATGGACGAGAACTGGTGTCCGGCCCCATTAAATTCGCCACCCAGCCTTTGCGCCTGGCTATTGGGGACCATGAGGAGGCGATCCAGTTTTATGTCACGGCGGACCTTCATTTTCCCTTGGTCCTTGGGATGGCCTGGCTTCGGACCCACGATCCTCAGGTGGCCTGGTCGCGGAACGCCATCTCTTTCCCGAGTCTGCAGTGCGTCGACCACATCCGCCACACCTGTGCCGGCCAGAACGTCCCCACCGCTGCCATCACCTTGCCTCCTGAGCTGACGGACTTCGCCGACGTGTTCAGCGAGAAGGAGGCGGACCGACTACCCCCGCATCGGCCCTACGATTGCCCCGTGGACCTTCTGCCCAACGCACCACTGCCTGTGGGACGCCTGTATTCCATGTCGGAGCCCGAGTTGGCCGCCCTCAGGGACTTCCTGGACAAAAATCTGGCCCGAGGGTTCATCCGGCCTTCAAAGTCCCCTCTCTTGGCCCCGGTCCTCTTCATGAAGAAGAAGACAGGGGACTTGCGCCTGTGCTGTGATTATCACCGGCTAAACGCCATTACGGTGCGGAATCGCTACCCCCTGCCGCTCATCCCGGAGCTACTGGAGAGGTTGCGGGAGGCCACGATCTTCACCAAGCTCGATCTCCAGGGGGCCTACAACCTGGTGCGGATGCGAGAAGGAGACGAATGGAAGACGGCATTCGGCACCCGATACGGACACTACGAATACACTGTCATGCCATTTGGGTTGACCAACGCTCCCGCCGTTTTCCAGCACTTCATGAACGACGTGTTCCGAGACATGTTGGATCGGTTCGTGGTTATCTACCTGGTCAACATCCTGATTTACTCCCAGTCCAGGGAAAGCCACCTTCGACACGTCGGTCTGGTTCTGCAACGCTTGCGAGAGCAACAACTCAATGCGAAGCTGGAGAAATGCGTCTTCTTTCGGACTTCCATAGAATTCCTCAGGCATATCATCTCGCCCGAGGGCATAGCCATGGACCCATGCAAAGTAGAAGCTTTGTGTAGCTGGGAAGCCCCTCGTCGGGTGAAGGATGTTCAGCGCCTGCTGGGCTTCGCCAACTACTACCGGACCTTCATCCCGGGCTTCGCCACACTGACAGCTCCACTTACCCAGCTCCTCAGGAAGAAGGTTGCGTTCCGGTGGGGTCCCCCGCAGCAAGAAGCATTCACAGCCCTCAAGAAAGCCTTCGTCACGGAACCCGTCCTGAGGCATCCCGACCCGCTCCGGCCTTTTGTGGTGGAAACGGACGCGTCCAATGTGGCTCTGGGAGCGGTGCTGCTACAGGCTCCGACGAATGGCGGCACACTTTTTCCCTGCGCTTACTACTCCCGGAAACTCAATCCTTCCGCGCGCAACTACACTATCTGGGAAAAGAGTTGCTGGCTATCAAGGCTGCATTCGAGGCTTGGCGACACCATCTGGAGGGCCCGACATCAGGTGGAGGTCGAGCGGACCATCGGAATCTCGAGCACCTCACCACAGCTCGGAAGTTGAACCAGCGGTAGGTCCAGTGGTCATTGTTTTTTGCCCGGTTCAACTTCTGCGTGACCTACATTCCCAGCGGTCACAACCGGAGGCGGATGCCCTGTCCCGCAAGCCAGAGTACCTCTGCGCCAAGGACCCCCTTCCTCCACGGACAGTGCTGCTGGCAGAAGCCTTGGCCGCAGCACGGGAGCCAGTGGACTTGCGGGCCCAGGTGCAAGAGGCGCAGCGCCAGGACGCCTGGTCGCAGCAAAGGAGAGCGGAGGTGGGCCCCGCGTCTCCTTGGACCTTGGAGGAGGACTTACTCAAGTTTCGGGGGCGATTATATGTGCCCACAGGACCACTCCGAGCCCTCGTCATGACCCAGTGCCACGACAACCCTGCAGCAGGACATTTTGGGTTCTTCAAGACCCTCCACCTGGTGACACGGACCTTTTGGTGGCCCCGAGTGCGGCATGATGTACATGCCTACGTGACATCCTGCGTACCGTGCCGGCAAGCCAAGGCCGCCACGGGGGCCCCTCCTGGGCTCCTCCAGCCCTTGCCGACACCCGACAGACCCTGGGGGGCGATCTCCATGGACTTCCTGACGGACCTGCCGCTGTCCTCTGGGTTCACCATGGTGCTGGTGGTGGTGGACATGCTCACCAAGATGGCACACTTCATCCCATGCCGCGGACTGCCCACAGCCACAAAAACGGCCTGTCTCTTTCTGCAACACATCTTCCGCCTCCATGGTCTACCGGACAGGGTGGTTTCGGACCGCGGAGTTCAGTTCACAGCTCGCTTCTGGAAGAGCCTGATGGCTGTGTTGGAGGTGCAGGTGTGTCTGTCGTCATCGCACCATCCAGAGACCGACGGGGGTACAGAGAAGGTCATCGGTATACTGGAACAGTATCTCCGTTGCTTCATCAACCAGCAACAGGACAACTGGGCCGACTACCTGTCCCTGGCGGAGTTTGCTTTTAACAACTCTCAGCACACCTCTACTCAGATGACCCCGTTCTTTGCCAATGTGGGGTACCATCCGCGGCTCTTCCCTCTGGCACCACCGGACTCTCCTGTTCCCGAAACGCAGACCTTCCTGACGGAATTGCATGCGGTCCAACAGTTGGTACGTCAGCAGCTGAATCGGGCAAAGGAGGACTACAAACGGTCCGCCGACCGCTCCCGACGGGCAATGCCCCCGCTGGCAGTTGGAGACCGGGTGTGGCTCTCCACCAAACACCTCCCGTCCGACCGCCCGGTAAAGAAGTTGGACCACCGATTCATCGGCCCGTTCCCTGTCGAGGCAGTCATCAACCCGGTAGCCTACCGACTGACCCTGCCACGATCCATGCGGATCCACCCCGTTTTTCACCGGTCCCTTCTGGTTCCTGAGGCCACACCGAGTCCCCTTCAGTGCCCAACAGCACCCGTCACTGTTGCCGAGGACGGGTCGGAGGAATACGAAGTCCACAGCGTACGAGACTCCCGCTGGCTGAAGGGTCGTTTCCAATATTTGATCGCGTGGAAGGGATACGGGACTGATTTCTCCTGGGTAGATGCCTCCGACGTTCATGCCCCTGACCTGGTGCAGGCCTTCCATGAGCAGAACCCAGCCCGACCGCATCCCGATCGTCAGCCCTGGGGGAAGGGCCCTGCGGTGAGGGATAGTGTTGTGACCCAGGTTCCTGGACCCGGACTCCTGGACTCGGATGATTCAGAAAGTGAGGGAGAAGACCTGGCAAGCCCTGCTTCTCTTGAGCCCTTTCCCTCCCTGGCACCCACTCAAAGGGAGGAGGAGGGGCCGGCAAGGCCTGATTCCCTGGAGCCTTCTTCTGATTTGGCAACGCCCAAGAACAGTTTTGGAGTGATGCAAGACTGCGAGGCGTGATCGCGCGCAGCAGAAGCAGCGTTGGGATAAAGCCAAGTCATAATTGTCATGCAGTGACATCTGCAGAGACTATAAATAGGAGGCGGGACTTCCTGGTTTTTTGTCTTGGACAAAGTAATGAATTTGCGCGGGCAAACTGTATCAATGGAGGGAAGAATATATTCGTGAGTAATTCTGGCCTTATCTGTAATTTCCTTGTTATCTCCAGAAACTTGGCAGGCCCGTGGGTAGACGTGGCCAGGACATTTATATATATGTAAATAAATCAGAAAAGGAGGCCTCTGACTGACTCTTTGCTGGGAGTATTGGGGGAAGGGAAACAGAACACACCTGCTGCATTATCCCACAGTCCCATGATTACAATTTACAATATTCCCTGCCAGCTTCCCATAAGCAAAGCCATTGGGGATGCTGGCAGGAAGTCAGAGGTTGCAATTGGGTGAATTCCTTGCTTAATGTCCCCTTAAGTGATCATTTAATGACAATAACTGGGGATTGCTGGAACTTGACATTTTGCTTTAAAGACGCACACTTAGCAACAAAAAAAATTGGTCCCAATTTCTGTCATTGAGGACCACCTGTAAATAAAGAAGAAAGCCACATTTCTTACTGAATGTATGATTTAAATTTGTGGCTCAGTCCCACGTGACGTCAGATGGATCATTAGAATGTCTTATTACCCTAATTAGCTTTCCTTCTGCAGTTTTGTAACCATGAAATTTAACAGTCCGAGTAGCTGCACACTTGGATTAACAGTATTTTTCTTCATACCGAGAAAATTCTTGTGATTTCCAGTTTAGTTTGCACCCATTCCAGTCAGTCCCAGATCCGGATCACAGCAAGCATGCACCCCCCCACCCTCAGATCATCTGGGGGGGGGGGGGGGAGGAGAATGATGTTTATTTATTAAAGACCAGCCAGCAGCAAAAGCATTTAACTGAAAAAGGAGATAAAGGCAGGAAAAAGAGGAGGGGGAAAAAGTAGGGTATCTTTATCCATCTTTGCAGGATATTTGGCCATCTTGTGTGCCTCAATAGATGTGACACGCAACTTCCTCCAGCCACAGGAGACCACGTTTCCTTTCTTGTAAAGGAGAAGCCACCACCACACCATGGGGGGGGAGGGGCGATGGCTGTTTTCCTGCCAGCTTGGGTGGCACTTGGTGGGATGGAACCAGAGACGGAGAATCCAGCCAGCCTTTCCTTGCCTTCTCCTGTGTGGGAATCGCAAGAATCAGCATGGATGTGGAGACAGGGCGGGCCATCAGAACAGCAGATTTTATGCTGGCGGGCTTTTATTTATTTATTTATTTATTTATTATTCATATTTGTATACCGCCCTATCTCCCGAAGGACTCAGGGCGGTTCACAGGCATATAAAACATTTATATACAAATTAAAATGATCATTAAAAAACTTATTCTAATGCCCAATTATTAAAAATAGAAATATAAATATTAAAACCAATTAAAAACCCCTATAAATTTAAAATCTAAGCCAGTCCTGCACAGATGAATAAATGTGTCTTGAGCTCGCGACGGAAGGTTCGGATATCTATCTTTTTTTTAAGGAAACAAAAGCAGCCGTGAGATGTTAAAGGACATTTGTTTCCAACAGAAACGTGGAACAAATTATGCCACGGATTTTCTGGGCCAAGGGCACACATGGCATTTGAACAATGCGGTTATGCTCAAAAAAAGCAGCGAATGGGCTGGGACAGCATTTAAATCTGATTTTAGTTCCATTTAGATTTCATTACGATCAAATATAGTCACGATCATGACTCCCAACTCAAGTATTTAATTATCTCTCTCTTCCGCCACATAAACGTTACAACTTTCTTTTTGCAAATCCTTATGTGGCCCTGGGGTCTCCGTTGTTCGTCCTCCTCCTCCTCTTGAGAGCCATTTTCATCTCTGGCCATGTGTTCTTCCGAGCCACAAGACTTCCCCTCCGCATGGCTCAGGAGTGCCTCTGGAGCCATGCCATCTTATGCCTTTGTGCCTTCGGGCAGAGCAGCAGGCCCCGTTACCATGACAACCAAGCATCCTTGGTAGGAAACCTTCATCGCTGAGCATCTGAATTGTAGTTCTCCGGCCCAAAATGGAATTGTTGTTTTCCACAAACGTGCGCACGTGCACACACACACACACACACACACACACACCCCACTACCTTATGTTATAAAAAAGATTCTAGTTCAAACCTTTTTGCTCGGCAGAGGTTTTAGTGGCCTGATAAACAATGAATAAAGTAAATAAATACAATAAAAGATGAATTAAATGATGAATCAGTGAAGTCACACTTCTGGAATGCTGCTTCCAGTTCTGGTCACCACAATACAAATAAGATCCTGAGACCCTAGAAAGTATGCAGAGAAGAGCAACCAAGATGATCAGGGATCTGGAGGCTAAACTGTATGATGAACTGTTGAGGGAACTAGGGATATCTAGCCTGACAAAAGAGAAGGACTTGGGGGTCCACGATAACTGTCTTCCAGTACTTGAGGGGCTGTCACAGAGAAGAGGGGGTCAGTTTATCCTCCAAAGAAGAAATGGGTGAAAGATCATTAACGATAGATCCAAATTAGAACTAAGAAGACATTTCCTGATAGTGAGAATGATTAACCAATGGAAGAGCCTCCCTCTCAAAGGTCATTCAAGAAGCAGTTTTCAAGAAGAGATTGGACAACCACTTGTCCAGGTTGGTATAGGGATTCCTGCCTTGGGCAGGTGGTTGGGCTAGAAGACCTCCAAGTTCCCTTCCAGCTCTATTATTCTATGATTCTCCTTTTCTGCCAAAATTCCAGTCTTGCAAAGGCAAGGAAACCAAGCTACATTCTTGCCCAGGAAAATGTGTGAACTCAGGCACTTTTTAACTGCTACAGGGGATCCCCGGCAATGAATGGAAGCAACCCCATTCCCCCCAATGAAAGTGATACCGTTGGCAGCTCTGACAGGATTGGGGCCTCGTGGGCAGCTGTGAGGGATCCACTGTATAGGTTACCCAATCAGCCAGAAGATGTTTGGATGTTCCTGGTTCTTCCTTGGAGGCCCAGAAACAGAAACAGAATAACAAAGTTCCCCCTGCCCAAGCAGGAGACCCTGCACCATTCCTGACAAATGGCAGTCCTGTCTCTTCTTGAAAGCCTCCAGTGATGAAGCTCCCACAACTTCTGAAGGCAACTTCTGTTCCAGGGGCTGATTGTTCTCACTGTCAGAAAATTCCTCCTTATTTCCAGGTTGAATCTCTCCTTGGTCAGTTTCCATCCATTACTCCTTGTCTGGCCTTCGGGTGCCTTGGAAAATAGCATGAAGAAATTTAAAAACCTAAATTGTTGCTACACTTTGTCCTCTTCTGTCTCCAAAACTCCCTGGTGATCTCTCTGGTTTAAGGGTAGTCAAATCCAATCCATTCTCTTGTCTCGCAATCATAGTATGATAAAAAATGCAAACGACAAAGGCCTCAGCCCCCCTTTCTCTCTCTATGTTGGTGTTGGTGTGTGCATGTGTACCATTCTTCATAGCACATAACCAGACCAATATGTCTAAAGTTCAAATTAGCTACTTTATTGTCCTCTGCCTATTCCACAGGATTACTTCTGCTGACTGCTGGCTGCCAGCAGTTTGTCAGATCAAATCTCACCAGGCTGAGGGGTGACTCAGCCTTCCGTCCTTCTGAGGTTGGTAAAATGAGGACCCAGATTGTTGGCGGGAAAGAGGCTGACTGTATAAACTGCTTAGAGATGGCTGTAAAGCACTGTGAAGTGGTATGTAAGTCTAAGTGCTATTGCTATTACCTCCAGGTTGACAGTTTTACCTGGGAAGACTAGATAAAGTTGAAAGGCATTGGGGGAGGGGGTGTCAGACCTTGCATAATGAGTCCAGACTGATCCCTCGTTTGAACCCTTTTCTCAACAGATGGTTGCTCTCCAACAGGATATGAGTTTAACTTCTTTGCTCTAGAAAGGGTGATAATCCAGTCTGAATTAACTCAGGGTTTGGCACATATCTGGTAATAAGGTGTAAATGAAGGGGCAATTATGAAAATGAAGCTTGAAATAGTAATTATATGAAACATACTTAATTCAAATTAAATTTAAATGTGGGTAAGATTGATTTCATTTGTATCCTGCCATGGTCAACACTTACGGGTCTTTGATGCGCCACCCAAAGGCGAGGGTGGGGGACACTTTGCATACCTCTATTTAAGGTACTTTCCTTAACCAGGGTGCTTCCAGAGGGCTTCCACACCCAAGATTCTCGGCTAGCGAGGCATTTGTCATGCTTCCCGATTGTATTGAACGTTGGAAACAGAACTGACATGGCAAAACACACAGAAGCATAATTTGCATCATTTATTCAAGAGTATTTTAATGTTCGCTACAAAGCACATCATGCCTTTTGGTCATAGTTGCTAAGTGCCAAGGAGAAAACAAACAATACACCTCACCCATTTAACCCGCAACTGGCACCAGGTGGCTACCCTTGAAAGGAGGAGAGGAGAGGCCTCGAAGGGAATTGGCAAACCCACCCGGCTCCCCTTCCCTTCCTGCTTCTAGGATCAGCGCCTAAGGCAGACTTCAGGAGCTCGCTTGTTCAACTTCCTTGTTTGTTTTTGTGGCCAAGGAGGCAGTTCCATTTTCATGTTTTGAAGGATCCAAGATCGTCTCCACCTTGCTGATCATCTCCTGATTCCATTGTGCAAACAAAGTCTGACTTTACTAATTACCATTTTCTCTCCTATCCACACAACATTCCCTCTCAGAGTATCCCTTAGTTAGAATAGTAGGGCGTCTTTAAGATCTTCCCTGAAATTCTCTTTCCTTTGACACTCATGAGAAATTTAAGAAAGCCAAATTCTTTTCCCGAACCTTTGATCGGAGCCATCTCTATGCTTGAAGCAAAGGGAAGGAAAGGTATTCTTAAGAACCTACTTCTCCTAAATCAGGGATGTCAAACTCAATTTCATTGAGGGCCACCTCAGGATTGTGTTTGACCATAGTGGGCTGGAGTGGGTGTCACCAGGCTGTGAGGGGCCAGCTCAACTTCACCTGTGTTGGGGACGCCTGTGATGGCCGGAGTGCTTTGCTAGCGAAAACAGAGCGTGGGAGGCTGCGATGGGCTCCTGCAACCCTCTGCCAGTGAAAATGGAGCACGTGGCCCTCCTGAGCTCCGTTTTTGCTAGAAGAGGGTTGCAGGAGACCATTGCAGCCTCCCAAACTCCGTTTTCGCTGGCAGAGGCATTGTGGGCTGGCCCTTCACTGTTCCCAGGGTGGTCCCACGGGCCAGATCAAAGCACCCTGCAGGCCGGATCCGGGCCCGGGGCCTTGAATTTGACACCCGTGTCCTAAATCCTGCACTGAGAAGAAGTCATGTTCTGGTGAATGAGGCTCTTGCCTTGGAAGGCTGCACAGTGGTCATACATGAGCAGCATGTGGACTTTAGAAAGCATTCAGCTAGGAGTCCCCAGAAGGTGCCTTTTGGAATGTAGACTTCCATCAGACTCAATAATCTTACCTGGACAAAGGAAAAACAAAAAACGCCAGCCTACAGAGCTTGGTAGGCACAATGGCCATTGGAGACCTCATTTTAGTGGCCACACACTTGCCTTTTCCAACCGACGATGTAAGATAATCAAACTCACTTTGTTCAGGTTTCCTTGGACCTTCCTAGAGCAGCCCACTTTTCCAGCAAAGGAAACCAAAGTTCTCCCCACAAAACACAAGTAGTTCTCAAAGATGGAAAGTGGGCGGGCTGAGAAAAAGCTGGCGACAGGCATGATTTTACTGCTCCATCTCCCGGAAAATAATTGCCAGACATTTGTCAGCCAATGTTTTGGAAGCTCTTTTTTTCATTTAATCCTGCCAAGATCTGACTTATTCACAAGGTGGCAGGCTTTGTCTATGCAAACAAAGGTTTCCCAGGGTTGCACCGTGGATTGTAAAAGCAAAAATGATTTTACTAGTATTTCGCTAGCAAATTTAATATCTTCTATCGTACATATCACTGACAAATAAAAGAAAATAGCTGTATGGCTGACACTGGTTTACATTCCAGAGTTATCTCCTGCCTGTTTTCCATGGAAGTCAGTTATGATTATCACTAGTTTAGTGCATCTTAATTTCCCAGGACTCTGGCCTGGCTCTAGCTTTCATCAGCTGCACTATATCTATTTATTGCTGAAATAATTTGTTCAAATTAGTGTCATGACTTATAGCAGTCTCTGTTGACTGAGAATGATGGAATTGTCACCTGACATCCTTGGACTGCAGGATCTTAGGTTGTAAAGTGGGCCCTAGAGCAGAAATGATTTTAAAAAAACTTTCCAATTTTGACTGGTATAGTAGGACAAGACCATTTAGAAAACAATAACCTGTTACCAATGGAACACGTTCAGATACATAAAGGTAAAGGTTTCCTCTGTCCAGCTTATCCAACTGTAGGGAATGGTGCTCTTCTGGGTTTCTAGCCGAGGGAGCCAGTGTTGTTCGAAGACATGACTAGATAACAATGTTATCTTCCCGCTGAAGTGGTACCTATTTATCTACTCACATTTGCATGCTTTCCAGCTGCTAGGTGGGCAGGAGCTGGGGCAAAGAACTGTCACTCAGCACTTGGGTCTGGAACCCCAGGCTGTCAGCTTTAAATGCTGAGCAATCACACCCCCTAATTTAGATACACAGAATTAGCTAATTATGTCATTTCAGATCGAGGAACACAATTTACAAATTTTGGCAGGGCCTTTTTCAGTTATTAATATTAAAATTCATCTGTTGCCAGAATCAGAATGGAATTGGAAGGGCCCTTGGAGGTCTTCTAGTCCAGCCCCCTGCTCAAGCAGGAAAACCTATACAATCTCAGACAAGTGACTATCTAGACTCTTCTTAAAAACCTCTAGTGATGGCGTACCCACAATTTCAGAAGGCAAGCTGTTCTACTGCTTTATTGTCCTCACTGTTAGGAAGTTTCTCCCCAATTCCAGGTTGCTTCTCTCCTTGATTATTCAAGGCTATGTTAGTTTGCAGGCCCTATGCAGCTCACATAGCAGTGATGACACACAAACACACTGAGAAGTCCATGCAAGTCCATGTAGCTTCCAGCTATCTCACCCTCCCCTCCCCTGAGATCACAGCTGGTGCAAAATCTCAGCCTTGGGTAATTTCATGCTGGAGAGGGGAACAACCACTCTGAGCCACTGGTGGATTTCAAAACTTTTTACTACTGGTTTTGTGGGTGTGGCTTGGTGGGCATGGCTTGGTGGGCATGGCAGGGGAAAGTTACTGTAAAATCTCCATTCCCACCCCAATCCAGGGGAAGGATACTGCAAAATCCCCATTTCCTCCCGATCATCTGGGACTTGGGAGGCACAGAATAGATAAGGGCAGAGCCAGTCAGAGGTTGTTCTCCAAACTACTCAAAATTTTCATTACCGGTTCTTCAGAACTGGTCAAAACCTGCTGAGACCCACCTCTGGTCTCAGTCCACCTAGGTCTTGATTATATATGCCAGGTTGGCACCCTCGACCACAATAATGTCCGGGATCAGGCAGAGGTATTATAAACTGACCTGGCATTCAGAAGCAGCAGCAGGAGCCCAGATGGGCCATAGATAGTGACCTCAGCTTCTGTCACATGTTGGTATATTTTGGGCACTGTCCCATGGGCGTAACCCCTGGGTGAAATGCTCCCGGTTTGGACCGGATCACCCAATCCAGTAGCGATGGTGGCAGGTAGTTTGGAGAATCGGTAGCAAAAATCCCTGACTCCCCGCCATGCCCAGCTGAGCTGCACGATCATCAGAGGTTTTTTTTAAAAAACTTTTAAAAGCATTTTTTCATCGGCTGAAAAAATGCTTTTAAAAGTAAAAAAAGGTTGTAAAAATGCTTTTAAAAGGTTCTGGCAATCAGGCAACTCAGCTGGGATTGTCAGAACCCTTTAAAAGCATTTTTCATCAGCTGAAAAATGCTTTTAAAAGTAAAAAAAGGTTGTAAAAATGCTTTTAAAAGGTTCTGGCAATCAGGCAACTCAGCTGGGATCATCAGAACCTTTTAAAAGCATTTTTTCTACATTTGTTCATCAGAAGAGGTTGTAGAAAAAATGCTTTTTAAAGTAAAAAAAAAAGGTTGTAAAAAAATGCTTTTAAAAGGTTCTGGCAATCAGGCAACTCAGCTGGGACTGTCAGAACCCTTTAAAAGCATTTTTTCTACATTTTTTCGGCCGAAGAGGTTGTAGAAAAAATGCTTTTAAAAGTAAAAAAAAAGTTGGCTACGCCCACCCAGTCACATTACACCCCCCACCAAGGCACGCCCACAGAGCCGGTAGTAACAAATTTTACATTTCACCCCTGGCATAATCCAAATTGTTTTACTCCCAGATACATTGACACTGTTTCATGCAGACTTGGATCTCTAATCTAGAAATTGCTTTTCAAACCAACATATTACTGTCCACATATCACCAACTAGATGTCCATGCATCGTAGGGACGCAGAGGTTCGTCAACCCTCTTCCTGTTACTGCTGGCGCAAGAACAAAATCTATAGATGAGAAAACAGCTGGTTAGCTCCGAGTCTGGATTCCCCCACTGCAGTGTCCTCGTTTGCAGCTTCATTGATCTGTTTTTAGTACTGCAAGCAGTGACCTGAATGAGTGATTATACGAGACATTATTCAACTTAAAAAGTAAGTATCTCAAAGGGTGCCAGATCTGAAATTACACCCTCATCTGTATTTGCATTTACTTCTGGTGTTCCAAATTCTCTCCAGTTGGAATCCAGTTTCCCTTCCATTTAAGTGGTTCAGATAGATTTAATACATGTCTAGTGAATCAGTGAACAGCATTAGCACTTAGACTTATATACCACTTCATAGTGCTTTACAGCCCTCTCCAAATGGTTTACAGCAGAGGTGTCAAACTTGATTTCATTGAGGGTCGCCTCAAGGTTGTGTTTGACCTCGGGAGGGCCAGGGTGGGCACGACCAGCTTGAAATCACTCGTATCAGGGGTGCCTGTGATGGCCAGAGTGCTCTGCCAGCAAAAACGGGCTCCTGAGCTCCATTTTCAGCTGCAATGGCCTCCAACCCTCTGCCATTGAAAACAGAGCTAGTGAAGACCACACACGGCCCTCCTGAGCTCCATTTTAGTTGGCAAAGGCACCATAGTTCGGTCCTTCACTGTTTCCAGGGCAGCCCTGAGGGCCCGATGTCCCGGGCCTTGAGTTTGACACCCCTGGTTTACAGAATCAGCCTCTTGCCCCCAACAATCTGGATCCTCATTTTACTGACCTCGGAAGGATGGAAGGCTGAGTCAACCTTGAGCAAGTCAGGATCGAACCACTGGCAGTTGGAAGATTTAGTCTGCCATGCTGCATTCTAACCAATGTGCCACCACTGCTCATACCCTATGGATATGTAAGTGTATTCAGACACAGCATACAAACACAGATGTGAATGATATGCCCTAAAGTTAGGCTTGTTTGGGTGTCAGCCTGCTGACCCAACGGTTTGGCAGCTTCCTATTCGCCCCCTGCCACCAAGAGGACCTCGGCCTGCCACCTGCCGTGCGTTTAAGAGAGCAGGGCCCCCCACTGCCAATCAGAAAGTTGTCCCATGTCCCCATTCACTGGTTTCCAGTTTAGTTCAGCAGGAATGGTTGGGATGGCCTAAGACTTCCCAGGTCCCTTCCAGCCCTGGGATGCTATGATTCTCTGCCTGTGTGTGTGAGAGAGACGATTCTCCTTGTATCATTTCCCTTCTTCTTTCAATGCTGCTCAGCAGCACATGCCCTTGTCATCCATAAGTATAGATGATCTTGTGAGCACGTGTGTGTTTCTAGATAATCCAGCCCTAATCTTTCTGTTTTTCCCAGAACCTCCGGCTCTTCCTTTCTCTCCACTCCGGAGAATTCGCCTCCTAGCCCAGAGTTAAATCCAGGCCAGCCGGGGAAGCTTCAACGCCTCAAAGAAGCTGAGGGCACGAGATGGCACGTGGGAGCCATTACCTGGCTTTCAAGGGATAAAAGGAAGCCCCTCAAATCCCTCCTGTGGCTGCAACAAGACCAGTTGTGTCTTAATTGTGACGGGGGCACTCAGGAAGCGTAGCGAATCTTTGAATTGGAGACACTTAATCAATTTGCCCTACAAGCATTTTGATGAACTGCCCCTCAGTAAACAAACACGGAAATGCAAGAATTCAGACAGGTCAACCTGTTTGTGCTCCAGGGGGATTGGAAAGTGTGCCCGACCTCATGATAACGTTACAGGTAGTCCTCAACTTACGACTACACTTGAGCCCAAAATTTCTGTTGTTAAGTGAGACATTTGGTAAGTGAGTTTTGCCCCATTTTATGATCTTGCTTGCCACAGTCGTTAATTGAATCACTGCAGTTGATAGGTGAGTAACTCAATTGCTAAGTGAATCTGGCTTCCCCATTGACTTTGCTTATCAGAAGGCTGCAAAAGAGGATCTGGGACACAGCCATGGTCATAAGTATGAGTCAGTTGCCAAGCATCGCAATTTTGATCGCGTGATCAGGGAGAGGCTACAAAGGTTGTAACTGTGAAAGATGGTCCGAACTCACTTTTTTCAGTGCTGTTGTAACCTTGAATGAAATGAATAAGTTGAGGACTACCTGTAGCATTACCAGCTCATGTTCTAAATGCACCATGCATAATGCAGGGGTCTCCAACCTTGACAACTTTGACAACTTTAAGATTTGTGGACTTCAACTCCCAGAATTCCTCAGCCAGCCTCCTCCTGATCTCCACACGTGGAAGGGATACCTGTGAGTGGGTGGATGTTGAAAAGTTGTCCCCACTCACAAGTGGCTCAACTGCATCATCAGGAACCATCTCTTTGCGCCATTGGTGCAGGTTGCAGAAGGATGGGGGGAAATGCTGAACATTTCAACACAGGGGAGTAGGGAGAGGCAAAGTTTGGCAGGCAGGGGGGTCTTCTGTCTGGATGACATTATCTTTGGATGCAGGTAAGCCAGCTGAGGGGCAGGTAGCAACCAGAAGTCATCTGAAGACCACTGACTGCTTTGTATAGGTAAAGGTAAAGGTTCCCCTTGCACATACGCGCTAGTCGTTGCTGACTCTTGGGGGTGGTGCCCATCTCTGTTTCAAAACCGAAGAGCCAGCGCTGTCGGAAGACATCTCCGTGGTCATGTGGCTTTGTATACCATATACCTTACTTACTAACTCCTTCCTTCCTTCCTTCCTTCCTTCCTTCCTTCCTTCCTTCCTTCCTTCCTTCCTTCCTTCCTTCCTTCCTTCCTTCCTTCCTTTCTAATTTACTTGCCACCAATCTCACTGTGGGGCTATTCTAGGCAGTTTACAACAATAAAAAGGAAAAAATGGAAAGATCTAAACAGAACAGAAGTAAAATAATAGAACAATAAAATAAGCAGTAAAAAATGAGAATGCATCAATATGATAACCATAAAGATAGACAGGTAGAGAGCAGAGAGCGGGGGTGGGGGTGGGGTGGGGAGGGAGATGGTGTCTGCCATTAATCCAGCAGCCACCTCTAGCATGGATCTGCCCCATCTGGATCCCAGGCCAACCAGCAAAGCCAGGACTTCAGGCTCTTGCAGGAAAGGAGGGTGGGGGAAGATCTACCCTAAAGGGCTGGATGTCCCAAAGATGATGGGGTGATGGGGCAGAGAAGACTCCACCTCTGGTTCCTGATAGTTCTTTGACCATCAAAACCTGAAGTGGGCCCTTTCCTGGCACAAGTAGGATGGGTGGGGTGAGGGGGTTCATCACTAGCCTGGATTTATGCCAGTTTTTATTTGATGGACAATTTGGCATTGATAGATTTTTGGAGCCAGGAAAATAGAAAAATGGAAATTCAAGGGGAAAAAAAAAACCTTCTTTCTCAGGAATACATAAATCTTTTCCAATAGTTGATACAATATGGGTTCAAAAATTGCTTAAGAAGCTAGTCCAGCTAGACATTTTACCAAATAATTTTTCTGACTACAATACTGGTAAATTAAGACTTAAGAGAAAGTTTTGTTCCTATATATGACAATGGCAGCAAGACATAAATGCACTGAAACGGAAAGATATAAAAATTCCCACAACCAAAGAGTGGATTTAGAAATTAATGGAATTGGCAGAGATGGCAAAACTGACCACTTTGATGACAGTCAAAAGCCTGGCTAAGCCTCATTTCTGCTTGGACGTCTTGCTTGAGAAGGATAACAATGAATTTTTGGAAATATTGTGTCTTTTTATTTAGTCATGTATGTGTACATTCTTTATGTTTAAACTTAAATGCTAATCACTTATAAATTTAATATTATTTTGATTGTTTAATTAGTATATTTTGTTTTTGTTTTGCGGGAAGTTGGAAATGGTACTCCCGAAGGTCCGACTGCTTTTCCTTATGTGACGGGGGCTGAATCCCTAATGCCCAAGATGACCCCTGGTTGCAACTAGGCCTCTTTGCTGACCAGGGTGAAGAGATTTGCAGAGGCAGATCAGAAGAGGAGGACAAGCACAAGCACACCAGGTCTCTCAGGCACTGACCAAGGCCCAGATTGGAGAAGAGACCCTCCCCTTGGCTCAGCCAAGAGTCTGGAGCTGTTCCTGAGGGGGCAGGAGTGGAATATGTCCCTTGTGGGAGGGTCTTCCATGCCAGGGCCTCAGGCAATCCAGTTCTCAGCAGGAGCTCCAGATAATGTAACTCTTACAGCCTTTTCCCTTCTAGGTAGAATGAAAAGCAGAATCCAACCATTTACAACAAACGGGGAGTTTCTACACGGTTTGCCGCACCCAGAATGCTCTCCAATGCTTGGACTACGCCCCCTATAATCCCCAGCCAGCCTGGTTCTTCCTGCCATAAAAATGTTCTTCCTTGCCATTTTCAGTGAAGAATTCAACTGAAAATTGAGAAATGAAGAATTTCCTTTCTCTGAAATGGTGGCTGACTCAATCCACAAAGAGATGCCAATTTGGGGAGGGGAGGATGACAGACTGCGGAACCCACCTCTGACAAGATACCACTGTGGACCTGAAATGAGCCCTCGAGAAATAAAAGCAGCTCCTGAACAAGTTTCTGGCCTTCCAACATCTTTTCCTTCTGTTCCTGCTCATCTACTCCTAAGTCTGTGAAACATGACCGTATCTGCCTGTTTCAGGTAGGGAATTTGGGACAGGAAAGGCCAGAGGAGAACCTTGTGTGGTTCTGCTCCTCTTCAGGTAGGAGCCCCCATGGTGTTGGCTGGGAAGAAGAGCCATCGGCTTAGATGTTGGCCTGTCGCAACATTTCTTCTGAGAGCCTTTGTTTTTTTTTCTTCAAAAAAAGTTTTTTATTTTCCATAATAATTCCAGCAATTTGACCAGTGTACAGTACAATCACTTATCCAACAATCGATCGTATACTCAAATTATGCTCAATAGGGCCTGCTCAGTCACCACTCCCTTCCTTAATCCTTTCTACCCTTCTCATCCTTCTTCTACTTTCCTCACCTTCCTCCTCCTCGCTTCCCTCCTTCCCCTCCTCCTTCCCACTTCTCACTTCCATCCTATAACCCTCTATCTTCCCCTCCTTCTGCTCCTCCTATCCTTTCTTCCCCCTCCCTTCTTTCCTACCTATCTACCTACCTACTTTCTTCCTTCTTTACTCCTCTCTCCTTACCCTTTCCCTTCCGGAGTGGTTGCTGAGCAGCCCCGACTTTACACCATTCCAACTTATTTAATTCTACAATTATTCCTGTACAATGGCAATCAATCAATTTATAATCTTCCCCCTTCCCCCCCATTTCCCCTCCCCCCTCCCCCCGAGACTTCCCATAACAGAATACAGGGTATAGTATCTAACAAACATAATCTAAAATATAACATAAAACATAATCCTCAGTCATGTCACACCATCACCCTATCAATTCCCTTCTTTCTTAAACTCTAATACATAGCAAATCCTAACTTCACTCAAAAACTAACTGGTAGCCTTCTGGGAGCCTTTGTTGAGTTCAGGCCTCCCTGAAGTTTGTGCACCAATGACCTGATAGGTGGCAACCTCATTCAGGTGAGGAAGCCCCTGATGGCTGCAGCAGCTTTGGCTGGGGGAGGGGCCATTCCTTGGCAATACCAGCAATTGACTCCTGGAGCTTCTGAAGATCAAGCTAAGGTAAAGACCACGTTACTTGCCCTTCCCTGACCTGATCCCTGAAGGTCTTTGAGCATCTTACCAAGCAGGTCCTTTCACTCCTATTGTAATTTTGAGTCCTAAGATTTCCCAGCTTGGAATAGTCTTGCTTGTTGAACCTCTGGGATGACAAGAAAGAAAAGAAAAATCCTGAATACAAACCCACAGAGTACTATTTAGGTTAAAAGGCTTTTGACTAACATGGGGTCTGCAAACTTGGCTCTTTTAAGACTTGTGGACTTCAACTCCCAGAGTTTTCTGGGAGTTGAAGTCCACTCTGGGAGTTGAAGTCCACAAGTCTTAAAAGAGCCAAGTTTGCAGACCCCTGGACTAAGAGACGTATTCAGAGTGCCTGTGGGTACAGTTGTCCCTGTGTACCTGAGCTGCCCTTGGCTGAAGGGGAGATGAGTTCACAGACCAGTGTACCTAGCCTCAGCACTGCCCTCCCTCCTGCTTTGGTGGGTGAGTGAGGAAATCCTTACTTTCTGTGCTGGTGAAAAGGAGAGAAGCCCTGCTGATTCTCCTTCCCTGGTCCACAAAGAGCTGCAAAATTTCTGCATTGAGCAGACTTTGGGGTCCACCAAAGCAGGGGCTTCTCTTTTGTGTCTGTGTGTGGGGGACTTCCAATTGAAGTCAGCAGCACATACTTGGCTCCACTGTCCTTAAAAGACATCTCCCCATTCGAATCACAAAATTGCAAGCCGGTTGGGGGAGGAACAGGCCAGGTCCGAGATGACTTTTGCCTGTTTTCACAATTGTGTCAGTAGCTTTACAAGATTTATCTAAATTTGCCAGGGATCTTCCTGCAGAGCTTCTATAGACACTAATAAGTGATGTTTCTTCTGTTGCTGTTTAAAAGCTTAACTCGTGGATCTCTGTGCCTCAAGCTATTCTCAAAGAGACAAAAAAAATAGGCCATGTGAGGCTGCGATGTTGCTGCTGCTGAGAAACAAATTCGAATAGCAATTTTTGAGTTTCCAGGAGCTCTCAGCACAACACTGAAGGAAGCATTCTGGGTTATGTGAAGCCTCCGCTCATCCTTTGCAAGCCGTCATTGTTTTTTTTTTTTATTGAAAAAGTTTTTACAAAAATTTTCACCCCCCTTTTTCCCCCTCCCCTTCCCTCCAAAACCACCCTCCTCTCCCCCCCCCCACCCCAGACTTCCCAGAACAAACACAAGGTATAGTTCAAAAGAAAAAACAACCATTCGCTAAATTTTCCTAACACAAATTATAATCCTCCCTTCTTCTCAAATCCTAACTTCCCCATACAAATCAAAGATAAATACATCCTAATCATTCAAAAGCAATCTGATATCTCTTAATCTGATATCTATTTTATATTCAATCCATTTTTCCATTCAGTTAGATATTTTTCTTGTGTAGTGTCTTTCAAAAGGCTGAGATTTTAGCCATCTCAGCCAAATTAGCAACTTTCAATATCCATTCTTCTATTGTAGGTAACTCTTTTTCTTCCAGTATTGTCCTATCAGTAGTCTTGCCGCTGTTATTAATTTAAAATTGGGCATTTTAAACCTCCTCTTTCCCATATGTCTTGAATTATTTTCATTTTAATTGTAAATTACCTCCCTCAAAATATAAAAGATCTTTATAAGTAATCATTTCCTGTTTCTGTTCTATATTAATATTCTCTATTGCATGCCTGGGGTTTGCCCAAATAGGAATTTTGTAATTCAATTTGTAATAGTATTTCTTCCAGACACGCAGAAGAGCAATTCTTAACACATGATTCTTAAAGGCTCTATCCACTTTTTTATCATACAATAAATATGCATGCCATCCATATAATAAATCATAACCTTCTATATTCAAAATCTTTTCCTCCATTAAAGTAAACCAATCACTTATTACCGAAAGAACAGCTGCTTCATAATATAATTTAAAGTTGGGCATTTTTAAACCTCCTCTTTCCCATATGTCTTGAATTATTTTCATTTTAATGGCTGCTATTCTCCCCAATTCTCCAACGGACTCTCACAGCCCTTGCTGTCTCTGGGAGTGCCCAGTGTGGGTGCTAGATGGCAGCAGAGACTTTCCTCCCCTTTGCAGAAGTCAGGCAGAAGGTTCCCCTGGGGAATCACTTATGTATTTTGCAGTTCAGCAGAAGGGATGTGTGAAAGTGAGGGAGGAGCAGAACCACAGATCTTGCCCTGGCTCCCCTCCCCACATTCTCTCGGAAATATTTTGTGCCCATTTTATCATACAATAAATATGCATGCCATCCATATAATAAATCATAACCTTCTATATTCAAAATCCTTTCCTCCATTAAATTAAACCAATCACTTATTACCGAAAGAGCAGCTGCTTCATAATATAATTTAAAATCAACTTAGTCTCAATTACTGTACAATCCGTAATAATTCCCAATAAGAAAAATTGTGGTAGGAACTTTATCTTCTTTTTCAAAATATTTTATGTAATCCACCAGATCCTTATCCAAAAAGCCTTAATCTTTTTACAAGTCCACCAAATATGAAAATATGTAGCATCATCACAATTATATCTCCAACATTTTGCTTGCATATCTGGATACATACATGATAATTTCTTAGGGTCTAAGTGCCACCTATAAAAGTTTTTATAAAAATTTTCCCTCAAGTTCTGTGCTTGCGTAAATTTAACATTTCTAACCCAAATTTCTAACCCAAGTTTCCAAAAATATTGGTTCCTGAATATTTTGTGCCCATTTTATCATACAATCCTTTACTAAATACCTTTCAGAATCTATTTCTATCAACATATTATACAATCTCTTTATATGCTCCTGGGTTTGATTTATAATTTGTTTTACCAAGTTTTCTTCACTCTGCATGATACCAATTTTCTGATCTTCTTTCTGCCTAGCTCGTAATTGCCCATATTGGAACCAAGTATAATTTCTCCCTTCTTCTTTTAATTGTTGCAAGGATTTTAATTGTAAATTACCTCTCTCAAAATACAAAAGTTCTTTATAAGTAATCATTTCCTGTTTCTGTTCTATATTTATATTCTCTATTGCATGCCTGGGGTTTGCCCAAATAGGAATTTTATAATTCAACTTGTAATAATATTTCTTCCAGACACGCAGAAGAGCAATTCTTAATGCATGGTTCTTAAAGGATCTATCCACTTTTTTATCATACAATAAATATGCATGCCCTCCATATAATAAATCATAACCTTCTATATTCAAAATCCTTTCCTCCATTAAATTAAACCAATCACTTATTACCGAAAGAGCAGCTGCTTCATAATATAATTTAAAATTGGGCATTTTTAAACCTCCTCTTTCCCATATGTCTTGAATTATTTTCATTTTAATTCTCACTTTTTTACTTTCCCATATAAATTTATTAATTCCAATCTGCCATTCTTCCAAATTTTGATCTTTCTTAATTATTGGTATCATCTGAAACAAAAATAAAAATCTAGGTAAAACATTCATTTTAATTGTAAATTACCTCCCTCAAAATATAAAAGATCTTTATAAGTAATCATTTCCTGTTTCTGTTCTATATTAATATTCTCTATTGCATGCCTGGGGTTTGCCCAAATAGGAATTTTGTAATTCAATTTGTAATAGTATTTCTTCCAGACACGCAGAAGAGCAATTCTTAACACATGATTCTTAAAGGCTCTATCCACTTTTTTATCATACAATAAATATGCATGCCATCCATATAATAAATCATAACCTTCTATATTCAAAATCTTTTCCTCCATTAAAGTAAACCAATCACTTATTACCGAAAGAACAGCTGCTTCATAATATAATTTAAAGTTGGGCATTTTTAAACCTCCTCTTTCCCATATGTCTTGAATTATTTTCATTTTAATTCTCACTTTTTTACCTTCCCATATAAATTTATTAATTCCAATCTGCCATTCTTCCAAATTTTTATCTTTCTTAATTATTGGTATCATCTGAAACAAAAATAAAAATCTAGGTAAAACATTCATTTTAATGGCTGCTATTCTCCCCAATAATGATAACTGTATTTTTTTCCAGCTGAGCATTTCCTTCTGAACTTTTTGCCATAATACCTCTAAGTTATTCTTATACAATTTCACATTTGATGAAGTAATATAAACCCCTAGGTATTTAACCTTTTTTACAATTTCAAATCCTGTTATTTCCTCTAGCCGTCATTGTTCACTCCAGGAGCATTCTCTGAAGCCTTTCTAGAGTGCATAAAGCAGCCATTGGCCCTGAGAAGGCATCCCATGGCAGAGCTAATGGGGAAGCTGCCCAACAGACTGCCCTTCCTGGGCACTTAGCGGTCCAATGAGGAGGACTTTCCACCAGTTCCTTTAAAGCAAAGCCAACCAGACATGAGACCCCGAAGCACCCGCCTTCCCCCTCCCCAATTCTCCAACGGACTCTCACAGCCCTTGCTGTCTCTGGGAGTGCCCAGTGTGGGTGCTAGATGGCAGCAGAGACTTTCCTCCCCTTTGCAGAAGTCAGGCAGAAGGTTCCCCTGGGGAATCACTTATGTATTTTGCAGTTCAGCAGAAGGGATGTGTGAAAGTGAGGGAGGAGCAGAACCACAGATCTTGCCCTGGCTCCCCTCCCCCCATTCTCTCGGAAATATTTTGTGCCCATTTTATCATACAATCCTTTACTAAATACCTTTCAGAATCTATTTCTATCAACATATTATACAATCTCTTTATATGCTCCTGGGTTTGATTTATAATTTGTTTTACCAAGTTTTCTTCACTCTGCATGATACCAATTTTCTGATCTTCTTTCTGCCTAGCTCGTAATTGCCCATATTGAAACCAAGTATAATTTCTCCCTTCTTCTTTTAATGTATGCAAGGATTTTAATTGTAAATTACCTCCCTCAAAATATAAAAGATCTTTATAAGTAATCATTTCCTGTTTCTGTTCTATATTAATATTCTCTATTGCATGCCTGGGGTTTGCCCAAATAGGAATTTTGTAATTCAATTTGTAATAGTATTTCTTCCAGACACGCAGAAGAGCAATTCTTAACACATGATTCTTAAAGGCTCTATCCACTTTTTTATCATACAATAAATATGCATGCCATCCATATAATAAATCATAACCTTCTATATTCAAAATCTTTTCCTCCATTAAAGTAAACCAATCACTTATTACCGAAAGAACAGCTGCTTCATAATATAATTTAAAGTTGGGCATTTTTAAACCTCCTCTTTCCCATATGTCTTGAATTATTTTCATTTTAATTCTCACTTTTTTACCTTCCCATATAAATTTATTAATTCCAATCTGCCATTCTTCCAAATTTTTATCTTTCTTAATTATTGGTATCATCTGAAACAAAAATAAAAATCTAGGAAAAACATTCATTTTAATGGCTGCTATTCTCCCCAATAATGATAACTGTATTTTTTTCCAGCTCCCAGAATTCCTCAGCCAGCTTTGCTGGCTGAGGAATTCTCGGAGTTGAAGTCCACAAGTCTTAAAGTTGTCAAGGTTGGAGACCCCTGCACTGGAGGTTTTTAACCTGGGACTGGGCCATCATCTTTTGGGGTCACCTGATGGTGGAGCTTCCCTTCCAATTCTCTGATTCTGTGAAATGGCTCCAATGGGCTTTTTCCAGCAAAGGCTCAATAATAGGTAATTTTGTCAGTGCACATAGAATGGACCAGCAGTTGATCAACACTCAAGAACATACTGGGGATGGAAGAGGATGATGAAGAAACAGCTCTGCCGCATCCCTGCTTCGATGAACTCAAAGGGTGGTGCAGAACTGTGTAGAAAAAGTTCTGTGATGCTGCAATGCAGATGGAAAAATCTTATGTGGGAACATACCTCACCCAGATCACCCAGTGTGCATAGGAATCTACCAGGCCTTCTTAAGAGTCTCTCTAGAGAGGCACCAAGAAACCTTCTATTGGGAATAGTCTTTGTGATTTCAGGACTAATCCTAAGTAAGATCGAAATGTTTATGTGATTGCAGGGCAGTTTTATGTAAGGGTTTTTAGATGGGCTGACCTCTGATTAAAAGTAATTTAGATATGTTAATTTGTGGAATTTAATTATTAATGAGGTTTTGGGGAATTTAAATATGGGGACTAGACTTCACTTAAACTTTAATGGTATGGAACACAATTTTTACTAGAGATGTGCAATAATTATTAATGAGGTTTTGGGGAATTTAAATATGGGGACTAGACTTCACTTAAACTTTAATGGTATGGAACACAATTTTACTAGAGATGTGCAATAATTATTAATGAGGTTTTGGGGAATTTAAATATGGGGACTAGACTTCACTTAAACTTTAATGGTATGGAACACAATTTTACTAGAGATGTGCAATAATTATTAATGAGGTTTTGGGGAATTTAAATATGGGGACTAGACTTCACTTAAACTTTAATGGTATGGAACACAATTTTACTAGAGATGTGCAATAATTATTAATGAGGTTTTGGGGAATTTAAATATGGGGACTAGACTTCACTTAAACTTTAATGGTATGGAACACAATTTTACTAGAGATGTGCAATAATTATTAATGAGGTTTTGGGGAATTTAAATATGGGGACTAGACTTCACTTAAACTTTAATGGTATGGAACACAATTTTACTAGAGATGTGCAATAATTATTAATGAGGTTTTGGGGAATTTAAATATGGGGACTAGACTTCACTTAAACTTTAATGGTATGGAACACAATTTTACTAGAGATGTGCAATAATTATTAATGAGGTTTTGGGGAATTTAAATATGGGGACTAGACTTCACTTAAACTTTAATGGTATGGAACACAATTTTACTAGAGATGTGCAATAATTATTAATGAGGTTTTGGGGAATTTAAATATGGGGACTAGACTTCACTTAAACTTTAATGGTATGGAACACAATTTTTACTAGAGATGTGCAATAATTATTAATGTGAATGAAGGAGAAGGAAATATATTGTATAAAACATGAAATTTGAAATATGTTTAAAGATGTACCTGAATGACAACCTGTTCACAATGATGTTTTTTATTATTATATTTATAAAAAATACAAAAAATATTAAAAAAGAAAGAAAGCTTCTATTATGCACCCCCCCACTGCGTTTGAAAATGGTGGCAGCCAGGTCTGAGGTTTCCCCATAAAGGATCGTCAGCAATGACAAAACAGTTTGGAAGATCATCTTTGAAGTAGGAACATAGCTTCACATCTCCCCCAGTGGAGTTTCAAGGCTGTGGGTGGGTTTGGTTTCCTTTGGAATGAGGTCACTGGAGGCTTAGAGGTATTTTGTAATATTTGCATTTTTTCAGAAATACAGAAATATGCTGCCTGCGTCTAGCAGGAGGTTTGCATCAATTCTCCAGCAGAGAAGCTTGACTCACTTTCTGCCCTTGATTTTATGACTTCTAATTCTTCACATCTGTACAGTGGAAAAGGAAGGTGGGAAGGGCAGCAGCTCCCCTTCCCAGAAGCGGGAGAGGGAAGTGGGGGTGATGATTGCTCCTACCCTGCCTTTCCTACTGAGGCTCAGAGCTTTGACTCCTCTGGAGTTTCAAGGCTGTGGGTGGGTTTGGTTTCCTTTGGAATGAGGTCACTGGAGGCTTAGAGGTATTTTGTAATATTTGCATTTTTTCAGAAATACAGAAATATGCTGCCTGCGTCTAGCAGGAGGTTTGCATCAATTCTCCAGCAGACAAGCTTGACTCACTTTCTGCCCTTGATTTTATGACTTCTAATTCTTCACATCTGTACAGTGGAAAAGGAAGGTGGGAAGGGCAGCAGCTCCCCTTCCCAGAAGCGGGAGAGGGAAGGGGGGGGGTGATGATTGCTCCTACCCTGCCTTTCCTACTGAGGCTCAGAGCTTTGTCTCCTCTGGAGTTTTTCAACTCAGATAGTAGAAGAGAAGAATTGGCACAAATTTATCTCAGGAAGTCCTATAGTTGAGAAGGATGAAACTGGATTCCTGACATGGGACTAATCCTCAAGGTCATTCTGGACTCCTGGCCATCCCAGAGGAAAAGGCGCTTGGTCAAGGGATGGAAGCCTGGGCTAACCTTCCTGACCAGCTCAGCTCCCTCTCTTCACTCAGGATCAAAGTGAGGGTTGGGAGGCTGCCTGGGCTTCTGTGTTTGCAGCCCTACGGCCATGATCCAGGCCTCTGGATGCTGAGCAGAGAGCCAGGGTCTTCAAGGGATTAGGTCCAGAGGTGAAATCCAATTTTTTTTACTGTGGGCGTGGCTTGGTGGGCGTAGTGTGGCTTGGTGGGCATGGCAGGGGAAGGATACTGCAAAATCTCCATTCCCTCCCCACTCCTGGGAGAAGGTTATTGCAAAATCTCCATTCCCACCCCACTCTGGGGCCAGCCAGAGGTGGTATTTGCGGGTTCTCCGAACTGCTCAAAATTTCCGCTACTGGTTCTCCAGAACCTGTCAGAACCTGCTGGATTTCACCCCTGATTAGACCTTCAGGGGTTTTCCAACCCATTCAGTTAAACTGCAGGGCCACAGTTTAATTTGGTTAGCACTTCTCACTCAAGCTTCCTGAGCTGAATTCTTGCCACCTGCCTCCCTGCATCTGGAGATGCCTTTTCCTGGGCCCTTGTAGGACTTTAAGACTGAAGAAATCCAGAGTAGCTGGAAGGGAAAGGAGCAAAGATGAAAGTGGGAGCTTCCACTTGTCCCAACAGCTCTTGATGGGATTATAGATGTGGGCTGATGGCCCTCAAAATACCTGCCAACTGTTTTGGATGTCTCAATTAGATTCTCCCTCAATCTTCAGGGAAGGAAATGCCAGACCAAGCTTTGAGCAACCAACCCAGCTAGAAAACGCCCCCCCCCCGTTTCTCCCCACTATTGTAGTTCACTCTGCGCTGAGAGATTGCTTCCTACTGTGTCTGGCTAGGCTAAAATGACCCATAACATTAATGGATTATTGATAGCATTGGATGTTTGCTGGAGCTGGTCTTTCTTCTGATTCGTTACATGATTTCCCTTCCCTGCTTTGCCAATGCATATATGATCTTTCCTTTACATTGGTAAGAAAGCATCTCTAATGTTAACATTATATTAGAGCCTGCAGTAAGATTAGCACAGTGAATTTTTTAACACAGAGATGGGAGTACCGGGCCATCTTATTTGTCTCTTGAGAAACCTGTATGCGGGTCAAGAAGCAACAGTGAGAACTGGACATGGAACCACTGATTGGTTCAAACTTGGGAAAGGAGTCCGGTAAGGCTGTATACTATCACCCTGCCTATTTAACTTATATGCAGAACACATCATGGGAAAGGCGGCGCTAGATGAATCAAAAGTTGGAATTAAGATTGCTGGGAGAAATATCAACAACCTCAGATATGCAGATGATACCACTCTAATGGCAGAAAGTGAAGAGGAACTAAAGAGCTTCTTGATGCGGGTGAAGGAGGAGAGTGCAAAAGTTGGCTTGAAACTCAACATTAAGAAAACTAAGATCATGGCACCTGGCGCTCTCAATTTCTGGCAAATAGATGGGGACGAAATGGAGGTAGTGACAGATTTTATTTTCCTGGGCTCCAAGATCACCGCAGATGGAGATTGCAGCCAAGAAATTAAAAGATGGTTGCTCCTGGGGAAGAAAGCTATGGCATTCCTAGAAAGCATACTAAATATCAGAGACATCACCCTGCCAACAAAAATGCATATAGTCAAGGCGATAGTTTTCCCAGTTGCAATGTATGGCTGTGAAAGTTGGACCATAAGAAAGGCTGAGCGCCAAAGAATTGAGGCCTTTGAATGATGTTGCTGGAGAAGACTCCTGCGAGTCCCTTGGACGGCAAGGTGATCAAATTGGTCAGTACTAAAGGAGATCAACCATGATTGCTCTTTAAAAGGCCAGATCCTGAAGATGAAACTGAAATACTTTGGCCACCTAATGAGAAGGAAGGTCTCACTGGAGAAGAGCCTAATGCTGGGAACAATGGAGGGCAAAAGAAGAAGGGGACGACAGAGAATGAGGTGGCTGGATGGAGTCACTGAAGCAGTCGGTGTGAGCTTCAATGGACTCCAGAAGATGGTAAAGGACAGGAAGGCCGGAGGAAAGTTGTCCATGGGGTCACAATGGATCGGACACAACTTCACAACTAACAACAACTACATGCCTATGTTTGTTGTACATCATACATGTGCAACACACTTAATCAAAATCAGTGTGATGGAATCTCCAGGTAGAGTTGATGGAGGTGTGAGGAAGGGGCGAAGCTTCGAGTCTTTGCATGGCCGAAAGCAGAACAGCAGGTCTGATCTTCCCCAGAATCGCCCAAGCCTTATCTGATCGTTCCCAAGGGAATGCAGTCTGTCAGGGAGCATTCTTGCAAATTAGGCATTGCAACAATAAAGAAGTCAACTTTGATCAATTCATGGTATGGGCCTGCTTCTTTCAGGCTGCTGCAATATTTGTCTAATGCAAGTACTCACTTCCCAGAAGCACCCTTGATGTTAGGCAACATGCTTCCATGCATGTGCAGGAGGCTGGGGAATACCAGTGAATGGAGGACTGAGAGACACAATTCTGCTGAGCTGTGGATCCCACTTGGATATCAATGCAGAATGAGGGAAGAAGTTATCCAATTCCCTTCAGAAGAAAGATCAGGGACTTCAGGTTTCCATCACCTGGAGCAGAAGGTGTTGAGGCTGCCATAGTCTGTCCCTTATCCCTAGATGGGTATCCAACCTCTTACATTAAGAACTGAGTGCAGCCAACCTGGAAGAGGCTTCCATGACTCAAACTCAGCAGGACTCATGATGAAGCAATCTGTCCTTCTGTCAAGATAAAACTAAGGAATTTGGGGCTGCAGCAGCCCTTCGAAACTCTGTGAAAAGCCTGAATCCCACTTGCGTGTGGGAAAGATGGGGTAGCATCAGAGCTAAATCAGAGTTGCAAGACTCTTTGATGCAAGACCAAAATTGGCAGTATTTGCAAAATGTGTTTCCACAGATTTAATGCTGGGTTTGGCTAAAAGTTGCCTAGCTTAGCTAATGCTGAGAGTGCTCTGAGACAAGGGGCTGTCTTTATCTACCCCCAGAACCATGTTCTCTCTCTCACTTGCTTTCTCATGGAGAGAAAAAGGAAGAAGATGCCATGGGAAAATGTAGGGAAGTTGTAATTGGAAGTTCTGGACCTTCCTGGTCAGAGTGGTGTTAATAAAAGCTAGTCTGTCTGAAATGACCCCTTTTCCTTGGCTTCTTAGTTTTCTGTTTCTAGAAAGCCTAATGGAGCATGATGGATCCTGCCTGACCTTCCCCAGGCAGGCATTTTCAAAGATTTGCCACAAATTCTGGGTTTCTTCTTCACCTACCAGTGAGGCTTTGGAGCACCAGAAGACCCTGGCGAGGACAAGCCCAGCTAGCTCAGTCCTGCCTCTCTCCCTCATCGGTTCAGTCTCTTGCCTGAGAAAGGGGAAAGCTATATTTGTACCAATCATAATTATTATTCTTTCACCAGTACCTTTTTTGGAGAGATAAAGCCTCCTGGAGGCCACAGGGCAGGGATAAACAGTTCAGGCTGGAAAGAAATGGGGCCCGCAGGACAAATAAAAACTCAACTTCAAACCAGCAGATGCTGTGAAAGCCTCCGAGCAGGAAATATCTCCAGCATGACACGGAGATTTATGAAGTTCACTGTTTTGCAAGTTTTACAGAAAAGGTCCGCAAAAAAAGGAGGCGGGGGGAGGAGGAGAACAGGATAACCGAATAGCAGAAGGGACCTTGGAGTTCGTCTAGTCCAACCCCCTGCTCAAGCAGGAGACCCTAGAGACAAGTTGGTGTCCAGTCTCTTCTTAAAAGCCTTCAGTGATGGAGCCCCTACAACTTCTGGAGGGAAGGTTTTTTCCTGGCTAATTGTTCTCACTGTTGGGAAATTCCTCCTTAATTCTAGGTTGGATCTCGCCTTGAAAAGTTTCCATCTGGGGCTTCTTGTCCTGCCTTCAGGTGCTTTGGAGAATAGGTTGACTCCCCTCTTCTTTGTGGCAGCCCCTGAGATATTGGAACACTGTTATCATGTCACCCCAGTCCTTCTCTTCACTAGTCTAGACCTACCCAATTCCAGCAATTGTTCTTTATATGTTTTAGCTTCCCATCCCCTAGTCATCTTTGTTGCTCTTCTCTGCATTCTTTCTATATATTGTGTGACTGGAACTGGATTCAGGATTCCAAGTGGGGTCTTACCACAGCTTTGAAAGTGGTACTAACACTTCACACACTCTTGATGCTGTCCTTCTGTTAACACAGGATAGGATTGCATTTGCCTTTTTGGCAGCTGCTACACAGTGCTGGCTCATATTTAAGTGGCTGTTTACTAGCAGCCCAAGTGCTTCTCCCAGTTACTGCTATTGAGCCAAGTTTCACCTAATCAGTATCTGTACATTTGTTTTTTCTTGCCTAAGAGGAGGAGGAGGAGGGATCACAGAGGTTAAAGTGGGGGGACCTCTCAGTGGTCCAGAGAGCCCGAAGCCTCAGGGTCCAGCTGCCTTGTGCCTCTTGCAGGATGACGCCTCCTGCTGGTGGCTCCCTGCCTGTCCTCACCCCGCTTGGTTGCTTCTGCTGCTTTGAAGTGGGGAGGTTTGTGGTGGGCACCTTACAGCTCCAGTAACTTTCTGAGCCGTTGGCTCAATCTTGCAGCTGGATGAATTCATTTATACATATTTGTGCAGAATAGGAATAAAAAGGAGCCTCAGGCATTTTGGAAAGCAACCTAAAGTATCTGGAAAATTTAGAGCTGCAAAAGTGGGAGCTCATCAGATCAGAAAAACTGGGCAGCATCTGGCAGTTCTCCTCCTAAAGAAGCCCATTTGCACTGACTGCTTTATTCCCCCTTCTGCTCCTGACCTGAGGGCAGCAGTGGGACTGGATGCGCCAGATCTGGTGTTCTCAGCCATGCTGCCAAGCAAGCCAAACCTCAGGAAAAAGGGGTGCACTTTGGGGCGGGAGAATCTCTGAGTTCTGAGCCTGGAAGTGAGGCCAAAACGCTACCAAAAATTCAGATGCATCTTATCAGTCACACAGGGCTTGCACAGAGTGAACAGCTGTGCAGAAATTCTTGTGCCGGAAGAAGAACCAGGGTGCTGCAAACAGAACCCTTGTGCCTGGCCAAACACAGTTCCTTCTGGGTTTGTACTTAGAGGTCTGTGGGGGAGCACCGTTCCCCCCACCACTGCAGCCCTCACACCATCAGAGCCCTGGTCCCCTCAGCAAAGCTTTCAGCAAGGTTGGCTTCAGGCTGCGGCTGAGTTGGCATGGCCTGGGGGCACCATGACTTGGCTCTGCCAGAACCGAAGACTTCGAAAAAGCACAACAAAAACAGCTAAAAGCAGTAAGAACACCCTCTGTGAGTCAGTGCACCTGCCTGAGGGCTAAATAGAATGAAGAAACAAGGAAGCCCCTTTTTGAATTCCTAACAAAATCGGAAGATGAGCCCAGAAAAGGAATTTGCTTCAGGTGCCACAATGTCCACAGCCGGCCATGACTTTTGGACTGCCTCAGCCAGTAGCACCGAAATTGCTTTGGCTGTTAGTAGTTCAGATTCTTGTAGACAGCTTAAGCTTGCAATAAATCTTTGACCTGCCTGGATCCTCTGATTTCTCTGGCACTTGACATGGCCCTGAGGAGACAGAAATTCTTAAATCTGGGGGGAGCCACTGCCATAATAAATCTAGTGTTGATTGCTTAAATTAAGGTGAAACCAAGCTCACCACTGCCCAAATGCCAGGGGTGTCCTTGCTCTCAAGGGGGCCGATGCCTGGTGCCTGGGAGAGGCTGTGGTGCTTGTGTTTTCCTCCCCAGGGCAGGTGATGGCTCTCGGGAGAGGATCGGAAAAATTCCTGTGAGGAAGGGAGGCTTCTCCAACTGGGTCTCAGTGATCTGGCTGGGGACCCTCTGCAGCTTTGGTTCTTACTGCCCAAAGGCCAAAGAGGCTTCTGCAGCTGCTCCTGTACGGTTGCAGGAACTGACCCTGGCTAGTCTAGTGAAGAGAAGGACCAGGGGAGACATGATAGCAGCATTCCAATACTTGAGGGGCTGCCACAGAGAGGAGGGGGTCAAGCCACCTGAAGGACAAGGAATAGTGGATGGAAACTGACCAAGGGGAGATTCAATCTGGAAATGAGAAATTTTCTGACCATGAGAACCATCAACCAATGGAACAGAAGTTGCTTATGGAAGGTGTGGGAGCACTGGAGGCTTTCAAGAAGAGACAGGACTGCCACCTGTCAGAAATGGTTTAGGGTCTCCTGCTTGGGTGGGGGGTTGGAGTAGATGACCTACAAGATCCCTTACAACTCTGTTAATATGTTCTGTTCTGTTAATGTCAGCAGAATCTCATCAAGTCTCAGCCTGTCTCCTTCCGGCCACTTGTTCAGTTTCGCTTTTGAGCTGACCACTTGTGGCTCGCTGGTTGGTCTCTTGCTTTCCCTTGTTATATAAGGGTTGGGCTGCCTATTCGGGGCATTTGGTGCCGGCCCTGTCTCCCCCATTTATGTCCAGCAGCACCACAAAAGCACCTTTCCCCTTCCCTTCTCCCTTCTCCAATAGCTTACACATTCTGGGCAGATTGTGGATTGAAAAATTACAATAAAGCAAGCCCTGCCCTCCCTCCAAGTTCAGGATTTAGCAAGCCACATGAGACAATGTAGAGTCAGAAGCATGTGAGGACGGTGCTAATAAAGACATTCCCACATGTGGACTTGTGGTTTGGCCTGTCTCTTTAGAATGTCTCCTGGCATTTTCAAACGGTGTGCTGTAAAATAACATTCTGTACTTTGATGGCTGGCAAGAGAGCCATAGAGGGAGACCAGCAGGGGCTGCTGACCAGGCAAGGAGACTTCAAGGATACAAGAAGGAGATTTTGGGTGGACGGGCTCAGCTTTGCCCGGCTCTCCACTTCAACTCCCTGCACGATATTCTGAGGAACAGCCTCATCCTGCAAGTCATTTGAACCCTGACAAAGCCAGCAGAGCCGAAGTGGGTCTTAACTGGGGGGTCTTCTCCTTTTGCTGCTGCTGCTGCTGTTGCTGCTGCTTTGCCTGCCTGCAGGAAGTGCCTCCCGGCCTTCTCTGAGCATCTCCACCCACAGGAAGAAGAATTCACATGCTTTGGATCTGGCAGAGGAGACAATAGGGAGACGGCTGGACAGATGTCTGCCTTCTACAGATTCCTACAGATTAACAGAGTTGGAAAGGACCTTGTATATCAGCGGTCACCAACTGGTGGTCCGTGAGAAAATTTTGGTGGTCCGCAGAAAAATTATTTGCATTTTTTATCTTGCACTAAATCAGGGGTCCTCAAACTATGCCCCCAGGGACAGATACGTGCAATGAATGCTTGTGTTGGTTCAGAGAGTCTCCCCCTTCAGGGTCTTTTTGTGTGGGTCGGAGGGGAGCAGAAATTCTGACTTGGGGTCTGCTTCAGTCTCCTGGTGCAGGGCTTTGGGAGAAGGCTGGAGGGAAGCGCTGCTGGTGGCAAAGAGCCGGAGGGCCTCGTTCCAGGCCTCATGGCCTGGAACTGGCTGACTATCTCAGCCCCCTGGCCTTGCTCTCCCGCAAGTCTTCCCTCTGCCTGGAAAGCCTATGCTCCTAGTCCTGAGTGAGGTACTTCTGCTAAGCTTCCTTCTTGGCCAGATCCAATTTGAACTGAGCTGTTTTGCCAACTCTTTCTCAGGGTGGCTGCTTAGCTCCAACAACTGCTTCCTGTTGGGGCCCTAAGGAGCCCGGGCGGGCAGGCAAGCAAGGAGGGGCTGGGAGGGGAGGGGTGAGTAGAGGCTGGCGAGGCACCCCTTGACGTGAGTGACACCAAGTTGGCCATGCCCACCCACCTAGCCACACCCACCCAGCCGGTCATTAGGCAGATCATATTAGTGGTCCGTGGGATTTAAAATTATGAATTTAGTGGTCTCTGAGGTCCGAAAGGTTGGGGACCCCTGTTGTAGATCATCTTGTCCAAAACCCCGCCCAACCAGGAGACCCTACCTCATTTCTGACAAATGGCAGTCTTGAACGCTCTTCTTCAAATGGCTCTTCTTGAACGCCTCCAGTAATGAAGCTCCCACAACTTCCGAAGGCAACTTCTGTTCCATGGGTTGATTGCTTTCACTGTCAGAAAATTTCTCCTCATTTCTAGGTTGAATCTCTCCTTGGTCACTTTCCATCCATTACTCCTTGTCTGGTCTTCGGGTGCCTTGGAAAATAGCTTGACTCCCTTCCTCCTCTCTGTGGCAGCCCCTCAGATATTGGAACACTTCTTCACCTGACAAGCCTACAGTGGCCATCTCCAACTGTAACGGGCACTGGAGACTTCTTCCTGCCACCATATAAGTGGGACCTGTGACATATTTGGGTTTGTGCTCCCATTTTTGTCAATAGTCCCCCTCCCCAATATTTAATTTTACCATGGAGTCCTATTGCACAAACCACCCATCCCCCTAGCCCCCTTCTCTCACACATAGATCCCCCACCCACATATTTTTCCTCCTAACAGCTTCCTCCTCCCCTCAAAAAAAGATGTTGGTGAGACAAAATAAAGAGGGAAGACTGCACAGAGAAAAAAAGAAAGAAAGAAGAAGCCATTTTCCTGTAAATATGGGGGAGAAAATATCCTTTTCCTATTGGATAAATACATAATTTTAAAAAATCGGTTCTTTTCTCTGAACCTGTTGAACTATGCACACTGTGGGAAAAGGTGATAAAGAGAACTTTCTGATGCCTGCCCCCTCGCATAATACTTAAAAACTTTATTTAGAAAAACCTTGACCAGAACTGCTGCTTACAAAACAAATAGTTCTGCATGGAAAATAACAGTTGTTATCTGGAAAAATGACTTTTTCATGTACTTTCATATAGTGCTCTATACCTAATGCCTACACTGCCCAAATTACTTTTATGGAGATGGGTAAGGAGAGAGACAGTTCAATAATTGGGAAGAAGGTGCTGGCCCAGATTAGAAATATCTTCATTTTTTGTAAAATTCTGAAATCAGAAATGCACACCTGTGGGTCATAAAAATGAAAGAGGGTTATTAAACTTTCTACCCTGTTATTGTTATTTAGCGTATGGCATGCAATGTCAGGGAAATATACAAATGCAGTCCTGGCAGCCAAAATTGCTAGTTTATTATGCTTGGCACTTGCATGCCTATCCTTGGTGCACTGCAGGAGGCAAACTAACTTACACCAGCTGCTGGCTTTCCAGGCTCCTCTGTCAGTCTTGCCTTGCTTCATGTTGTGTTGCCTCGCATTCAGCCAGGTCCAGTGCCAGCTTCTGCTCTCCACACACACACACACACACACAACACAGCTAGGTTTTCCCCACCAAAGTGATACCCATTTACCTACTTGCAACATTGCTTGCTTTCGAACTCCTGCAGGAGCAGGAGCCATGGAGCGAGTGGCAGGAGCTCACCCCGTCTCATGGAGCCGAACTTGAACCGCTGGAGTGCAGACCATTTCTGGCCAGCAGTTCCAGGGTCATTAAGTCACTGTGCCATCACACCCCCTCTACCCCAATACAAAGAGCAGCACTGAAGCGCAGGGCAATTCTCCCTGCCAGAAGTCTTCTCTGGACTTTGTATGTTAACAAGAATTACCCATTTATTGTTATTAACAGTTGTCACCTTTTGAGTTCTTTGTCACACTTCCAGTCTATTGTCCTACAGCTTTTCTTTCAGTCATTTGAATAGGGAGGATTATTAATAGGATTGCTTGCAACCCATAAAATAAATGAATAAAAGTCAGAATAGGAAAAGCAAGAATAGAGAAAACAAATGGGTGGATGTTTCAGAGGTGGCTGCTACTCATTTTGGTCAACTCTCCCTTAGCTGCCCGTGCTTGCAAGTGCCTCTGACACGCTGGAGGCTGGAATGAGTTTTTGTGGATGTAATTAAAGGAAGAGTGACTGAAAAAAACCACAGGCTTCAAGAAATGCATCGCAGGCATGTTCCAGCCATTTGCTCTACAGTGTTCTCTTTAATGTTTTTCTTTTTATTATTTTTCTTTGTCCAGCAACTGAGTTGTCAGTTTTGGAGAACTGCAAAACACTTCTGGAGTCTCCCATAATAATGGAAGGATCAAAACAATACAACTTGAGGATTACAATGCTCTAGTTGGGGAACCCTAAAATATGTCATGGAAAGTGCTGATAGTTCCACACTCTTCCATATCTCCAATTGCTTGCAATGAGGTCAAGAAACCCAGTTTTAATGATCAAAACATGTAGAAGATTTTTTTCTGTAAAGGAAAATGATTTCAAAACCTCCTCCAAGAACTAGTTGTCAAGAAGCTGCTCAGAAGAAGACCTAACCTGGAAATCAAGAAGAATTAATAAGTGGAACAGCTTCTCTCCTGAAGTTTTGGGTGCTCCATCACTGGAGGTGTTCAAGAAAAAGCTAGAGAACCATTTGTCTGGAAGGGAATCAGGTCTCTTGCCTTCGACAAGGGGTTGCACAAGAAGACTTCCAATGCCCCATCCAGCTCTATGATTCTAACTTGCATCCAGCTAATCTCACAGACACATTAAAGTTGAATTTTTTTTGGATAACACAACAGAAATTGGTTGCTGTCTTCTGGAGAGCTTCTTCCGCCTCATATTGTAGCTTTGAGCTGTGGGATTCGTTATATCTTCTTCCCAAGTATTAACCAGGCCTACAGTATACAGAATAACAGAAGGGACCTTGGAGGCTTTCTAGTCCAACCCCATGCTCAAGCAGGAGACCCTATACCATTCCGACAAACGGCTGTCCAATCTCTTCTTAAAAAAACCTCCAGTGATGGAGCACCTACAACTTCTGGAGGAAAGGCATTCCACATATTAATTGTTCTCACTGACAGGAAATTTCTTCTCAGTTCTAGGTTGGTTCTGTCCTTGATACATTTCCATTTCTTACTCCTTGTCCTGCCCTCAAGCGTCTAACTCTACTTAGCTTCCAACTCTAGAGAAAGTAGCGTTTCCTGAGGACTTTGGCAAACCACATATGTACTGCAGCCAGGAAACCGTGTGGACCATGAAGTCCTCAGGAGCTGTCGTGTCCCACTCCTCCGCTGACGGCTGGGTCCGGGAAATCCGAATCAGGCTTGCCTCTGCAGCTCTGCCCAAAGTCCTAGCAAAGTCCTCAGAGCAGGCAGGAGACCAGTAAGTGACTTCAGCAAGATAAGTTTGACTTTTGCCTGACTCAGAGACTGCCAGAAAGTAGCTCCTTTATATAGGCCATGGGGTGTGGCTCCATGACTCAGCACTCATTAAGGCCTGCCCTCCTTCCTCTGTTGCCTCCGCCTCCAATCTTCTGATGCGAGGGTCACTCCAATCAGCTGTTCTTGGGAGTAAACCTCCTCAGGCTCACCTGCTGTGGAGGAGGGGAGGGGTCTAGCTGCTCCGTTTGCCTGGGCATGGAGTCAGGGCTGGGGCAGGAGATGCTCCTTCTTCTGCAGTTTGTGGGGCATGGAGCCAGGACTTGGGCCGGAGGCATACATTCCTCAGTGTTGGGGAGCAGGTAAGAAGGCCCGGCTGCTCTGAGGCGGGCAAGACACAACACTATCCTCACCGCAGGGCCCTTCCCCGGGCTGACGATCGGGATGCGGTCGGGCCGGGTTCTGCTCGTGGAAGGCCCGCACCAGGTCCGGGCGTGACGCCGGAGGCGTTGACCCAGGTGAACTCGGTCCCGCACTTGCCACGCAACCAGGTATTGGAAGCGCCTTCAGCCAGCGGAGTCGCGTATGCTGTGCACCTCGTACTCCTCCGCCCGCCCTCGCCGACAGCGACGGGTGGCGCCGGGCGCCGAAGGGAGACGGCGGGCCTCAGGGACCAGCAAGGACCGATGGAAGACGGGATGGATCCGCATGGAACGCGGCAGGGTCAATCGGTAGGCCACGGATTGATGACCGCCTCGACGGGAACGGACCGATGAACCGGTGGTCCAGTTTCTTCGCCGCCGGTCGGACGGGAGATGCTGTGGAGAGCCACACGCGGTCTCCGACCACCAGTGGGGGTGTTGCCCGTCGGGAACGATCGGCGACCCGCTTGTAGTCCTCCTTCGCCCGATTCAGCTGCCGACGCACCATCTGCTGGACCGCGTGCAACTCGGAGAGAAAGGACTGTGTCTCGGGAACTGGGGAGTCCGGGGGCGCCAGAGGGAAGAGCCGCGGATGGTACCCCAAGTTGGCCAGGAACGGGGTGGTCTGGGTGGAGGTGTGTTGGGAGTTGTTGAATGCGAACTCCGCTAGGGACAGGTAATCGGCCCAGTTGTCCTGCTGTTGGTTCACGAAGCACCGGAGGTACTGTTCCAGGACGCCGATGACCTTTTCCGTCCCGCCGTCGGTCTCCGGATGGTGCGCCGACGACAGGCACACCTGCACCTCCAATGCGGCCATCAGGCTCTTCCAAAAGCGGGCCGTGAACTGCACCCCACGGGCCGACACCACCCTGTCCGCAGGCCGTGGAGGCGGAAGACGTGCTGCAAGAAGAGACGGGCTGTCTTGGTGGCGGTGGGCAGCCCGCGGCACGGGATGAAGTGTGCCATCTTGGTGAGCATGTCCACCACCACCAGCACCGTGGTGAACCCCGAGGACGGCGGCAGGTCCGTCAGGAAGTCCATGGAAATCGCCCCCCAGGGTCTGTCAGGAGTCGGCAAGGGCTGGAGGAGACCGGGAGGGGCCCCCGTGGCGGCCTTGGCTTGCCGGCACGGCACGCAGGACGTCACATAGGCATGGACATCATGCCGCACCCGGGGCCACCAGAAGGTCCGCGTTACCAGGTTGAGAGTCTTGAAAACCCGAAATGGCCCGCGCAGGGTTGTCGTGGCACTGGGTCAGGACGAGGACCGGAGCGCCCTGCGGCACATACAACCGCCCCGGAACTTGAGTACGTCGTCTTCCAATGTCCACAGAGACGTGGGGCCCGCCTCTGCTCGCCGCTGCTGAGACCAGGCATCTTGGCGCTGCGCCTCTCGCACCCGGGCCCGTAAGTCCACCGGTTCCCGGGCGGCGGCCAAGGCTTCCGCCGCAGTACGTCCGTGGAGGAAGAGGGTCTTGGGCGCCAGGTACTCTGGCTTACGGGACAGGGCGCCCGCCCGGTTGTGGCCACTGGGGATATAGGTGACGCGGAAGTTGAACCGGCAAGAACAGCGACCACCGGATCTGCCGCTGGTTCAACTTCCGAGCCGTGGTGAGATGTTCGAGGTTCCGATGGTCCGTTCGGACCTCCACCTGATGCCGGGCTCCCTCCAGGTGGTGCCGCCACGCCTCGAACGCGGCCTTGATAGCCAGCAACTCCTTTTCCCAGATGGTATAGTTGCGCTCGGAAGGGTTGAGCTTCCGCGAGTAGTACGCGCAGGGAAAAAGAGTGCCACCATCCGCCGGGGCCTGTAGCAGCACCGCTCCGAGGGCGACGTTGGAGGCGTCCGTCTCCACCACGAAAGGCCGGTTCGGGTCGGGATGTCGCAGGATGGGCTCCGTGACGAAAGCCTTCCTGAGAGCCGTGAAGGCTTCCTCCTGCGGGGGACCCCACCGGAACGGGACCTTCTTCTGAAGGAGCTGGGTGAGCGGAGCCGTCAGCGTGGCGAAGCCCGGGATGAAGGTCCGATAGTAATTGGCGAAGCCCAGCAGCCGCTGGACATCCTTCACCCGACGCGGGGCTTCCCAGCTGCTCAGGGCCTCCACCTTGCGCGGGTCCATGGCGATCCCCTCGGGTGAGAGGATGTGCCCGAGGAACTCAATGGACGACTGGAGGAAAAAACACTTCTCCAGCTTGGCGTAGAGCTGGTGCTCCCGCAGGCGCTGCAGGACCAGGCGGAGGTGCTGGAGGTGACTTTCCCTGGACCGGGAGTAGACCAGGATGTCGTACAGGTAGATCACCACGAACCGATCCAACATGTCCCGGAACACATCGTTCATAAAATGTTGGAAGACGGCGGGGGCATTGGTCAGCCCGAACGGCATAACCGTGTACTCGTAGTGTCCGTACCGGGTGCCGAACGCCGTCTTCCACTCGTCCCCTTCACGCATCCGCACCAGGTTGTAGGCCCCCTGGAGGTCGAGCTTGGTAAAGATGGAGGCCTCCCGCAGCCGGTCCATCAGCTCCGGGATGAGCGGCAAGGGGTAGCGATTCCGCACCGTGATGGCGTTCAGCCGGCGGTAGTCGCAACACAGGCGCAAATCCCCCGTCTTCTTTTTTACGAAGAGGACCGGGGGCGACAGAGGGACTTGAAGGCCGGATGAACCCTCGGGCCAGATTTTTGTCCAGAAAGTCCCTGAGGGCGGCCAACTCGGGCTCGGACATGGAATACAGGCGTCCCGTGGGCAGCGGGGCGCCGGGTTGCAGGTCCACGGGGCAGTCGTAGGGCCGGTGCGGGGGTAAGCGGTCCGCCTCCTTTTCGCTGAAGACGTCAGCGAAGTCCTGCAGCTCCGGGGGCACGGCGACGGCCGGGGTGAAGACGTCCTGGCCGGCGCAGGTGTGGCGGATGTGGTCGACACACTGCAGGCTGGGAAACGAGATGGCGTTCCGCGACCAGGCCACCTGAGGGTCGTGCGTCCGCAGCCAGGCCAGTCCGAGGATCACTGGGAAGTGGAGGTCCGCTGTCACGTAGAAGCGAATCGCCTCCTCGTGGTCCCCGATGGCGAGGCGCAAGGGCTGCGTGGCGAAGTTAATGGGTCCGGCCACCAGCTCCCTCCCGTCGATGGTCTCGACGCTCATCGGAGGGTCTACCGGAACCAAGGGGACACCAAAATGGTCCACGAAGGCCCGGTCCATAAAGTTCGTGGTGGCCCCTGAATCCACCAGCGCGTGTGCCGGGATCCCTTCCGGCCGGTCACCCACCCACACCCGGGTGTCCAAAATCAGGTGCCGAGGGGGCCCAGGGTCCACGTCGGCCATGTCTGGCGGGGGCTTGGTCCGTGCCCGGCCTGGGGTTCCCCCGGGGCCGGGCCTGCCCCGTTTCCCGACTGGCCAGGCCGGGATTCGGGGACGGGCGTACGTGTTCCGCCGCGCTTCCTGGGGCATGCGGCGGCGAAATGGCCGGGCTCCCCACAGTACAAGCACAGCCCCCCTTGGCGCCTCCGGCTCCGCTCCTGGGCCGTCAGGCAAGGCCTGGCCGCTCCTAACTCCATGGGCTCCTCGGCGGCAGCCACGAAGCGCGGGGTGGCCCGGGACGGGGTCGGCACGGGTCGAGGGAGGGCGACGGTCTTTGACGGTTGCGGGCGGCGACAGGACGGGCGTTGCTGGAGACGGGTGTCGAGGCGCAGGCAGAGGGGCACCAGGTCAACGAGGGTCCGCGGCGCCTCCACCCGAGCCAGCTCGTCCTGCAGCTCTTCCGAAAGGCCCCTCTTGAACGCGTCCGCTAGTGCCGTGTCGTTCCAGTCCGAATCATGGCACAGCAACCGGAATGCCGCGATGTACTCCCGGAGGGGGAGGGGCCTCTCCGAGGCGCCAGGCAGCCGTCTGGGCCCGCACAGGGTCTTCATACATCAGGCGTAGTTGCCCCCAGAACCCCTGGTAGTCCGCCAGCAAGGGGCTGTCCCTGAGCACCAAGGGCGTGCCCCACTGCGCAGCCTGGCCAGACAACAGGTTCATCACGAAGGCCACCCTGGCCCGGTCATCTGGAAAGTCCCCCGGCCGCATTGCCATGTAGGTCTGGCACTGGGCCATGAAGGCCGGGAACATCTCCATCCGTCCTGAGAACTTCTCCGCACCGTACTGGGCTGTGGCGCTGAGGAGGAGGAGGAGGAGGAGGTTGGACTGCTGGGGCATTCCCAGCAGCCAGTTGAGCAGTCAGCTGGGCGACTTGCTGTTGCAGTTGCTGGTTGTCTGTTTGTAGCTGCTGCACAATCAGCGCCAGCTGTTGCAGATCCATCTTGTAGATGTGTCAGGAGTCAGGCAAGATGTCGTGTCCCACTCCTCCGCTGACGGCTGGGTCCGGGAAATCCGAATCAGGCTTGCCTCTGCAGCTCTGCCCAAAGTCCTAGCAAAGTCCTCAGAGCAGGCAGGAGACCAGTAAGTGACTTCAGCAAGATAAGTTTGACTTTTGCCTGACTCAGAGACTGCCAGAAAGTAGCTCCTTTATATAGGCCATGGGGTGTGGCTCCATGACTCAGCACTCATTAAGGCCTGCCCCTCCCTTCCCTCTGTTGCCTCCGCCTCTCCAATCTTCTGATGCGAGGGTCACTCCAATCAGCTGTTCTTGGGAGTAAACCCTCCTCAGGCTCACCTGCTGTGGAGGAGGGGGAGGGGTCTAGCTGCTCCGTTTGCCTGGGCATGGAGTCAGGGCTGGGGCAGGGAGATGCTCCTTCTTCTGCAGTTTGTGGGGGCATGGAGCCAGGACTTGGGCCGGAAGGCATACATTCCTCAGTGTTGGGGAGCAGGTAAGAAGGCCCCGGCTGCTCTGAGGGCGGGCAAGACACAACAGGAGCCTTCATTCAAAGAAGGCTTGGAACATACTCTCAGAAATGACAGGGGCAACCGAGGCATAGAAGACATCCCGTGTGGAAAGCAATAGCTCCTGCAGCTCCTGGGTCTGAGTCTTTCTCAAGGAGGAGAAACTTCAACGAGCTTCCAGTTTCAATCAATCTGATTTAAATTTAATGTTGCATTTGAGAAAATTTGTTCAGGTTAAATTTTCAAAATTCTTCGTTTTCTATGTTTAGGGTGAATTGATTTTATGCCAGCACCTGCCCTTTCATGTGTTTTTACAGCAGCAATCACTTTATGTTTTATGAATTTTGTTCATGTAGTAGAGTTTGATTTCAACAGCAAAACCAAGTCTCGAAATGTAGATGTTGGTGGCCCCATTATTTCTGCCATGCCTGGAGGATAAACTTGCCTTGTGAGATGCTGCTAGAACTGAGCAAGCCCTGCGGGTTGCATCCGTCAGAGTTCAGAAGAATCTGCTTTTCGCGCAAAGGGGCAGCCAGGGGTCCAGCTTGTGGGGTGCCCCCCTGGCCTCTGGGGCAAAGAGAAAAGGAAGGGATGTCATAGGAAAAAAAAACCCCATCTGTGCAGGTTAATGATATTACAGAAGTTCACCAGAAGTAAGCCAGTCCTGAAACCAGGGGTGAAATCCAGCAGGTTCTGGAGAACCGGTAGCAGAAATGTTGAGTCGTTCAGAGAACTGGCAAATACCACCTCTGGCTGGCCCCAGAGTGGGGTGGGAATGGAGACTTTGCAGTATCCTTCCCCTGCCACGTCCACCAAGCCATGCCCACAGAACCTGTAGTAAAAGGGCCTCTGTGGCTCAGATTGGTAAGACAGTCTGTTATTAACACAGCTGCCTGCAATTACTGCAGGTTCAAGCCCCACCAGGCCCTAGGTTGACTCAGCCTTCCATCCTTTATAAAGTAGGTAAAATGAGGACCCAGATAAGTTGACTTTGTATATAAATATACAAATAGGATGAAGACTATTGCTAACATAGTGTAAGCCGCCCTGAGTCTTCGGAGAAGGGCGGGATATAAATGCAAATAAAAATAATAATAATTAGGATTTCACCACTACCTGAAACCTTCCAAAATATATAAAAAACAGATTGAATTGGTTCCTTTAGCTCCATGTTACCTAGCAACCAGGTAAAGCTAGACTTCTGATTCTCCATTACTGGAGGTTTCCAAGAAGAGCTGGAGAGCCCTTTGTCAGGGACCACCTGAGGATTCCTGCCAGGGGAAGGGGCTGGAGGAGAAGACTTGAAGGTCCCTTCCGAACTGGAGATTCTATGAATTTATTTTTGTCATCTAGTGCAGGGGTCTCCAGCCTTGGTCCCTTTAAGACTTGTGGACTTCAACTCCCAGAGTACCTCAGCCAGCTTTGCTGGCTGAGGGACTCTGGGAGTTGAAGTCCACAAGTCTTAAAGGGACCAAGGTTGGAGACCCCTGATCTAGTGATATCCTGAAAAAAACAATAAATGGGTGAAGTGAGTTTGGAAAAAATGGCTCTTTGGAAGCTGGGGAGTTAAGGATTTCTTCACAGAACATCTGCTTCTATTTTATTCTCAGACTTTGATTTGGACGGTGGGGGAACCTCTGGGGTGATGTTCCAGGGCCATCAGATGAACCTGGAGATCCTGCAGCAGGAGCAGCTGCAGGAGTTTTCCTCTACAATCTCCTAATTGCCTAGAGAAGACAATTGGGTCTGTTTCTTCACAATCTGCTGCTTTTTGTCTCTTCAGGGGTCTTTTCTAGGAAATGTCCATTTACATTCAGGAAAAAAAAGGTGCTTAAATATTTGGACACCAGCAGATTAATGGAACCAGGACCGTCCAAAGTCTTTTTGCAAACCAACGGAGGCTTGGACTTCCTGCTGCAAGGAAACTGCAGTCAACACATTGAAGGCTCAGGTCAACCTGCCTGATTTGGCTTGGGGGCCTCACAGGCACTCTGGCATAAAAAGAAGAAGAAGAGGTGGGGGAGGTAGGAGAGGGCAATAAGGCTTTGTATGTACTTGATAGGAAATCAGAAGGTGAGGAATGACAGGATAAGGTCCAGAGCAGGCGGAACCTGTTTGTACCCGCATCCCACAGCCAGGCACCCTGAGAAATATACAGATTACCCACAAACATCTCAGAGTTCTCAAAACATTTTGGTGAGGTTGGCTGGAAACTGGCTGGTCACCGGGGGGGGGGGGGGAGTGGGGGAGGGGAGAGATGGGCTGGGGACAAACCTATACCTTATTTTTGTGTCCAGGGAGTTGGCTTGACTACTGCAACTGACACTTTTAGGAAAAGAACCCTTTGCTTTAACCAAATGGAATCAAAGGTTTTTCTTTCCTAAGGGATCGGACTGAGGCAGGTCCAACACCTTCCCATAATAGCAAATGGTCCTCTGGCAAGGAGCCTTGCAAGGGGCTTCTGGCCTTTAATAGTTTATTTATCTTTCTTGATTGCAGAAAAGATGACATCTTCCATTGTGAACCTTCTGGATAATTTGCTGGCTTGTGACCCCTCCCCCGGTCCGCCTGACTGACCACTGACCTCAGTTTGCTAAGCTGCACAGAGATGTGGTAGGGAAGGAGGAGGGGAGTGGTGGGCTTTCCTGGACTGCGCAGGTTTCTTTCCTGGGAGGGGAAGGGAGCACAGCAGTCTAAGCAGAAGAAAACCTAGTAGAGCCCATTGTCTGAAAGATGGATTATTATTATTATTATTATTATTTATTCAATTTTTATACCGCCCTTCTCCCGAAGGACTCAGGGCGGTGTACAGCCAAGCAAAACAAACAATGTAATATACAATTAAAAACGAATTAAAAAACTTATTACATAATTGGCCTAAAACTTTGGAACATAAACTAAAACCCACTAAAAATTACTAGTAAAAAATTTAAAACCAATAAAATTTAAGCCAGCCCCGCGCGAATAAATAAGTATGTTTTTAATTCGCGGCGGAAGGTCCGAAGGTCAGGTATTTGGCGTAAGCCCGGGGGAAGCTCGTTCCAGAGGGTAGGAGCCCCCACAGAGAAGGATCTACCCCTGGGGGCCGCCAGCCGACATTGCTTGGTGGACAGCACCCTGAGAAGTCCCTCTCTGTGTGAGCGTACAGGTCAGTGGGAGGCATGAGGTAACAGCAGGCGGTCCCGTAAGTACCCAGGCCCTAAGCCATGGAGCGCTTTAAAGGTAGTAACCAACACCTTAAAGTGCACCCGGGAGACCACAGGTAGCCAGTGCAGTCTGCGCAGGAGTGGTGTTACGTGGGAGCTACGTGAAGCTCCCTCTATCAGCTGCATTCTGAACTAACTGAAGCCTCCGGGTGCACCTCAAGGGGAGCCCCATGTAGAGAGCATTACAATAATCCAAGCGGGAGGTAACGAGCGCATGAGTGACTGTGCACAAGGCATCCCGATCAAGGAAGGGGCGCAACTGATGAACCAGGTGAACCTGGTGAAAGGCCCTCCTGGAGACGGCCATCAAATGATCTTCAAACAACAGCCGTCCATCCAGGAGGACACCCAAGTTGCGCACCCTATCCTTTGGGGCCAATAACTCGCCTCCAACAGTCAGCCACAGCTGCAGCTGATTGAATCGGGGTGCCGGCATCCACAGCCACTCCGTCTTGGAGGGATTAAGCTTGAGCCTGTTCCTCCCCATCCAGACCCGTACGGCTTCCAAACACCGGGACAGAACTTCAACAGCTTCGTTGGGTTGGCCTGGGGTGGAAAAGTACAGCTGAGTGTCGTCAGCGTACAGCTGGTATCTCACCTCAAAGCCACTGATGATCTCACCCAGCGGCTTCATATAGATGTTGAACAGAAGGGGCGAGAGAATCGACCCCTGTGGCACCCCACAGGTGAGGCACCTCGCGGCCGACCTCTGCCCCCCTGTCAACACCGTCTGCGACCGGTCGGAGAGATAGGAGGAGAACCACTGATAAACGGTGCCTCCCACTCCCAATCCCCCCAGCCGGCGCAGCAAGATACCATGGTCGATGGTATCAAAAGCCGCTGAGAGGTCTAATAGGACCAGGGCAGAGGAATAACCCCTGTCCCTGGCCCTCCAGAGATCATCCACCAATGCGACCAAAGCTGTCTCCGTGCTGTATCCAGGTCGGAAGCCGGACTGGAACGGGTCTAGATAGACATCTTCATCCAGGTATTGGGATAGCTGCCGCGCCACAGCACTCTCTACAACCTTCGCAACGAAGCGAAGGTTGGAGACTGGACGATAATTACCCAAAATAGCTGGGTCCAAAGAGGGCTTCTTGAGGAGGGGTCTCACCACCGCCTCTTTCAAGGCGGCAGGGAAAACCCCTTCCAACAAAGAAGCGTTGATGATCCCCTGGAGCCAGCCTCGTGTCACCTCCTGAGTGGCCAGCACCAGCCAGGAAGGACACGGGTCCAGTAAACATGTGGTGGCGTGGAGCCTCCCCAACAACCTGTCCACGTCCTCGGGAGTCATAAGATCAAACTCATCCCAAACGGACTCAACAAGACATGCCTCCTCCCTCTCGCTTGGATCATCCCAATTTCGGTCCAGACCATCCCAGAGCTGAGCGATTTTATCGTATAGATAACCACTAAACTCCTCAGCACGTCCCTGCAAAGGGTCATCCCACACCTCCTGATGAAGGAGAGAGCGGGTCACCCGAAACAGGGCGGCCGGGCGGTTATCTGCCGACACAATGAGGGTGGAAGCGTAGGAACGCCTCGCCTCCCTCTTCTGTCCCTTGCTTGGCACGTTATCATTAAGGTAGGCCCTCTATAACGTGCCAAGCAAGGGACAGAAGAGATTGGACAGTCACTTGTCTGAAATGGTATAGGTTCTCCTGCTTGAGCAGGGGGCTGGACTAGAAGACCTCTAAGGTCCCTTCCAGCTTTATTCTGATTCTGGTGAAAGAATGTTGCATTCTGGGAAATTCTAGCCCTTGCTTTACTCTATCCGAAAGATCTGATCCTTGGTCTTCTTCTTCCCCCCTTCCCTCAGTGCTTGGAGGGGGGGCTCTTATTTCCACCACTGATACGATTGTGGAACAGATTAATTATTGTGAAAGAGGAAATGAAGAATAAAATTGACAGAGCAAAGGGAGGCGTTTGGGCAGAAGACAGATCAGGTAGTTATTTAATGCCTGTCACACACAGCAATGCTGTTCTTTAAATACTAATCCTTTTTCATCAGTCTGTTGTTTGGCAAACAAACCTGTCCATTGTCTCAGCGGAGCTTATTCCAAAGAGTTGTTTCTTCTTCTTCTTCTTTCTGCTCCATGGGAGGCAGGATAGCACCTGCATTCAAAACACTTCATGCCAGGGAGCTGGCTCACAGGTTCTGTGGGGCTGAGAGATAAAATCAGTGCTCAGCTGGAAGCAGCGCAGAACATGAAATCAAATCAAATCTTGATTACTGTCACAGTTTCTCATGGGAGATTCTGGGCCTCCCTCAGGTGCTTCGGCTGCCTGTCTTAGGATGGATTCTACTAAAGTGTTATAAGAAATTAGAAAGCCCTCAAGACCCCCACCTGGTTAAAGTTGGGTTAGGGTTATACAGGTGAAAATCAATGACCCAAACTCCCATCTCCTTTCCTCCACCGTATTTCCTCCCACTGGGGGGGGGGGGACTTAATTTTTGTAGCACTGAAAACATCTGAGATAATCGATCTGAACAGGATTCCTGCAGATATGTTGTGGCCATGAATATGGTCTTCAAAACATTCACCTTGGTGCCAAGAATCTCCCAGGGTCGGGCCAATATGCTTGACGTTGCATCGAGGAAGATTTTACCTCTCTCTGCTCTCCGAACTTGCCCATGGCCAGCCTTGAAGTGGGGGCTGGTAAATTTATTTATTTATTTATTTTTATTTGTCACACAGTATATATAAGCATAAGCATGAAATAACTATACAATATATAAGCATAAGTATGTAATATCTATATTAATTGGATATAATGAAAGGGAATAATAGGACAGGAACGGTAGGCACGTTGGTGCTCTTATCCATGCCCCTTACAGACCTCTTAGGAATGGGGTGAGGTCAATAGTAGAGAGTTTTTGGTTGAAACTTTGGGGATTTTGAGAAGAGACCACAGACTCAGGTAGTTTATTCCAAGCATTAACAACTCTGTTACTGAAGTCATATTTTCTGCAACCAAGATTGGAGCGGTTACCATTAAGCTTAAATCTATTGTGTGCTCGTGTATGTGTATTGTTGCAATTGAAGCTGAAGTAGTTTTCGACTACTTCATGTCCAGTGGAGCAGGACCTGGCCAAAAGGATCCATTATCTGTTGCTGCATCACAATGAAATCAAACGCAATGAAAACACTGAAGACCTCAGATTCTTCTTACTTGCTCATGTGATTCCAGCCATCACCAGTCACATTGCTATGTTTTCTGTTATTTCTGAGGACCCAGATTGTTGGGGACAAGATGCCAACTCTGTAAAAACTGCTTAGAGAGGGCTGTAAAGCCCTGTGAAGAGGTATATGAGTCTAAGTGCTATCGCTATTAATCAAGAAAGAATTGTTTAAGCTATCAACTGTTGTATTGTATTGGTTCACTTAATTCTCTCACATGCCTTTTCTCCATTTTTCTTCTTGTTATTAGTATTATTATCTCTTTTATTCATTAAACATGAAACTCAGTCAACCGAACATTTTAAAATGTATCACAAATATTATATACTGGCACTGATGGTTGATACAGGTTGCTGCCAGCATCCTAGGTATTGACCAAGTATCTTCTTAAAATGTACGATGTTCCAAGTAGCACAGTTTTTTTGCAGTTCCACTGGTGTTATTGTAGGAAACTGCAATTTCTTGATGTATTTTGTAAAATTCTTGGCCATATACCAAGTGCCCCGATGACATTGGGAATCACCGTTACACGCTTCATCCATAATCACGTAGTTTTGATGCTCAGGTCACTACGCCATTATGGATACATCATTGTCATCGTCATCATCATCATCAACATCAACATCAACATCAACATCATCATTATTTTCATTCCTTTCTATACCCTGTCATATTGTTATGACCCCTAGTCACAACCCAACCCTTATTGAACCCAGAGCAAATGGAGCTTTAAGCTGCTGGCAGTGCTCTCTCTAAGGTCAGGATCATCCCAGGATCAAGTGACCGAGGCCCCAAGGTATGGGGAGGGCAGGGGGCAAGTCCTGCTTTTACTGCACATGGGGATTTTCCAGAACACAATTCCTGAATCTCAGCTGTGCACTTTCCTGCCTTTTTGGAGAACAAAAATAGTGTCCTTTCAATTTAGCTGTTACTCGCAAAGAGACTGTGAGATGATGAGATGACATGAGGAAGCTTTGAGTATCTCTATATTCCAACCTGCCGCCCTCCAGTTTGTCAGCAAGGCCTCCATCCTGGTCTTCGAAAGGGTGGGCCTTGCACTGAATGCCGCCCCCACCCTGTTCCTGCTCTGTGGGTAAAGAAGGCTACTGAGTTTGGCTCCCTGGGGCAGGGGTCAGACTTGTGGACTTGGCTGAGGAACTCTGGAAATTGAAGTCCACAAGTCTGAAAGTTGCCAAGGTTGGAGACCCCTGCCCTGGGGTATTTCAGAGACCCGTGAGAGCATCGCAGCAAGTCTGCAGAATGAACATTGGAAACAACATGGTTAAGTTCCAGGCTTCAGCTTTTCAGGGCCTTTTTTGTATCCTGCTTATGGGTTGAAGAAGGGATGGCTAAAGCCAATATTTTTTGGTCTGTTTTGTTTCCCTTTTTGTGTAGGCACACATGCGAAAATGTGTCTTCCAAATCAGCCTCGTCTTCTGCAGTGTGTGTGTGTGTGTGTGTGTGTGTGCGCGTGCACGCAGTGGGCTGCTCAAAGTCCATCATGTCCACTGGCTACCACCTCTGCCTTTGGTGAGCAGAAAGGGACACACTGGAGACTATAACTATTACTAGCAGCCTGAGATGGTAAAAAGCCATCTCTTGTTACAGCAAGTCACTGATATTTATTTATTTATTTATTTATTTATTTATTTATTTATTTATTTATTTATTTATTTATTTATTTATTTATGTCAGTTAGTCACACAACAATCTTATTTGGGAAATGCTTCAATATGCCTAATTAGAACTAGGGATACATTTCCTAACAGGGAGAGCAATCCATCAATGGAATGGCTTGCCTTCAGAAGTGGGGGTGCTCCATCAATGGAGGCTTTCAAAGACAGACTGGATAGCCATTTGTCTGGAATGGTACAGGGACTGCTGCTCAAGCCGGCGGTTGGACTAGATGACCTCCTGTTATTCTATGTTCTATGCCAACAGCTGCTAAAGATCCATCATTGTTTCATTTGGAAGCTGAGGAATAAAATAGGAATTTGGCCCCGGGTGGTAGAAATTCCTTCTTAGGTGCCTTGGTCCACCATAAATGAAATCTCACTGCCGCGTATTCTGTGTGCCATTATTTCAGCTCTTTTCAGAACAATCTTCTTCTTCTTCCGAAAGAGAGAATTTAAATACTTGGAGACGTCTTCAGTTGCCCCTCATCCTTATTGATGTTATGAGAAAGGGGTGGGTGGGTTTGACCCTTTTTAAATTATGACTTGTTTGCTTTTATTTAGAGTCCATTTAAGCTACAGCAAAATTTCTTTCGAAATGAAGAAAAAGGATATATGTCTTTATTAAAGTTATTAAAAATGGAGCCAGAAGAATTGCCTGTTTCCACTGTTCCTTAAAGCTATCTGTATTTCAAAACAAACACTCGTTAATGTAGACCAAATGTTGCCGGTCACTTATTTTGAGTCAGGATCCCTGTACATGTGGCAAATTGACTCTTGCCCATCCCCCCCTCTGGATGAGAGATTAAGCTTTCTCCCCCCAGATGGCTCACAGGCATCTGAGCAGGCGTGGATCCACTCTCCCTGTAGCAAGAGAGGTGATCACATCTGCTGACAGCTTCACACAAGTCCACCAACTGAAAATATTTATAGACATTTTTGAATTGGAATTCACCACCTTTGAGAGTAAAACATGGAATTTGGGTGGTGGACTCACATAGAACATGCTGTGGTCATTCTCTTAATGGCTGTGTCATATTAAGAAATGCCTGCTTACGAGAATGCAGTCCCAGGTTTTCAGCTGCAAATTCTCTACATGTTGGTCCCGGTAATGGAATGTGTGAATGACCTTGGGGGAAGCGGGAGGGGAAGAGATGCTGTCCAGAAAACAATCAGAGAAGAGAGGCAGGAGCCCCCCAGTGGCCTAATGGTCAGAGGAAGGAAGGAAGGACCTGCCTTAATGGATTAAATAGTGGAAAATGGACAGGAGGAGTTTGTACCAGCAGACTTGCAAGATTCTGTTGATGTAGCCTTACAATCAAGTAGAGTTGTAGTCCTGTTTCCTGTTGGGCTTTCTCAGGATGGCTGCCAGTCCCAAGATGTTCCCTGTTTTTGACTCTGAGCTGAAGCTTTTGTCTGAATCGCAGCCCCCTCATCCTCCTCTACCAGCCACCCCCCTCCGGCAACTCTTTTCTTCTTAGATACCACAGGGACATTGAAGACTGAGATTCAGAGCATGGGAAAAAAGGAGGCAATTAATTAACAGCAAATGTACAATTAGCAGCCCCTCCCACTTCTAATAACTCATCAAAATGATTTCATTGAAACTGAGGCTAGCGAGCACACTTATTGCAGATGGGCCATCCTGCTCTGATTTAATTTCTGTTCCTTTTCCACCCAGAACCAAAGCAACATTTTAGCCTTCCTATTTGGCAGGAACATTGGAGCATGGGAAATCATTGTTGCTTTGAAATTTTTCTTTAAACATCAAGCACATGGAAACACGTCCTGCTTGGTCTCAGTGCCAAGTGTTCTTAGGAAATGCTGATACCAACCCGTGGCACAACCCCATGTAGATGCATCATTTGCATATGGCCCCCAACAATCGGGGGGGTCCTCATTTTCCGGATCTCAGAACGATGGAAGGCCGAGTCAACCTTGACCCTACCAGGATCGAACTCCTGGTTGCGGGCAGAGTCAGCCTACCAGTCTGCATTCTAACCACTGCCGCCACTAGGGCTAAAGCTGAACATCTCTAAGGGTCAGACCCAGTTCGCAAGTTCAGAAAAGAGGCTTTGAATGGTCCTGAGAGATGCTGGGAGGAAGAGAAGCAGCACTGACTGGGGGTCAGTCCTCTGCAGGTATCCATTGTGCAGGAGGGCCGAACCAGCGGCTGGGGGCATGTTTAGAGCAGGGGTCTCCAACCTTGGCAACTTTAAGCCTGGAGGACTTCAACCCCCAGAATTCCCCAGGGAAGCTTTGCTGGCTGGGGGATTCTGGGAGTTGAAGTCCTTCAGGCTTAAAGTTGCCAAGGTTGGAGACCCCTGGTTTAGAGTCAAGAGCTGAAGCGCTGGCCATACTCCCAAGACTCCTCAGAGCAGCCGGCTTTGGCTCTCTCTTCAATGTCCTGCCCAGATCTGTGTGCAGAAAAGTGGGATAGGGTGATAGGCACCTCGAGGCTCTTCCTACCTCCTCCAGTTCGCTCCCCACAAGTTTGCTCAGGGCTTTGCTTTTCACTCGGAAAGGAGGAGATCGCCTTGCAAGGCTGATCGGTTGCACGCTGGGAAAGTGAGGGTTGGGAAATCTGGAGCAATTCCTGCTGCTCTGGAACATCGTACATAGTTTCAGGATATTGTTTTGCTACTGAAATGCCCTTGATTTTTAAAAATCAGCTTAATTTTGGGGAACTCTCTATTTGAAATCCTCTAATACAAAAGCATTCTCACTTGTTTTGGTTCCTAAAACCAACCTGAGAAGAGAAGGACTGGGCTGTCATCCCAGCCTCCCTGCTGGGTCGTAACCAGGGGTGAAATCTAAAAATTTTCCCTACAGATTCTGCGGGCATGGCTTAATTGGTGGGTGTGGCTTGGTGGTCAGGTGACTGGGCGGGCGTGGCCAATAACAATAAATAATAAAATAATAAACAAAGTATACAAAGCAATAAGAGGTACCAAAAAACCAACTTTCACACTTTACACATACACAACACAACACAACTGATTCACACACAATGTAAAAGGAGCTGCACTTCACCCAAAATGGCCCCTGCAACAAGCAGGAACCTCACACAGCCACAAAAAGCTCAAAAACCAACTTTTACACTTTGCACACACACAACACAACTGACTCTCTCTCACACACATACAAAATGCCACATACAGCTTTATGAGATTTTGTGTGTTTGTGTAATTAGAGTGAAATACTACAGAAACACACCAAATCTCAGACAGCTGCACAAATATTTTATTTTTTTATTTTATTTATATTTTTTAGATAAAAGCAGCTAAATTTAAAACTTCCTTAACTTTAAATTGCTGTCTCAAAAAAAACTCGTTAAAAAACCCCCAATTAACTATTTTTAAAGCTCCCCCCAAGTTACTTACCCAATTGGAGGCAGGCAGATTGAGTTGCTCACCGATGAGATGGATTGCAGGCAGGCAGATTCAGATGCTAGCTGATGCAATTGATTGCAGCAGCTGAAGCAAGGCTTAGCAAGCCTGAAAGAAGCAGCACTGACTGGGGTCAGTCCTCTGCAGGTATCCATTGTGCAGGAGGGCCGAACCAGCGGCTGGGGGCATGTTTAGAGCAGGGTCTCAACCTTGGCAACTTTAAGCCTGGAGGACTTCAACCCCCAGAATTCCCCAGGGAAGCTTTGCTGGGAGTTGAAGTCCTTCAGGCTTAAAGTTGCCAAGGTTGGAGACCCCTGGTTTAGAGTCAAGAGCTGAAGCGCTGGCCATACTCCCAAGACTCCTCAGAGCAGCCGGCTTTGGCTCTCTCTTCAATGTCCTGCCCAGATCTGTGTGCAGAAAAGTGGGATAGGGTGATAGGCACCTCGAGGCTCTTCCTACCTCCTCCAGTTCGCTCCCCACAAGTTTGCTCAGGGCTTTGCTTTTCACTCGGAAAGGAGGAGATCGCCTTGCAAGGCTGATCGGTTGCACGCTGGGAAAGTGAGAGTTGGGAAATCTGGAGCAATTCCTGCTGCTCTGGAACATCGTACATAGTTTCAGGATATTGTTTTGCTACTGAAATGCCCTTGATTTTTAAAAATCAGCTTAATTTTGGGGAACTCTCTATTTGAAATCCTCTAATACAAAAGCATTCTCACTTGTTTTGGTTCCTAAAACCAACCTGAGAAGAGAAGGACTGGGCTGTCATCCCAGCCTCCCTGCTGGGTCGTAACCAGGGGTGAAATCTAAAAATTTTCCCTACAGATTCTGTGGGCGTGGCTTAATTGGTGGGCGTGGCTTGGTGGTCAGGTGACTGGGCGGGCGTGGCCAATAACAATAAATAATAAAAATAATAAACAAAGTATACAAAACAATAAGAGGTACCAAAACCAACTTTCACACTTTACACACACACAACACAACACAACTGACTCACACACAATGTAAAAGGAGCTGCACTTCACCCAAAATGGCCCCTGCAACAAGCAGGAACCTCACACAGCCACAAAAAGCTCAAAAACCAACTTTTACACTTTGCACACACACAACACAACTGACTCTCTCTCACACACATACAAAATGCCACATACAGCTTTATGAGATTTTGTGTGTTTGTGTAGTTAGAGTGAAATACTACAGAAACACACCAAATCTCAGACAGCTGCACAAATATTTTATTTTTTTATTTTATTTATATTTTTTAGATAAAAGCAGCTAAATTTAAAACTTCCTTAACTTTAAATTGCTGTCTCAAAAAAAACTCGTTAAAAAACCCCCAATTAACTATTTTTAAAGCTCCCCCCAAGTTACTTACCCAATTGGAGGCAGGCAGATTGAGTTGCTCACCGATGAGATGGATTGCAGGCAGGCAGATTCAGATGCTAGCTGATGCAATTGATTGCAGCAGCTGAAGGAAGGCTTAGCAAGCCTGAAAGAAGCAGCAAGGAGGCAAGTGGGGACCGGGTGATTGCGTGGGCATGGGCAGGGGCTGTTGTAAGAGGTTGTAAAAAAATGATTTTAAAAGCTTGTGATGATCAGGCAACTCAGCTGGGATCGCCAGAGGAAAAAAAGCTTTTAAAAGGCTCCTCTGATGATCCCAACTGAAGTTGCCTGATCGCCAGAACCTTTTAAAAGGATTTTTTAAACAACCTCTTTGGCCGAAGAGTTTGTAGAAAACATGCTTTTTAAAGGTTCTGGCGATCTGGCAACTCAGCTGGGATCGCCAGAGGAGACTTTTAAAAGCTTTTTTTTTACAACCTCTTTGGCCGAAGAGGTTGTTAAAAAAAAGCTTTTAAAGAGTTCTGGAGATCCCAGATGAGCCGCTCGATCATCAAAGGCTTTGTTCTGTCCTCCTCCGCCTCCGTCCGAATGATGGCTTAATTAGCCGGCACTATCAGCTCTGGTGGCAAAAGAGCCAGCGTCTGCCAAGAGCCCTTGTTATCTTCCACGACGCTGGTGAGTCACAAACTTCAGCTCTAGTCAATCAGTGGATTTGCCTGTTACAAAGAGACACACCAGCTCTCGCTGCCTTTTATATCCTGTGGGGTGTGGCTCCATGACTCAGCACTTCCTAGGCCTGCTCCACCCCTGCTTCTGTTGTTCCCGCCTCTCCTGCCTATGAAACCTAGGGTCCAGCCAGGCCTGATTGCCATCAGCTGGGTCTGGAGGCGTGGACTGGGGGGGGGAAAGAGTCAGGGGATGGAGTCCTCGTTATCTCTTTCACCGGGCCTGTTTCTGGCTCCTGGACCTGAGCCAGGCAAGCCAGTGCTCCCGAGGTAAGTCCTGATGGCCCTTCCCCCTCAATTTCCAAGTCACTTTCTGGCAGCAGGGCCGGCTCGGGGGGCGCAGACACAACAGGGTTTTTTTTTACTTTTAAAAGCATTTTTTCAGCCGAAGAAAAAATGCTTTTAAAAGTGAAAAAAAACCCCTCTAACGATCGCAAGCGTCAGCTGGGGCAGGGGGCGGGGCCAGGGATTTTTGCTACCAGTTCTCTGAACCAACCGGGAGCACTTCACCCCTGGTCATAACCCCACTGCTTGAGCTCTTCAGATCCTTGGGTGATTGTGGAATTCTTCAGACTTTGCATCTTGGGGGATTTCATTTTTTTTCAGGAGGTCTGGGAGATCCCTGCATCATGTATGGGGTTCTGATATCACTTTTAAAAGAATTATATTTAATTGTTTTAAATGGCTTTTGTAAAATGTTTTAATTGTTCGTTTTATGGCATGCTGCTATACTGTATGAATAAATATGGGAGCTCCAGGATCATATGAAGTTGGCGATGCGGATCCTCTGTTAAATAGAGTTCACAATTCAGAATTGCCTCATCTCTTCCTTACAAATCACACATTCCTAAATCTGCAGTTTTCCAGTTTCAGCTGACCTTTATTCTTCGATGGGTGTTGTAGTGGCTCAGTGGTTAAGACGCTGGGCTTATTGGCTGAAAAGACTGTAGCCCAGGTTTGAGGCCTGAGGGCCATGTGACCTGGCCAGCTCCAGTTTTTGCCCCAAGCTCCTGCTAACCTAGCAGTTCAAAAGCATGTAAATGCGAGTAGATAAATAGGTACCACTTCAGTGGGAAGGTAACTGCGCTCATGTTGGCCAGAAAATTGCAGAAATGTCTTCAGACAGCTTAGCTCAGTGGTCTTGAAACAGAGATAAGCAGCGCCCCCTACAGTCAGTGATGACTATCTGAGTAAAATCTGCAGAGATGCAGATGTCATGGATTGATAGATCTCCTTATTTTACATGCAGGCACAAGTGTGCATTGATAGACACCCTACCAACGAGGAAGCAGTAAAATGACCTTTTCTGAGATGCAAAAGTGCTGTATGTCAACCCACTGGAGAGAAAACTGTTTGAAATGGGAAAAAACAACCTCAAAATCCATTTTGTGATTTAAGAAATGTCTTGAGTTGAGGACCTTGTGTCAATGACCATGAACCAAATCTCTAGTTCTGAACAAAAGACTGAGGAAGCTAGAGGGAAGGACATTAATGGGGATCATGCAGTCAGAATAAATGGGAGACCAAACAGAGGCTTAACTATTATTAGAGAATTATAAAAGTATAATTTAAAACTGGGCAACTTTTCCATACATCCTGAAGGACAGATGGATGTAAACAGGAGAACCTTTTAAAGCTGCATCTTGGCAGCTGATAATGGAGCGGCCCATTCAAGGCCCAGAAGGGGCTATCTCTGTGATGAAACCAGCATAGTGGCCTTTCTCTAAGGCTGAACTGGGACAACCAAGGCTTCTTCAGAACCAAGCATGACTAGCCCAGCAGCAGGAAGGGGGAGAAAACTCTGGACTGGCATAAATGGAAGGTGCAGAGAAAGAATAAGGCCCAGTGAATTTCAGAGCCAGTCTGGTCCGAGAATGGAACCCAGGGATGGCATCACCCAAATGCTGGGATGGTGATGAAGATGATGATAGGGCAGTTAAACCTCACCTTCCCCAAACATTTGTTGTGACCCAGGCGCCAGTAGGTAGTAGGAAACTCAGTCCGTGAAAAGAAAACAACAAACTTTACTCGAACAGCTGAGAATTACTTCAGTCCCAGCGTCGTTCAACTCAAATTAAAACAAATTCTTCCCAACACAAATTCCTCAGTCCTATCGCAAACCTTGGTCCAATTAGGCAAACTGCCAAAGGCCTTTCTTGGCAAACTTTCAGAAGTCACAAAAATAAATGCAAGACATAGACGAAGCAGAAGACAAAGCTACAAACGTTGTTTTCCGGCAAAGCCCAAACACCATTGCTGGTCTGTTTTAAGCCCTACTCCCAAGTTGTCCTCTTTGCTTGAGCTGCTCTTGCCTTCTGGCAGCTCTTCTCATGCGTGCATTAGGAACAGGCTCCTCCTGTTCCTCTGCCTCACTACTCTCAGTCTCTGGAGGCTCTGGAGCCCACAACTCACTCCCTGATGGCCCTAGCCTCACCTCAGCCTCATTGCTGTCCAACTCCATTGCCAGCTCCTCAGGCTGCTGGCGGACCACAACAACATTGGTGGCTTAGAAAGAGGGGAGAAAAGGGCATGATAGCCTGCAGGAAGCGGTAGAGAAGTATGGAGATAGGATTCCTTGACAAAGGACCATTGAGAGAAAGGAAGGACCAACTTAAGATGTCTTCCTAAGTTTTCTTGGCCTTCTTTGGGCAGACAAACTCTTTTTCGTGCTCTTCTCAGCTTGCAACCCCAACACGCAGCACCATGAAGATCCTGTAGCAAAAGAAGTCAACTTGTGGCGGGCAGGGGGAGCCCAGGGTCTTCAGGATGGGGAAGTCAGATTCTTAGCCCAGACCAGACACTGTCTGTCAAAGTGCAAAGAGGATGGAGTCTTTGGAAGATAAGGCTTAATTGCCCGGAGAGCCAGGATTGAGGCAAAGGCCAAGCATTTCTGCAGGACTCAGGAATTTGACTAGAAGTCAGGCATTAATTTTGACTGCAGGCCATCATTCCGCACTCCTCCAAGGGCAAGGCAGCAGCCACATCCCAGGAAAGCAAACATTAGAGCTTGTCTTGCATACATAAGAGAAATGGCATTCAGTGCTGAGCGCAGTAAATAAATGTTCAATGCCCCAGGTCAGTGTCTGACTCAGCAGTTCTTCCTAGGCAGATCTGCACTCATCTCACAGCCCCTGGCAGAAGAGAAGCAACTGGAAGAACTGTTGACGGCTGCCTCCTTCCAACTCTCTGGGCTTGGGAGAGTTGGATCCTTTGCCTGGCCCTCTTGCAGGACTCCCCGCTGGAGCCTTTGAGCATCTCCAGGAACATTCACAGGCCTACGATCCTGGGGAGACTTTCTTGCTCCCACATCATAGCGACTAATTTCTCAGCATCATTCTGAGCTCGGAATTCTGGTGAATTCAGATTGTGATACCCCCTACCAATGTTTAAGTATGAAAATAACTATTTTCCCATTCTTTACACTTTCTGGCATTTTTAAAACTCATAGAACATAGAATAGCAGAGTGGGAAGGGACTTTGGAGGTCTTCTAGTCCAGCCCCCTGCTCAAGCAGGAGATCTGGTATCATTCTAGCCATGTGGCTGTCCAGTCCCTTCTAAAAAGCCTCCAGTGTTGAAGCACCCACAACTTCTGGAGGCAGGCTGTTCCACTGGTTTATTGTCCTCACTGTTAGGAAGTTTCCCCTAAGTTCTAGTTCTAGGAGCTAAACTCAGCTCACCAGTCCTTTTACAGAGAGCTGCTTATTATACAGAGAGAGGCCTAAAGGGAAAGGCTCACAACTCAACGCAGGAACGGGGTCAGAGGGAATTGGGCCAGAACAATGGAAACATTACAGAAGAGACAGGGAAGAGATCTGATCATTTCTCCTCTAAAGATGGTGTGTTATAAACATCAGGCGGCTATGCTTGCCCTGCCCATCTCTGTGTAGTTCATTTCAGCAATAGATTAATGTGATGTTTAAACAGTGTGGGCTTTAGAGACAAACAAACAAAATCTCCAACTTTGGAGCTTGCTTGAGAAAATATTTGTTCTCTGCAAATATCTCATTTGGAGCATCTAAAATTAAGTTCTAAGTTTTTTTAAAAAAAAAAAACATAAGCTCCACCTTTCATGAGATGTAAATGTACTCTTAAATAGAATAGAATAGAATAGAATTTTTTATTGGCCAAGTGTGATTGGACACACAAGGAATTTGTCTTGGTGCATAAGCTCTCAGTGTACATAAAAGAAAAGATACGTTCATCAAGGTACAACATTTACAACACAATTGATGGTCAATATATCAATATAAATCATAAGGATTGCCAGCAACAAAGTTACAGTCATACAGTCATAAGTGGAAAGAGATTGGTGATGGGAACAATGAGAAGATTAATACTAGTGCAGATTTAGTAAATAGTTTGACAGTGTTGAGGGAATTATTTGTTTAGCAGAGTGATGGCCTTCGGGAAAAAACTGTTCTTGTGTCTAGTTGTTCTGGTGTGCAGTGCTCTATAGCGTTGTTTTGAGGGTAGGAGTTGAAACAGTTTATGTCCAGGATGTGAGGGATCTGTAAATATTTTCACGGCCCTCTTCTTGATTCGTGCAGTATACAGGTCCTCAATGGAAGGCAGGTTGGTAGCAATTATTTTTTCTGCAGTTCTAATTATCCTCTGAAGTCTGTGTTTTTCTTGTTGGGTTGCAGAACCGAACCAGACAGTTATAGAGGTGCAAATGACAGACTCAATAATTCCTCTGTAGAACTGGATCAGCAGCTCCTTGGGCAGTTTGAGCTTACTGAGTTGGCGCAGAAAGAACATTCTTTGTTGTCCTTTTTTAATGATGTTTTTGATGTTAGCTGTCCATTTTAGATCTTGCGATATGATAGAACCTAGAAATTTGAAGGTTTCTACTGTTGATACTGTGTTGTCTAGTATTGTGAGAGGTGGAAGTATGGAAGGGTTTCTCCTAAAGTCTACCACCATTTCTACGGTTTTGAGTGTGTTCAGTTCCAGATTGTTTTGGTTGCACCACAAGGCTAGTCGTTCGACCTCTCGTCTATATGCGGATTCGTCATTGTCTCAAATGAGACCAATCATTGTTGTCTCATCTGCGAACTTCAGTAGAAGTTATATTCAGTAGAAGTTAAGATTGTCTATGCATTAAAAAATGCATAGACAATCTTAGTGGGAAAAAGCAATCCCTCGTTTTTAGCATTTTATCAAGAAAAAACAGAAACAGTTTAAAATATTGCTTTGTTGGTACAGAAATTGTATTTTATTTCACACAGATTTTTGTGTCAAATTGGAATCATAGCAACATAAACTGGCTGTGGTGGTTCCAGTGGTTATCGGCACACTGGGTGACATACCCCAAAATCTGGGCTGGCACTTAAAAAACCTGCACATTGACAAAATTTCCATCTTTCCATTACAAAAATTCTACACTGCTTAGATCTGCACATAGATTTCATGGGTACACTATAACATCCCGGATTCTTGGGAAAACCTCAGCGTGTATGAAGGCCGCAACCAGCTAAAGACCAGGCAGCTGTGATTCTAAATTCTTTTTCACATTTTTGTGTATATAATAACAATGACTCTCTTAGCCTCAGATGCTACCTTCATAATTCTCCGGTCTTTGGTCAGGACTTGAATTATTAAGTTTTCACCAGTCTTTGACTGTGAATCTAATTGTAGATTACCCATATAATAATAATAATAAGGTCTTGGTTGGAGAAACATAATCCAGCTGTGAGGAGAGCCCATCCTGATAGCTTGCTGCTTTTCCATCCATCCATAAAAAAGTCCAATAATTTTATTGAAACCAGATTCTCTCTCTCATCAGAGAAGGATTTCTTCAGACCATCCGTCATGTCTAGAAGCCCCTTGGGATCTGGCCAGCCCTCAGGCAGAGAGGGAAGATGATGGAAGGAATAAATGCTGAGTGACTTTTCCAGTGAATCCACTTTGTGTACACACAAAACGGTATTTCTGAGATCTAAGGAAAGAATTTGCAGCAGATTTTGTGTTACATTAAGCCTCGGAGCTTACAGATACTTAAGCTGTGCCTCCAAAAATTTATTTCTAAAACACTTCAGCTTCTCTGAAATTCCTCTGCAGCTTCATCCTGCGAGGAGCTTTCAGTGAATTCATTTCAAGCTGTCATTCAAATTAAAATCTGCTTTGTGGGGCCCAAGTGAAAATGTTTGTCAGTCTAAGAAACGTTTTGCTCCTCCTTGACCGCCAAATCAGAAAGGACACGTGGACATCCAGGCAGGAAAAACAGGCAGCCACTAAAGAAGATGACAGACGGGCAAATCGGAACCCTTGAGCTGCCCTTGGGAAAGGGAAAGCTCAGAAGGAGCTCATGAAGAAAATAACAAAAAGGTCATCCTTAGATAGATAGATATATTGAGAACAAAAGCACTAGAAAAGAACTCATTTCTCTCAATGGGAAGGGTAAAATGACAATAGGTAATAAAGGAAAGAAAGAAAGAAAGACAAAAAAAAAGAAAGAAAGAAAGAAGGGAGGGAGGGAGGGAGGGAAGGAGGAAGGAAGGAAGGAAGGAAGGAAGTTTCTACCAGGACATTGTGAAAATCAAGATGAAACAGCAGGTTTGAATGGAGAAATGGTTCAGGGACTAAAGTGCAAAGTTCCACTTATGGAACTATAAGCAAGAGTAGTTTGACAGCGGAATCGGTGACCGCTAATAGTGGTGTATCTAATCAAGCAGGCTCCTCAATCATATTTCAGGATTATTTTAATTGGATTCCTGCATGCTTGTCAAAATAAAAGTCCTCCGTAACTGATAACAGGTCATCAGTATACAATTCCAATATCATCAATAGGCTAAAGCAACATCATAAAACATTCCAATTTCACACACACCAGAAATAAATGGAATTGTCTGAATTGTGATTTATGAAATGTATTGTTTTTTTCATTGTTCTGTCATTTAATTGCAGGACAATAATCTTAATATCTCATGTCAACAAGGAACTCTAAAGACATTAGTTTTTACTACATGGAGACCGAAGTGGCAAATGTATAAACAAATCTCACAATGGAATCAGGAAACATGAAACCACTTATGTATTTATATTTGTAGCGACAGTCATGTACCGTATGACTGTCACTGGGTGTTGTGCCTTGTACATTCTTGACGAGTGTATCTTGTCTTTTTATGTACCCTGAGAGCAAATGCACCAAAGACAAATTCCTTGTGTGTCCAATCACGCTTGGCCAATAAAGAATTATATTCTATTTAAGTAATCTGGGCTGTCCAAATCCAATGATTCTGGGCAACTTAACCTGTGAAAATAATAACAATTTGAAATAAATTTCAAAAAGATAGCATCAACTGGAGGGACAACAGCCAATGGAGATTTTAAAATAATGGAGAAAAATCCTTCTCAGCCAACCAATAAAATAGAATAGAATTTTTTATTGGCCAAGTGTGATTGGACACACAAGGAATTTGTCTTGGTGCATACAATCTCAGTGTACATAAAAGAAAAGATACCTTCATCAAGGTACAACACTTAAAACACTTAATGATAATCATAGGGTACAAATTTAACACTTAATGATACAAAACTTAATGATAGTCATAGGCAGTGGTGGGATTCAGATAATTTAACAACAGGTTCTCTGCCCTAATGATTTCTTCCAACAACTAGTTCATCAAACTGCTCAGAAAGTTAACAACCGGTTCTCCTGAAGTGGTGCGAACTGGCTGAATCCCACCACTGGTCATAGGCTACAATTAAGCAATCAGGAAACAATTAATATCAATATAAATAGTAAGGATACAAGCAACAAAGTTACAGTCATACAGTTATAAGTGGAAGGAGATGACTGATGGAAACGATGAGATTAATCGTAGTCCAGATTTGACAGTGTTGAGGGAATTATTTGTTTAGCAGAGTGATGGCCTTCGGGAAAAACCTGTTCTTGTGTCTAGTTGTTGGTATGCAGTGCTCTGTAGCACTATTTTGAGGGTAGGAGTTGAAACTCGAGGCCTGGGGAAAGAGTTGTGTTTTAACCCTGGGAGTGACCATGTGAAAACCATGGGGAAATTCTATTTTGTAGGCTGGGTGTTAATATAAGTAGATGATTATGATTTTATCTGAAGAGAATATAACAAAGGACTCTGCTTCTGTTTCATGAACTACCCCAAAGTTTTTGTTCATATTGATCTCTCGAGCCTTTGGAGGTCTCTCAAAGCAAAGGATGGACCTCAGCCTTTGGTTCTTTTGGTAAGATTAACCAGCCCTGGAAAGATCAGAATTCAGTAACACCCAGTGCTTAGAATTGGAAAAGAGCTTAGACGGGCTGCATTCTGTTGTTATGCTGGCACAGTTTCTATATTGAATGCATCAAATGTGGTGGAAGGCCTAAAGGCTGAAGTCCAAATGAGTGGGAGGAATGCCAATCATCTGACATAGTCATACGGCACAATCTCAATATCAGAAACCGAAGACCTAAGAATGGTCATTATAAAACATAAAACAGGAGAGTCAAAAGGGAAGGATTTTCTTGAACATCAAGAAAACTAAGATTATATCTTCTAAGATTGTATCTTCTAAAGGAATTTCACATAAAAGTATAAGATGATAGAAGAAGTTGACATTTTCTAGACTCTAGAACTGATAAAAGATAAAATGCAAAAGAGATTCAGGAAAATGATAATAGATCAAAAGTATTGAACGGCTAAACTCAAGAAAGACCAGGGCTTTTCAATCAAGACAAAAGTTAGAACGGGCAACTCAGTGGTATTCTCTGCTATGATGTACAGATGTGAGGGATGGACTCTGAGCAAGAACAGAAGAAGAAGAAGATTGACTCCTTGGAGTCCTGGTGCCAGAGGAGGCTGTTTCACATTCCTTGGACAGCCAAGAGGACCAACCATTCAAAAGCAAGTGTTCACCTGAAGCAAGGATCACAAAACAGGAACCACCATACTTTGACACAAGGGATGGTGCCTCTATGGAAAAGATGGTAATGCTGGAGAAGGTGATAGAAGGAGAAGAAAAGGTCAATAGCACCTGAAGTGCATGGAAGCAGCACTGGAAGCTGCAGAAATGGACTTGCAGAGATCGTGTGATATAGTGAGAGACAGGATGCTAGGAGAGCTTTTATCCATAGAATCACCAGGCGTTGCTATGACTTGATGCAGCATAACAGCAGCATCACCAGACTCAACATGCCAGAGGAGAATATTGACTGAAGAGTAATCAGAGTAGCCACATTTGAACTGTGGACTATTCAGAGGACAATCTGGCCATTGATCCAGATGAATTTGCCTGGTGCTGAGCTTTGTGCTGCATCGAGCAATCTCAACACACATTGGAATCCCTTCCATTCCAGCCAAAGTTCTCCCTTCTGATCATTCTCACGTTGGAAGGATGAACAAGGATCAGGAAGTGTCCACATTTTCATAACATATCAATGGGAAAGATAACTGGTTGTCAATGGACAATCCCTGCCAATTGTCTACCATCAATTATTCCTTTGTTATATATGTGTATCCTGCCAGATGTTTGGTAAGAGACCGATGGTGCAACATAAAAGCAAAGAGACCAATATAGGAAGCAGGGACTATCTGGTCCAGAAGTTGCTTCTGCAATGAACTTAGTTTGGTTTATATAAGTCACACCGCTCAGTTTTAGCCTCTGTCATTCCTACCACCCACAGCAGAAGGAATAAAAATATTGGTTTACCATAACAAAATTATCCTTCTTGTGAAAGAGCCAGACAAATATTAAGGAGGAAGAGGAAGGTTTCTGGTTGCACTAATCTGAATCTAAAACATGGATCTTTCAGTCACAAATTGAGGCTCTTACCCAGCTTTTCAGCATATAAAACAAGTTCATATCCAGCCTTTTCCCTTGAATTATTTTCCTGCCTCCTCCAGGGGATTTCAGTTGGAACAGAAGTGTGGAATCACTGCTGCTTCACATGATTCATCCACATAACTAACTGCGGGGACTGGATCAAAGGATGCTATAAAACAGCGTGAGCATGAGCATCAGAGGATCCATAGTTGAACAGGGCACATGCTCTCCCTTTGAAGCGGCTTCTTTGGCAGAAACTCTGTGAGAAGAACATCCCTTCTTCCTCATCTGTGCCCAAGTATTCCACATGAATGGCCGCCTCCAGTAGGTTGGGAGCTGCAGCTCATAAGGGGTTGTGCTGAGGCAAAACTGTGACAAAAATACTTTGGATTGATTAGTCTTGTGTGACTCCTGGGAAAATGCAAGTGTGACTTTATTACTGTTTCTAAGAAACAAGGACTTAGGTTGAACTTTCAGACAAGCTCCACCTGGAAAATCTGCCCTGCCTACAGACAGCATTCCCTCTTTCCCTCACACCCAGAGATGGTATTCAGCCGGTTCAGAGCGGTTCGCCTGAACCGGTAGTGGAAATTGCGGGTTGGCCTTCCCACCTGCCCACCCGCCCTAGCTCTATGCCATCCTATTTAGGCACGTTTTGGAGGCCAGGCGCATACACAAGCAAAATGCATGCATGGAAGACCAGGCGCATGAACGGAAGGCAAGCACGTGTGTGAACTGGGGGCACGTGTGCACGAAGCGAGCGTGCACACACAGGGCGAACCAGTAGTAACATAATGTGAAACCCACTGCTGCTCACACCCATTCTTCTTTCTCCTTCTGACTGTACTTGGCAAATCCTATCTCCCTTTTGAACATGATCTCAACCTCAGGGCAGAGGAAAAAATCTCCAGGACTTTGAGCCTCCATCATGTCTGTATGAGGGAAGCCTAGGGCCAACAAAGCTTGAAAGTCCATCTCCTGTCCATTAAATGAGGAGATCTCATAGAAATGGGGGGCTGGCTTCCCTCAGGAGGCAGAGAACAATAAGCTATCATCTCTAAGTAGGCATTGACTTCCATCACATAGATTGGGTACCTTTGGTAGCAAAATCAATTTTTGTAATGCAAAGGAAAGAAGAAATGGAGGAGGCAATAAATAGCCCACTACTTTCTTACTCATAATCATTCTTCTTCAAGACATCTACCAACATTTTGAGAATTTCAACTTCCAGCTTACACTTAGAGAACATGTTTAGAACATAGAATCATAGGGCTGGAAGGAACCTCAGAGGTCTTCTGGTCCAAACCTCTGATCGAGGCAGGAAACCTTGCAGTATCTTGGTCAAATGGATGTCCAGTCTATTTTTGAAAACATCCAGTGATGGAGCACCCATGACTCCAAGAGGGAAGCTGCTCCATTCAATAACTGTTCTCACTGTGAGACAATTTCTCCTTCCAGGTTGGATTTCTCTTTAACAAGCTTCTATCCTTTGCTTCTTCTTCTTAGAATTATATTTACAACTTATGAATTGTTTTACTTTTAGAAAGTTGCTGAGATCCCAACTGGATTTCAGACCAAGATTCACTATGGAAATGGCCTTGGGTGTGCCTGCTAATGACCCATGGTGGAGCCAGGATGGAGGTGGTGCATTGATCCTTCTGATCTTTAATGTTTCATGTTTCATATTGTCCACCACTATATCTTTCTGGACCAACTCTGGGGTGGGAGCCATCTTGCAGTGGTTTTCTTCCTTCTTTGAGGCAAGTTCCAGTCATTGTTGGTGGAAAGGAGGGAAAGGCTTCTCCCTAGGTTCATTTTTTCTGGGATGTCACAGGGCTCAATAGTCTCTCCCCCTTTTTCAATATCTGTTTGGAACTCCTAAGTGAGGTCATTTGCCAGTCTGAGCTTTGGCATTGTATCTCTTGACCACAAGCTGGTCAGATGAAGCCATCAAGGTTCTGTCCCAATGCCTGGAAACCTCACTGCCTGGATAGGATGGTAATGGCTCTGACTCAATCTTACCAAGAAGGATGCTAGAGGTGTTGGAATGTGTCTTTCAGGCTAGTTTGGGTGGGTTCCTATCTGGTTATCTCAACCTGACCTTGGGCTACTATTTTCCAATTCCATGCATTCTCTAGCTAGGAATAGCCTTAGGAAGCCTGAACTTTGCATGGAACAAGATGGCCCAAGGTTGTGGGCAGAATGTGTCACTGTTAGGTATTTTTGCTTGGGTAGCCTTTTCTAGTTTTTCTTTCTGGGTTGTGAGTTTGTCCCAGAACCATAATAACTTACACTACACCCTAAGCATTTGACAAAATAGGCCTCTTGTGTTGTGCTGAGTAACAAAATCCACGTGGCATAAAACAGACAATGCATCTAACAGGGCAGAATCTTCTTGCCAGTGTAAATTAAGGTACCCTTACTACTCCTTTCCAAAGGCTTTTGCCTTGTTTAAGCCAATTCCCCCTGGAGGACCAGCTTTGTTCTGTCTAAGGATTCCAGATAAAGTGGATTTTAGTATTCAACAGTTGTCCCTCCAGCCCCCTCCCAGCAATCAAAATAAAGAGAAGGAAAGCCATTCCCCTCCCCACCCCCAGTCTTTTCTGCCTCTGTATGGAAAGTGGTTTAGGGAGGGAGGGAGAGAGGGAAGGTCTCCAATCTGCTTGCCTGTTGTTGTGTCTTGCCCGCCCTCAGAGCAGCCGGGGCCTTCTTACCTGCTCCCCAACACTGAGGAATGTATGCCTTCCGGCCCAAGTCCTGGCTCCATGCCCCCACAAACTGCAGAAGAAGGAGCATCTCCCTGCCCCAGCCCTGACTCCATGCCCAGGCAAACGGAGCAGCTAGACCTCCCCTCCTCCACAGCAGGTGAGCCTGAGGAGGGTTTACTCCCAAGAACAGCTGATTGGAGTGACCCTCGCATCAGAAGATTGGAGAGGCGGAGGCAACAGAGGGAAGGGAGGGGCAGGCCTTAATGAGTGCTGAGTCATGGAGCCACACCCCATGGCCTATATAAAGGATCTGCTTTCTGGCAGTCTCTGAGTCAGGCAAAAGTCAAACTTATCTTGCTGAAGTCACTTACTGGTCTCCTGCCTGCTCTGAGGACTTTGCTAGGACTTTGGGCAGAGCTGCAGAGGCAAGCCTGATTCGGATTTCCCGGACCCAGCCGTCAGCGGAGGAGTGGGACACGACACCTGTCCAGTCCCAAACCCCAAAGATTGGAGGGCAGGCAGGCAGGTGATGGGAGGGGGGAGGGATTTTGCCATCTCTTATAGCACATAAAAGAGACCAGCTTCACAAGCTCCCTTCACAAGCTCCCTTGTGCGTTGTCAAATGGCCTCTGCTAAAGACCCTCCACCACTTTCAAAGAGAGAAAAAATCTTGGAAAATGTGATCCTTGTAATCAGGTTAGATATTTTAATAAAAGGCTTAGGGATATTTATCGAGGGAGAAGCTGGGCTAGTCAAAGATTTATCGCTTAGTTATACCCTGCCTTTTGACTGAAGACTCAGATTGTGGTTGTTTTATTTCGGTCTGAGGTTTGCATTATATTGTATTTTTTCTTAGGGGCTGCTGAGAGTGGAAGGAAGGAAGGAAGGAAGGAAAACAAAGATGAAACTAAATCATATGATGGAGCTAGGTATGCCTAACCTACTGAAGAGAAGGATTAGGGGTGAAATGTAAATTTGTTACTACCGGTTCTGTGGGAGTGGCTTAGTGGTGGTGGGGGTAATGTGACTGGATGGGCGTGGCCAACTCTTTTTTTTTACTTTTAAAAGCATTTTTTCTACAACCTTTTTGGCCGAAGAGGTTGTAAAAAATGCCTTTAAAAGCCTGTGATAATCAGGCAACTCAGCTGGGATTGCCAGAGGGAAAAAAGCTTTGAAAGGGTTCTGATGATCCCAGCCGCACAAACTGCTTCCCAATACTATTTGGGGCTCAAGGTGCAGATGGAGGGCACTGCACCTCGGCAACTCTCAGCCAAGCTCCACAAGGTGTTCCTGTACTCAGAAACTGAGGGCAGAGAAGGGGAGACCCGTGTGGAGCATTTGGAGAAACCCAGCAGCCTCTTGTGCAAAGGAACTGGGAGGGGAGGGGCAGTGCTTAGCTCAGGGACCTGGGTGTCTGGGGTTTCCCAGTTCTTAAATGGACTTGAAGGAGAAGGAACATGCGCTTTATCTTGGCACTTAGCAGAAGAGGTTTGGTTTTATGTGCCAAATCCATATTTCTCCTTAATGTAGGCTACGGGGGTGGGGGGTAAGGAGAAAAGAAGTCAGAAAGCTGGCCAAAGAGATTGTAGACACATTTGCTCAAAAGCCCTAAGTAATGGACTTCCTTTGACTCAACTGATCAATGGAGCCTCTCCGCAGGCTCTCAAATTACCACAACCTCCATTCTCCTCTCTCCGGGTCCATGTGGGACCTTCAGGATCGAATCTTCAGTGGCTCCCTACATTTCTCCCGATGTGTCCCAGCTATTTGACTCAGCTTGGTTGAGTTTTCTTGCGCTGCGATGCTCAGTGCGTTCTGTTTCTTGCAAATACCATTTATCTTTGCATCTGTGGAATTTCAACCAAGAAATTACTGAAAAAGGAATTAAAACAATAATACAGAATGGACAAGATAACTGGGAAACATTGAAGATCAGAGCTATAAAGGAACACAAATGGGCCTTTAAAATAGTAATAATAAAAACCTACTAGAGAGCCATTAGAGTTGGTGTTAATGAGACGCCATGTCAACAGCGGAATGCTTACGGCATCGCCTGCCCTCTGAACACACAGAAGAGGAAAGGCAGATGTGGGTGAGACAGGCCATCCACTAAAGCACAATTATGTTGGCTCAGGTGAGGCAGAGATCACAGGACCTGAGCCAAATTGCTGGTTTAAGAAGTGGGCCCTCTCACTGCCATCAGCACAGCAGACTGTCTGGGCAGGAAAAGGGAAGAGGCAGCTGCCAGGGAAGCGATGGCACCAAATGGCAGCGATTTGACACCCTCGGCTCTCCCTGTCTCCCTGTCTTCTTTGAGCCCATTTGAAATGAGTGATACCATCTTTATTCCCCTGCAATAAATAAGTAACCGCCATGAGTTCCTTACCCCCAAAGTTCTTCTTATCTGTTAGCTGAGATAATAAAAAGCCATCCCTAAAGTATTTATTTATTTATTCAAATTCTGTAATCACCCATCAATGACTAATTAACTATCTAACTAACTTGAAAGGAAATAACTGTTATTTGAGAAAATGCATGGTTTTGTTCTGTCCCCCTTCGCCTCCGTCCGAGCGATGGCTTAATTAGCCGGCACTATCAGCTCTGGCAGCAAACTAGCGAACGTCTGCCAAGTGTCTCCCTCGATGCCGATGAGTCACCCAGGAACAAACAGTACTTCAGCTCTTAGTTAAGCAGTTGATTTGCCTGCTACAAAGAGGCATAGCAGCCCTTGCTGCTTTTATATCCTGTGGGGTGTGGCTCCATGACTCAGCACTTCTTAGGCCTGCCCCACCCCTGCTTCTGTTGTTCCCGCCTCTCCTGCCTATGAAAGCTAGGGTCCAGCCAGGCCTGATTGCCATCAGCTGGGTCTGGAGGCGTGGCCTGGGGGGGGGAGAAAGAGTCAGGGGACGGAGGCCTCGTTATCTCCTCCACCTGGCTTGCCTCTGGCTCCTGGAGCTGAGCCAGGGAAGCCGGTGCTCCTGAGGTAAGTCCTGACGGCTCTTCCCCCTCACTTTCCAAGTCACTTTTTGGCAGGGGGCCTGACTCCAAGTCATTTTCTGGCAGGAGGGCCGGCTCGGTGGGCGCAGACACAACAGGTTTATTCCAAGACTGATCGATTGATTGCTGGGTTTGTTAACCTTAGGCCAAGGCAATGCCGGCTGTTCATTGAATGGCAGAGAGAGAGATTCCTGTGATGGAGATTCCTGAGGTTAGACTTAGACAAGAGAGAGACACCAGGCTGGTCAATGCCTAGATTTATGCCGGCATCTTCAGATATTTCAATCATGCTCAGCTGAAAAAGCAGCATAGGTTGGGCGATGATTGAAAGCAGTGCAGGAGGTGGGCACTGAGGGGAGAGTTGCCATTGCTGGAATTGCAAACTCTCCAGATTCCTGCCCTACAAATTCTCCTAAAACCTCTGTCTCGGAAAGGCGGCGAGTGCCTTTCCCTCTGCTTCTGTTTCCAGCTGCTGCAGGATAAATCAGTCGGGATGGTAGATCTGTCAGAGTTTCCCTAAATGCATTTTTCGTATAATCTTCATAAAGGTCACTTTGTGCTTACTGGCAAAAGAGATCGATATGGATTCATTATTTATAAAGGAGTTCACTAATCAGTAATGATTGGGACACAAGGGGCCATGATGTTTCCCTTACAGTAGGGGTCTCCAACCTTGGCAACTTTAAGCCTGGCAGACTTTAATTCCCAGAGAGCCCCAGCCAGCTTTGCATTCTAGGAGTTGAAGTCCTCCAGGATTAAAGTTGCCAAGGTTGGAGACCCCTGTGTTGTGGTCCGTCAGCAGCCTATGGAGCTGGCAATGGAATCAGACAGCAATGAGGCTGAGGTGAGGCCAGCGCCATCGGGAAGTGAGGTGTGGACTCCAGAGCCTCCAGAGCCTCCAGAGCCTGATAGTAGTGAGGCAGAGGAACAGGAAGAGCCTGCTCCTAATGCACACATGAGAAGAGCTGCAAGAAGGCAAGAGCAGAGAGGACAACTCGGGAGTAGGGCCAAGAGATGATTGGCCCCTCCAATAAGGCTTAAAACAGACCAGCACTGGTGTTTCAGGTTTGCCAGAAAACAACGTTGTAGCTGCATCCTCTGCTTCGTGTACGTCTTTGTTTTTGTGTTTCTGGACATTTGCCAGGAAGGGCCTTTGGCAGTTTGCCTAATTGGACTAAGGTTTGTGAGATAACTGAGGAATTTGTGTTGGGAGGCATTTGTTTTACTTTGAGTTGAACGACACTGGGAATGAAGTAATTCCCAGCTGTTCGAATAAAGTTTGTTTTTTCACGGACTAAGTTTATTACTACCTACTTGGGCCTGGGTCACAACACCCTGCCTTACACCACACAGCCCCGGCACTTGGTTCTGTCTTGGAAAGCAGAGGCGAGAGGAGAGGGTGCAAAACCAACTCCAGGGTTCCGCTCCCCACAAGGTTTTTTACCAGTCCTTGGGGTTTTCCTTTCTTTTCAGATCCTGCAGATGGCTGCATCATCATTCAGAGTCAGATCTACTTAGCAACCCAGCGGTAAAGAAAATAGGGATTTCCTGATGGGGAAAGCAATTGATCGATGGAACGATTTGCCTCTGGAGTTGGGAATGCTCCATCCCTGGAGATTTTCAAGGAAAGATCAGACAACCCTTGTCTAGGATGGAATCAGCGCTCGTGCCTTGGCAGGGGGTTAGACTAGAAGACCTCCAAGGTACCTTATAGCCTTGTGATTCTATGATTCTTGCTAATGAATCAGAATTGTTTGTCACCTGCTCTGAATTGCAAGTGGGTAGCATGTAGGTCACCTACATTAATAGCATTAAGAATTTCCAAGGAAACTGAAGAGCGGCCAGTAGGGATGAAGTAGGGATGGAAGGACGGTTAAATTGAAATGCTAACAGCTGCCAGGAAAGAGCAAGAGGCTCTGACCCCACCCCTCCTTCTGGAAGACAAGAGCCTCAGCTTCCTCACCCTGGAGAAACCCCACCCTGGGTTTCTACAAAGTGCTTCGAGGAAGAGTTCTAAACTGCTCTTGCTTAGCATTGTAATTGTTGCCAGTTTAACACGCACTGCTGTTCCTTGGGACAAAGAGACAACTGTTTGCTTAAACATCTCCATGCCTCTTATATTTATGAGACATTACTGGAACATCATCTTTGCCAAATGCACTTAGTGCTTTCATTTGTCTGAAAACAGAGATCGCTTGCCTCTTCATTTTGACTGTATTCTAGATCATGTGGTTCTGGCAAGTTGTGCAGAAGGAAGGAAGGAAGGAAGGAGGGAAGGAGGGAAGGGAAGGGAAGGGAAGGGAAGGGAGGGTTGCTTTAAAAATCCAGTGCATTCTTAAGTTTGTACTTCTATGTTTCTTTCGTGGAATATGACACCAAGTAATGAAGACTGTATACAATACAATACAATAAAATAAAATACAAAATGGACAGGTGGCCATCCTCAGAGGATGCTGCAGCAATTACCTTCTAAGTGCCTAGGACCTGCTGAGCCACCCAGGAGAGGTGACTGTCTAGACAGGGGAGGACAAAGCATTGACTTCATAAAGTGAGCAGGTGGGGACAATTGAATATTTGCAATCTACATAATAGCTGCATTGCCCCTCAAGAGGCACTGGCTTATCTGGCATTCTTCCAAGCATATATGGACAAGTATTACCTTTGGATCTTTTCTGGAATTCTTCCTAATCTACTCCATTGAACCCCAAAGCCGTGCCTTTGCCCAATACTTTTCCGAATAACCTTACCATGTGTCCTTCTCTGCATCTGAGGCCATATCCAACAGGTATGATTGAACTGATTCCCAGGAATCAAATCGTGCCCTGGGTAAGTCCTTTCCCCTGGCCTAGGATTCATCTCCCAAGGTTTATTGCAAATAAAGGGGTCCCTCTTTTGAGTTGACAGGTCACTGTGAAAATGAGATCATTCCACTCCTCGACTCAGAACAGAACTGGAAGGGACCTTGCAGGTCATCTAGTCCAACCCCCCTCAAAAGCAGGAGACCCTTTCACCATTTCAGACAGATGGCAGTCCTGTCTCTTCTTGAAAGCTTCCAGTGATGAAGCTCCCACAACGTCTGAAGGCCTCTGGTTGTGCACTGCCCTGAGTCCTTCGGGAGAAGGGCGGTATACAAATTAAATTATTATTATTATTATTATTATTATTATTATTATTATTATTATTATTATTATTATTATTATTATTATTATTATTATTATTATTATTATTATTATTATTATTATTATCTTCTGTTCCATGGGCTGATTCTTCTCAATGGTTGATTAACCCTGTTCATTCCTCATGGTTGAAATGTTCCGGGGGGGGGGAGGGGGATTTGAATACTAAGGTAAGGATAGATGGCTTAATGCATCGCAGCAGGAAAAGAAGCCAAGCTTCCGCCTCTTTTTCCCACCTCCCACTAAACAGAAAGATTTATGGCACAAAATGAAATCACCAGGACAAGGCCCAATAATTCAGTTTTGCACTGTTTTATATTGGTTTCATCTATTTTTAATGATATTTAATATGTTGTTTTCGTAGCCATCCAGAGATATTTGTTTACAGTGGAACTTCATATAATTTTTTTAAATAATGCAAATGAGGCTTAATTAGAGGAGGTTTTAGTGATCATCTCCGAGTCAAAAAGAGCAAGTTACGAAAGGCTGGTGGGTCTCATTCTACAGACTGGTCATCTTCCAAGCAGCTTCTTCAGGGGAAGCAATGGAGACAGTTTCGCTTTTAACGGAGCGGATGATCATGGTAGAAAGTGATGCTGGTGAAGGAATCAGGTCTCCAAACTTCTCTCCGGAGGAAAAAGAAGACTTGGGATTGCCGAGAGTGCTCCTCACAGATATTCCCCACAATGGCGACGGTTCCTCAATATTTGATGTAGACATCAGATACTGAGGAACCGTCGCCATTTTACAGCTGCCTCCTGTCTAAGTGATCATTCACTAGGACTCCAAGGTCCCTCTCACAGTAACTGATTCTGAGCCAGGTTTCTCCCTAATCCAGGGGTCTCCAACCTTGGGAACTTGAAGACTTGTGGACTTCAATTCCCAGAATTCCTCAGCCAGCTTTGCTGGCTGAGGAATTCTGGGAGTTGAAGTCCACAAGTCTTCAAGTTTCCAAGGTTGGAGACCCCGCCCTAATCTGTACTTCTGCCTTTGGCTTTTCCTACCTAAGTGTAAAACTTTGGTTTTCTCCACATTAAATTTCATGTTGTTGGCTGGGGCCCATTGTTCAAGTCTGTCAAGATCTTTTTGGATCCTGAGCTTGTCTTCTGGAGCATTGGCTCTTCCTGCCAGCTTAGTCTCATCTGGAAATTTGATTCTATTAATCACATTTTATATAACATTTTTATGTTATAAGTATTCATTTGAAAAGAATTTTTTTTTATTTCACCACCCAGAGATACTTTAAAGGGGAGATAGGTGGCAATAAAATTTAATAGCTAAATAAATAATTTTTCTATTTTTTTCTTTTTATGTTTTTCCCTTTCCCCTTTCCTTCTTTTCCTCTCCGTACTTCTTCTTTTCCTTTTTCATCAGTGCATTGAAGACGTTACCTAGTTTGGTAAATTTGTCCCTCTGGATTGAACTGTGGGGAAAGAAGATGCAGGTTGCCCCCCTCCATTTATCCCCCTTCCCTATTCTTCCCCATGGCCTGTGCACTGCTCAGTTTCCCTCCCAGTTGGTGCCATCCCGTGTGTGCCATCCCGGAGAAAATCCCCAGAGCTTGGCTTTTTCCTGCTCTGACCCGGCACCCCCTTCTCCCCCCCAAGCCGATTCTCAGTAGGGTTTACTCCAGAACAAAATGGCCTCCTGTTCTCCCGCCTCCAGACCAAAACATTCGAGGCAGAGGCTTCAACTCGGGGAGGGACCACCCAGAGCAGCTGTTCTGTGCAGACGATGCCTCAGACACAAAATGTTTTGCATCTCCCGAGTCCTGGGTATCGTTAATAACTGTTGTGGGACATATTTTTCCAGCCTCACTGTCAACAAAAGCTGGTTTTCTAATATGATCGGTCTCTGGTTTACTGCTGAAAAATGCTACTTTTAAAAGGCAAATAGCGGCATAAAAGCAGTAACTGGATTTAGGACCCGGTTGCAGTCTGATGCTGCAATGGATCAGGTTGGTTTTTTTTTTTCTTTTTTACAAGAACACCATGATCACATGAATGGATAAGCATAAAGCACGTTATTGGGATCCATCATAACGCGCCCCTCCCCCCAAAAAGAATCCTCTTGGAAGAAGCCCCTGCAAAATCTCCTCACTTCAGAAGAATGGATTTCAGCTGGTCCTGCCTGCAGTCTTCTCTGGGCTGCTTCCCACCAGGAGGCCCAGATGTTTCACATATGTCCATTTCCGCCTCACATCTCACAACCACATAATGGCTCTTCCAGCCTTGCTTATTCTCAAAGACGAGACCCCAAACTGCGCTGCTTAAGGAGGGTTTGCATTTAATTCCCCAGGAAGGCAGCCTGCATCTGGTCTGGCAGCTGTGGGGCCGTTTTGGAGCACAAAAATTCTACTCCAATGAGTAGAATTTCGTCAGCCTTTTGTCTCGACCCTTTATTGTTCCGTGTGCTGACTCTGCTTCTCCTTACATTCCAGCTTAATTCAAAGAATAGCCAGAATAATTCCTTCTTTTAAAACCAACTTTATTAACATTCAAAAAAAGGTAAAATGCAAAACAATAAAATTGGGGGTGGGAAATGGATTGAGAAGGAGGGCATCAAGGGGAAAAAGAAATTAAAAAGTGACAAAACATTTTTAAAAATACAAAAAGTGTGGCTTCTGACTTTATTTAATACAGATACAAACACATAATAAAATGACATCTTATTCTTTTTTAGAATAACGGAAGGAACCTTAGAGGTCTTCTAGTCCAACTCTATACCATCCTGGGACAAATGGTTGTCCAGTCTCTTGTTAAAAGCCTCCAGTGATGAAGCAGCCACAACTTCTGGAGGCCAGCCATTCTGCAGGTCAGTTGTTCTCACTGTCAGGAAATTTCTCCTTAGTTCTAGGTTGCTTTTCTCCTTCATTAGTTTCCATCCGTTGCGTCTTGTCCTGCCTTCTGATGCTTTGGAGAATAAGTTGACCTCCTTCTTCTTTGTGGCAGCCCCTTCTTCATAATAGAGTTTTATTAGAGTTTTAATTATTTTTAGTTAAATTGAATCAGTTTTTTAATAATGTTTTAATTTTTGTATTCTTGTTTTTTACCGCCCTGAGTCCTTTGGGAGAAGGGCGGTATAGAAGTTAAAATAATAAATAAATAAATAAATTTTTATTTTTTTAGAAAGCTAAAATACACACTCCAAAAAAGAAAAAGGAAATTTTACAAAAAACAAAACACAATTTCACAAAAACATTTAAAGAAAAAAGAAAATGTGCATTAAAATGACAAAAAACAAGACATATATGCATATATTATCAGTTGAATACTGATAAATATATTACAACAATAACTTCCTCCCTTTGCAATTCAGAAACAAAATATATAAAGGTCTACATTATTTGTGATCAATTTGACCTGTTATATATTTATGTTATATGTGTGAGTCTCTCTATGTGTGTGTGTATGTCTGTGTGTGTATGCATATGTACACACACACACCAACAGCAAAGTTAAATTTCAAAGTTCTCTGTTAACAATCTATTATTTAACTAACTCAGTGGTGAAATTTGAACCGGTTTACTATCAGTTTGCTAGCTGCGCATGTGCGCTGCGTGCACACATGCGCAGTGGGCACCACACGACAAATGCAAGGGGTGCGTGTGTGCAGTGCATGCTAAAAGGAGGCATGGGATAAGTAGAACAGCGGGATGTGTGTGTGTGTGTGTGTGTATGTGAGTGTGTGAAAGCTGGGCGTGTGATCTTTGTTTTACTTTTAAAAGTTTTTTTTTACAACCTATTTGGCCAAAACGGTTGTAAAAAAATGCTTTTAAAAGTAAAAACAAACAAGAGCCTCTGACAATCGTGCAACTCAGCTCTGATCATCAGAGCCTTTTTTTTTTACCTTTTAAAAGCATCTTTTAAAAGAAGCGGCAAGTGGGGAAGCGGGCGATTGGGTATTGGGTGGGCATGAACCTGTAGCAAAAATTCAGGGATTATTGCTACCGGTTCTCCGAAGCACCCACTGCCATCGCTACCGGATTGGCCAATCTGGTCCTAGCCGGGAGCATTTCACCCCAAATTAACTCATAGAAAGTCTACAACAGTTTCTTATCTACCACATCATTATATCTGATCAGTCCAGGATCAAATATTCTCATTTGTTTCAGCATCACAAATGGTGGATTTGTAACTGACTGACAAATCATACTCAACTGTGAAGTCCTCAGCAGAACTACATCTACAGGGAGTGAAGTAAGCAGCGGGGTAACCCTAGGTTCTGTTTTAGGCCCAAAACTCTTCAACATCTTCATAAATGATTTAAGGTAAGGGGATAGAAGGGGAACTCATCAAATTTGCAGACAACACTAAACCAGCAGGAATAGCCAACACTCCAGAAGATAGGCTCAAGATCCAGATGGATCTCGACAGACTTGAACACTGGGTCCTATCTAACAAAATGAAATCCAATGTAGAGAAAAGTAAGGTTGTGGCAGGAAAAATCAAATGTGCAAGTACAGATTAGGTGAAAACTGGCTCAATAACAATGTCCCATGTTTTCTTTCAATCTGCTTATCCATAACACCTATAGCTAAAGCTTCTGGTTTCAATTACACATTTATTTTTAGTATTTTCTGAATCAAACAACGTATCTGATCCAATTACTTCTTGGCATTATTACATGTCCATCAAAGATGAAAAAAGTACCTTCACATTGATTATATTTCAAACAATTACTTGACATTCCTCTATAAATCTCTGACAATTTCTCAGGTGTTAAATACCAACTAAATGCTGACAAATGCTTTCAAATTGTAATTCAATAAAAATTTCAGCCATTAAACCACATATTTTCCCATTGATCAAGCATAATATATCTATTTCTTGCCCATTTAATCATACAGTCTTTAACATATTCAACCTCCCTGTTCACTTTCAACAACAGTTTATATACCTTGCCAATAAAATGTTCATTATTAGTTCGTAAATCCTTTTCAAAGTCTGTTTTTTCATCTACAAAAATCTTTTTATCCTATTTAAATCTTATGACCATTTGTGCATAGCAATCAATCAACAAACATGACCTTTTCCGAACACCTTTCTTGCACTTAATGTAGGTTCTCTTTCAGTAAAGGTGAATAAATCAGTATAGATCAATCAAGTCTTTGTAATTCTTATTTCTTTTCTAAAAAAAAAGCTTCCTGGGTTGACCAAAATAATTCTTTAATGACAATTAGCACAGAAAGTGGCAGCTTAGATCTGCTTTATGTAACTTATGTAAAGTTCATGTGAAGAGATAGGCAGCATATACATTTAATAAATATAGAAACATAAATAAAAAGTCTGTAGAGATTCTCAGTCATCTAGGTCATGGTTGTCCCAAAGGTGCTTTTTCAGGAGGCAACTGAAGTTTCTTGTTTTTTCTTTTGAAGACGTTTCGCTTCTCATCCAAGAGCTTCTTCAGCTAGCAACGACTCTGGCAACAACTCTCAGCTGAAGAAGCTTCTTGGATGAGAAGCAAAACGTCTTCTACGAAAAACCTGAAAGTCCAGTTGCCTCTTGAAAAAGCACATTTTTTGCATCAATATGCCTCGAGTACCAAACTGGATGTCTTTTGAAGCAGTCGAGTAATCATAATGGCTATTGGTTATAAGTCCTTCGTTGTTTTTTTTAAAATAAATCTTCAGAAAGAAGACCTCAGTTCAAATTCTCAGCCACTGATGAATCAACCGATCACTTAATAGTACAAATAATTGTTAACAACTATTTGAGTAGCTGGGAAAAAGTTATTAGATTCATTATTCTTTGGCCTGATCAGAGAGTTTAGAACATATTTCTCTTTCTTGTCACTTACCACAAGGCTGTTTTGTTGCCAAATGTGTTTTACATATTTGTTTTTGATAGTTGTCAATGGTTTCTAATAATTTGTGCTATTTCATAATGCCCGCGTAGCAACGTGGTGGAACATCCTGTGCAAGTAAGGCAGGAATTGCTCTGCAGCCTCAGGACCACAGCAACCCTGGCTGCAGGGACCCCCTGTGGAGCAGAAAGCCAAAATGCATCCCTGCTCCAGGGTTAACTAGAACCAGTTGGTAAAGGCTGGGTTTCCTTTTGGCATCTGTGCACGCAGATAAGCACAGTTCTGCCAGCCCCACTAAGCAGCCTGTACCAAGGCATCCTGTACCACAGCCTGTACCAAGGCTTCCTGTACCACAGGAAGGCAAAAAGAACAGAATCTTGCAAATGATTATGCTGCGTGTCATGCTCTTCCTGGTACCCATGTGAATTAGGAAGATGTCTGCCTGCCTGAACTGCTTACAAATGGCTATTTATTACTTAAATATATATTTTCTCTCTATCGCTTTTTTATTATTATTATTATTTATTTGATTTTTATACCGCCCTTCTCCCGAAGGACTCAGGGCGGTGTACAGGCAACAATAAAATACAGACACTACAGTATACAATTTAAAATGCAAGTTAAAAAACTTATTATAATTAGCCTAGAACTTTAAAAATTTATAAAAACCAAAACCCCATTTAAAATTAGTAAAAAATTTAAAATCGATAAAATTTATGTAATTTAAAATTTAAAATTTAAAATTTAAGCCAGCCCCGCGCGAATGAAAAGATGTGTCTTCAGTTCGTGGAGGAAGGTCCGAAGGTCAGGTATTTGGCGTAAGCCCGGGGGAAGTTCGTTCCAAAGTGTGGGAGCCCCCACAGAGAAGGACCTTCCCCTGGGGGCCGCCAGCCGACATTGCTTGGCGGACGGCACCCTGAGAAGTCCCTCTCTGTGAGAGCGTACGGGTTGGTGGGAGGCATACGGTAACAGCAGGCGGTCCCGTAAGTACCCAGGCCCTAAGCCATGGAGCGCTTTAAAGGTCGTAACCAACACCTTAAAGTGCACTCGAAAGGCCACAGGTAGCCAGTGCAGTCTGCGCAGGAGCGGTGTTACGTGGGAGCTACGCGAAGCTCCCTCTATCACCCGCGCAGCTGCATTCTGGACTAACTGAAGCCTCCGAGTGCACTTCAAGGGGAGCCCCATATAGAGAGCATTACAATAATCCAAGTGAGAGGTAACGAGCGCGTGAGTGACTGTGCACAAGGCATCCCGATCAAGGAAGGGGCGCAACTGCCAAACCAGGCGAACCTGGTGGAAGGCCCTCCTGGCGATGGCCGTCAAATGATCTTCAAACGACAGCCGTTCATCCAGGAGGACACCTAAGTTGCGCACCCTATCCTTTGGGGCCAATAACTCGCCTCCAACAGTCAGCTGCGGCTGCAGCTGACTGAATCGATGCCGGCATCCACAGCCACTCCGTCTTGGAGGATTAAGCTTGAGCCTGTTTCTCCCCATCCAGACCCGTCGGCTTCCAAACACCGGGACAGCACTTCAACAACTTCATTGGGGTCGCCTGGGTGGAAAAGTTCAGCTGAGTGTCATCAGCGTACAGCTGGTAACTCACCCCGAAGCCACTGATGATCTCACCCAACGGCTTCATATAGATGTTGAACAGAAGGGGCGAGAGAATCGACCCCTGCGGCACCCCACAAGTGAGGCACCTCGCGGTCGACCTCTGCCCCCCTGTCAACACCGTCTGCGGCCGGTCGGAGAGATAGGAGGAGAACCACCGATACACGGTGCCTCCCACTCCCAATCCCCCCAACCGGCGCAGGAAGAAACCATGGTCGATGGTATCAAAAGCCGCTGAGAGATCTAATAGGACCAGGGCAGAGGAATAACCCCTGTCCCTGGCCCTCCAGAGATCATCCACCAATGCGACCAAAGCTGTCTCCGTGCTGTATCCGGGTCGGAAGCCGGACTGGAACGGGTCTAGATAGACGGATTCATCCAGGTACTGGGGTAGCTGTCGCGCCACAGCACTCTCTACAACCTTCGCAACAAAGCGAAGGTTGGAGACTCGATGGTAATTACCCAAAATAGCTGGGTCCAAAGAGGGCTTCTTGAGGAGGGGTCTCACCACCGCCTCTTTCAAGGCGGCAGGGAAAACCCCATCCAACAAAGAAGCATTGATAATCCTCTGGAGCCAGCCTCGTGTCACCTCCTGAGTGGCCAGTACCAGCCAGGAAGGACACGGGTCCAGTAAACATGTAGTGGCGTGAAGCCTCCCCAACAACCTGTCCACGTCCTCGGGAGCCACAGGGTCAAACTCATCCCAAACAGGCTCAACAAGACGTGTCTCCTCTCCCTCGCTTGGATCATCCCAATTTCGGTCCAGACCATCCCGGAGCTGAGCGATTTTATCATATAGATAACCACTAAACTCCTCGGCACGTCCCTGCAAAGGGTCATCCCGCACCTCCTGATGAAGGAGGAGCGGGTCACCCAAACAGGGCGGCCGGGCGGTTATCTGCCGGCGCAATGAGGGTGGAGGCGAGGAACGCCGCCTCCCTCATTGCCACCAGGTAGGTCCTAGAATAGGACCTAACTAGTGTCCGATCAGCTTCGGAACGACTGGACCTCCAGGTGCTCTCTAGGCGTCTTCTCCGGCGTTTCATCTCCCTCAGCCCCTCAGAGAACCAAGGGGCCGGACGAGATCTGCGCCGGGTCAGAGGCCGCAAAGGCGCGACACGGTCCAGGGCCCCAGCGACTAGTTCCTCAGTCGTGCCGTGGGCCAGATCCTCAGGGAATGGCCCAAGCTCCGTCAGGAACCTCTCAGGGTCCATCAGGCGCCTGGGACGGAACCAACGTATAGGTTCCGTCTCCCTGCGATGGTGAGTGGCGGTTCGGAAGTCTAGGCGAAGGAGAAAATGATCGGACCATGACATAGTAATGTTGAAGCTCCATGGTAATGGAGCTTCAACATCTCCATCAAGGCCATCTTCCTTATTCCTTACACTTCCTCCCCCATCAGCTTCAGCCTCCCTTCTGCCTTCCCAGAAGATTCCACATCAAGGCCATAGGAATGAACTGTGAATATGTCACCTTCTTCCTCTGCTCATCTCCCCTGAATCAGGGGTCCATGGACTGGTCCTGGTCCTGGTCCATGGCCCATTGGGAACCGGGCTGCACAAGTAGTGGGCGAGCGTGCAAAGCTTCATGTGCACATCCACAGGATTAGGTTGTGTGCACAAAACCATCCCCTTCCTCCCCCCATTGCTGCCATCCACCACTGTTTTCTGGTCCATGGAGCCAGAACAGTTGGAGATTGTTGTCCTAGATCATTCAACAAGCCCTGTAACATAGCTGTACCTCCCCTCCCTCTGGTCCTGATCTTCTGACTGGTTTCTCCTCCCATTCTGTCGGTTCTTGCATCCTGTCCCTTCGGCCTGGCACCTCTGATGTCCATGCAGCCAGTGTGGTTTTGCTTTCCTCCAGTGCAGCCGGATCACACCAGTTTGGGCAAACCAGTTGTTAAATTACTCCCCACTCCCCTGCTATCAAAATGGATCCTGGGCACTGTGCTGCAGTGGAAAAACAGGCAATGGAGCGGCTGGCCCAAGGGAAGGAGAAGGCCTCTTTCCCTCTTTCTTCTCCCTGCTCCTCTTCCTCCCCTTGTGTCAGCCGCTCCATTGCCTGTTTCTCCATTGCAGCCCAGCGCACAGGAGCCACTTTGATAGCAGTGTGGGTGGGGAGTGGGGTGTAATTTAACAACCAGTTCACCCAGGGTCAGGTTGGCTGTTGCCGGAGGCTTGTTCCGCATGTGCAGTAGAGCTGGAGTACAGGGATGGGTCAGGGCAAAAAAAAAAAATTGAAACTAACTAGCATTGAAGTTGGGCAGAAGGCCAAAAAACTGTGGGATCCTGTAGAATAGAATAGAATAGAATAGAATAGAATAGAATAGAATAGAATAGAATAGAATAGAATAGAATTTTTATTGGCCAAGTGTGATTGGACACATAAGGAATTTGTCTTGGTACATATGCTCTCAATGTACATAAAAAGACAAGATACATTTGTCAAGAACCATGGTACAACATTTAATGATAGTCATAGGCAGTGGTGGGATTCAAATAATTTAACAACCGGTTCTCTGCCCTAATGATTTCTTCCAACAACCAGTTCATTAAACTGCTCAGAAAGTTAACAACTGGTTCTTCCGAAGTGGTGCGAACTGGCTGAATCCCACCACTGGTCATAGGCTACAATTAAGCAATCAGGAAACAATCAATTTCAATATAAATAGTAAGGATACAAGCAACAAAGTTACAGTCATACAGTTATAAGTGGAAAGAGATGACTGATGGAAACGATGAGATTAATCGTAGTCCAGATTTGACAGTGTTGAGGGAATTATTTGTTTAGCAGAGTGATGGCGTTCGGGAAAAAACTGTTCTTGTGTCTAGTATTAAATCCTCTTCAGCAATTTCATCCCCCTTTTATCCCAGTGGGTCTGTGGCCCATTTTTAACACTTTTTTCTTTTCAGCAGTTTTATGTCGGTAACCAATAATTATACATTTTTTTCTCCCTAATCCTAATGTATCTTTTATACATATATTTCTAATATTAATTATTTTATTTACATATATACATAGACATAAACGTGTCTACAATTTCCTTTCAACAATTTTTGTTTCCTCCTATTTGTTCTTTTATTTCTTTAAGAAGCGCTGAGAAATTGCCTTCTTCTGCAGATACTTTTGAGTTATGGAGAGCTGTTGAGACAGGAGTTCTGGAGACCAACATGTGGGGGCAGGATAGCAATAGCACAGACACCACTTTACAGTGCTTTACAGCCCTCTCTAATTGGTTTACAGAGTCAGCATATTTCCCACAACAATCTGACTCCTCATTTTACCCACCTCAGAAGGATGGAAGGCTGAGACAACCTTGAGCCAGTGAGAATGGAACTGAAGAATTGCAGTCAGTCGGCAGTCAGGAGAAGTAGCTTGCAGTACTGAATTCTAACCACTGTGCTACCACAGGTCTTAGTAGCCGTAAGTTGCCTGAATGCAGAGACATGACAATGGAGCACTGTATGTGAGCATCTAGAAACCAGCAAGACAATTAACAGAAGCCAGCATGGCTTTGTCAAAAACAGATCATGCCAGATAAACTGCATTGCATTCTTCGACAAAGTGGCTAAATTAGCAGACCAGCAAAGTGCTGTGAATATGGTATACTTGGACTTCAGTAAGACGTTTGACAAAGTAGGTCTTTGACAAGTGGCCTCAATGACTCTCAAAAAGAATGCAAATGAGCGCATGACTGCAAGGAATATAAATCCTTCCATCCTCCACCATTTGGTCAGAGCTGAAGAAGCTTGTTGGCTGAGAAGTGAAATGTCCTCAAAGAAAAAGAAAGCCCAGTTGCCTGTTGAAAAAGCACTTTTGGGACAACCATGATCTGGATGACTGAGAATCTCCATAGACAGTCACAGACTACTTCTTGGTAGGATAGAACAATGTGGGATAGACAGCATCACCCCCAGATGGATTTGTAACTATCTGACCAACTGCACTCAATGGGTAATCCTCAATGGAACTACAGCTACAGGGAGGGAAGAATACAATGAAGTACCTCAAGGTTCTGTCTTGGGCCAAGTACTTTCAACATCTTCGTAAATGGTTTAGACGAGGGGATAGAAGGGGAATTCATCAAATTTGCAGATGACAGCAAGCTGGGGTGGGTGGGTGGGTGGGGGAATAGCCAACATTTTAGACTCAAAATCCAGAAGAACCTTGACAGACTTGAATACTGGTCCCTATCTAATAAAATGTACAAAATATTAGAATCATAAATGTGTTACATGTAGGAATTGCAAGAAGAGGCAGGACAACAGCAAGTAACTTCTGCCAAGCCTAGCTGGCAGGGCTCCTCTTTGAAAGGGAGCTGTCCGCCGGTTCAGCCACTGACATTGCTTTACTTTTATTTATTTATTTATTTATTTATTTAGTCACACAGTATATATAAGCATAAGCATGAAATAACTATACAATATATAAGCATATATATATAAGCATGAGTATGTAATAACTATATTAATTGGATATAATGAAAGGAAACAATAGGACGGGAACGGTAGGCACGTTTGTGCTCTTATGCACGCCCCTTACAGACCTCTTAGGAATGGGGTGAGGTCAATAGTAGACAGTTTTTGGTTGAAGCTTTGGGGATTTTGGGAGGAGACCACAGACTCAGGTAGTGTGTTCCAAGCATTAACAACTCTGTTACTGAAGTCATATTTTCTGCAATCAAGATTGGAGCGGTTCACATTAAGCTTAAATCTATTGTGTGCTCGTGTATTGTTGCAATTGAAGCTGAAGTAGTCTTTGACAGGAAGGACATTGCAATAGATGATTCTATGAGTTAAACACAGGTCTTGTCAGAGTCGGCGGAGTTCTAAATTTTCTAAACCCAGGATTTCAAGTCTGGTGGCATAAGGTATTTTGTTGTATTCAGAGGAGTGGAGAACTCTTCTTGTAAAATATTTTTGGACACATTCAATTGTATTGATGTCAGAAATGAGGTATGGGTTCCAGACAGTCGAGCTGTATTCAAGAATTGGTCTAGCAAACGTTTTATATGCTCTGGCTAGTAGTGTAGTGTTTTTGGAAAGAAGTTACACAAGATTATGTTTACAACTCTTAGAGCCTTTTTTGCGATGTAGTTGCAGTGGGCTTTGGCACTTAGATCATTTGATATGAAAACTTCAAGGTCTTTAACAGGGTGGGGGTCATCTGTAAGGTGATGTCCATCAAGCTTGTACTTACTGTTTAGGTTCTTTTTTCCAATGTGTAAGACAGAGCATTTGCTGGTTGAGATTTGGAGTTGCCAAGTTTTAGACCATTCAGACACAAAGTCAAGGTCTTTTTTCCCCGCCGCTTGAATCCACCAATCAGCAGTGGGCATGCTAATGTCCGGCTAAACCGGGACCTGAGTGAAGCCTTCGTTCCTGGCTTCACTCGCTATTTACATATTCAACAAAATGAACGCTAAATTAAAGTCTGCCTTATAAATTCTGAGAGAGCGGCACCACACTGCAACTCCCGAGAGACTAAATTTCCTAGTCTGGGTGCAGCAAAGAAGGCGGCTTCTTCCACTCCCACTTGCTCTAAGAACAGGAGGAATCTTGAAATAGCTGCTGCCCTTAACAGCTGGAGAAAAAAAATATTATTTTTGCCTGCAGTTCTGTTCTTCAATCTCTCTGGACTGTTTGCGACCCAATAGATATAATTTCACCAGGATTGTTTGTCAGTAACTAGCTGTTTCAAGAGTTCTTATAACTCCCACGTGCATCTAACTGCCTCCTTTTGTGTGTGTGGGGTACTTTTTCCATTGCCTTTGATAATTCTAAGCCTCAGGGCCTTCCCCAATGACACTTTCCTTCCCATTATACATCCAAAATACAGAAGCTTTGCTTTCATTATCACTGCTTCCAGGGAGCAATCTGGTTTCTCGTCCTCTGGTACGGAACAATTTGTTCTTCATATAGTTCTGACATTCTTTCTTTTTTTCCCCAGCACCACAATTCAAAAATATCAATTTTATTTAATTCAGGTTTCTCATGGTCCAGCTGGCAGCTGTATGTCACACCTGGGGAAACGATATCCTTGATAATATATACTTTTGATGTCAGTGTGATGTCTCTACTATGTTTTTATCTGTCATAGTTGGTCTCTTGAGAGGCAGAATCTCTATTTCATTGTTGGTTACCACTCTGAATTACTGAGACCAGGAAAACAAAGCTTGCAGGATCCAGTCTGGGTTGGTCACTGGGAGCAGAGGTTTAGTCTTCTAAGATGGGCTCCAGCACAAGTCCGAAAGCTTGGAAAATTAAACCTCTGGTCTTGGTGACCAACTCAGATTGCATCCTGTAACATTATCCTTGGACACATATATTCGCCTTCATTCGTGAAAATAAAGTTTGTTCCCAGTTCACCTTTTTGTCTGATTCTTTGCATTGGATTGGCATAGCCTGTTGCCATCTCTGTAGGCTTCTGAGCAGAAGGCTGGATTAGGCACTTTCACCTTCAACAAAAGGTCCAAGAGAAAGGTCATTTCTGCTGTGTTTGGTAGTTTTGCTTTTATTATGATGTAAACCACCCAGTGTCACTTCTGTTGACAACCTCTGAATTGGACAATCTATTAAATATGAGCCAGCAGCCAAAAAAGCCAATGCAATCCTAAACTGCATTAATAGAGGGAGTGAATCAAGATCACATGAAGTATGGTAATGGTTCTGCTCTATAAAGCCTTAGTAAGGCCACACCTAGAATACTGCATCCAGTTTTGGTTACCACATTATAAAAAAAGATGTTGAGAGAGTGCAGAGTACAGAGAAGAGCAACAAAGATGATTAGGGGGTCAGGAGGCTAAAACATATCCTTCAATCAGTTAAAGGGGCAAAAAAGAAGCTGGTATGATAGAAATGATGAGTAGAAATGAGAGCAGCACAGGCTCTGTTTGGCTTCTACTTTGTTCTCCAAGGGGGATCTGGGTTCAAATGGACCTAAGCATGACAACTGATGGAAGGGGAGGGGGTCCTTGATGGTCTCTGAGTTTGGTTCTTGCAGCCATTTCATTACCCAAACTAGGTAATGGTATTAGTGCTAGCAGGGAGCAGGGTTTGATCTCAGTTGATATTCTAGTGACTTGCCCTGTCAGTATTGCTGGGAGTGGCCTTGGAGGGTCTTTGGCTGCACTGTTTACTGGTGGCTTGTTTGGCACTTCCTTGATTGGGATACTGTTTCCTTTTTTATTGTTCGCCTCTTATTAATCTTAGACATGGTGGGTTCCACTGACCTTTGCTACCAGTTTGCAACGGGAGCATGTGCATGCGCAAAAGCTTCTGCACATGCACAGAGTGTCTATGTTGATGTCCAGGCGGGTGGACGGAGCCTCCTGCCACCATTACTACCGGTTTGCAAGATTCGGACCAAACTGGTAGCAACCCACCACTGATCTTAGAATTAATTTATGCTCATCTGGGTGTTGATTGCTGGTGGGGATGCATTTTGGTCTTTTTGTTCCCTTTTTGGCTTCTTGATTGTCTCTTTTCCACAGTATGTAGATATCATTTATGCCTGTTTGTCTATTGATGGCTAATTTGTCAGAGTGCCAGGTTTCCAGGCTTCTCTAGCATTTTTGGATTTGGCTTGGTCTAGGATGCTCACTGTCTCCCAGCTGAAACTATGGGTAAGTCTATCCATATGTTGTGAAATTAAAGAGTTTTTATCATGTCTTCTGATTGCTAGTTGGTGTTCATGGATGCATTCTGCTAATCTTCTGCCTTTTGACTTACATAGTGGCTGTTACACTCATTACACTGTATGTTGTAGATCAGGGGTCTCCAACCTTGGCAACTTTCAGACTTGTGGACTTCAACCAAGCTTTGCTGGCGGAGGAATTCTGGGAGTTGAAGTCCACAAGTCTGAAAGTTGCCAAGATTGGAGACTCCTGTTGTAGATGACTCTTCTGTTTTCTCCTAGGCTGCTAAGTCTTTTGGTTTATGTAGGATATTTTGAATCCTAGGGTCTCAGCATCTTTTTTATGTTGTGGTAACCCAGACCTGGATGCAGTATTCCTAGTGTGGACTTGCTAGTACAGTACAAAATGGTATTAGAATTTCATGTGATCTTGATTCTCTCCCTCTGTTGATGCAGCCTAGGACTGCATTGGCTTTTTGGGCAGCCGCAGCACATTGCTGGCTCATACTCAAGTGGTTGTCCACTAGGACAGGGGTCCCCAACCTTTCGGACCTCAGGGACCACTAAATTCATAATTTTAAATCCTGCAGACCACTAATACGATCTGCCTAATAACCAGCTGGGTGGGCGTGGCAATGTGGTCTTATGACTGGGTGAGCGTGGCCAACTTGATGTCACTCACATTGAGGGGCACCTTGCCAGCCTCTACTCGCCACTCCTCGTCTACCCACCTGGGCTCCTTAAGGCCCCAATAGGAAGCACTTGTTGGAGCTAAGCAGACACCATGAGAAAGAGTTGACAAAACAGCTGGCTCAGTTCAAATTGGATTTGACTGGGAAGGAGGCTCAGCAGAAGCACCTCACTGAGGACTATGAGCATTGGCTTTCCAAGCAGAGGGAAGACCTGCGGGAGTACAAGGCCACGTACCAGTGCCTGGAAGCTCAGCGGGCTGAGATGGTCAGCCAGTTCCAGGTCATGATGCAGTCCCACTGGAACAAGGCCTTCTGATTCTTTGTCACCAGAGGCACTTCCCTCCAGCCTTCACCTAAATCCCCAGCACCAGGAGGCCAAAACAGATCTCAAGTCAGGATTTCTGCCCCCGTCCAACCCCCACAAAAAGACCCCGAAGAGGGAGACTCTCTGCAGCAACACAAACGTTCATTGCATGTATCTGTCCCAGGGGCCATAGTTTGATTTAGTGCAATATAAAAAATGCAAATAATTTTTTTGCAGACCACCAAAATTTTCTTGCGGACCACCAGTGGTCCACGGACCACCAATTGGTGACAGCTGCACTAGGACACCTAAAGTCCCCTCGCAGTTGCCATTGTTGAGCCAGGTACCACTTAGTCTATATACAGTACCTCAATAGCAGAATACCTGTGCTCATCAACACTATATAATGCCTCTCCTTTTTTGATAAAATGGCTGGTGTGTCCATGGGAGTGCAGGAAATCTAGTATAATTTGACCCCAGGAAAGCAATCAACCATATTGCCCATAAGGCTCTAGTAGAGAAGATGGCAAAATGTGGACTGGACTGTGCTACACAGCTGGTTGAAGAGTCATACCCAAAAGACATACTGTGCATTAAAAATTCTGCATTGTGTTGGAAAGAAATGTAGAACTGAGCGCTGCTGGGGACATTGTCAGCACTGTAGAAATTCGATGCATTTACAAATGACTTGAATGAGAGACCAGGAAATATCAGTGACAACACAAAAACAGGGCACATTACTAAGATTCAGGACACTCTTGTCAAACCAGAAGAGTGGACAAGAAACAAGTGTGATTAATTTCAACAGACAAAGTCTTATACTGTATTTGAGAATTCAGACTAAAAGGCATGAGTTTAGGATGGGAGGTGCTATGCAAGGGAGCAGGTCATGTGGAAAGGGTCTGTGTGTCTTGTTGGGTCACAAGGTGAGCATAGATATATAGAATTCAAGAGAAGACATTATTCCGCTCGGTTTTGCACAGGTGAGGACATAGCCAGAATATCACACCCACATCTGGAATCCACATATTACGAAGGACGTCGCCAAACCGAAAGACGTCCAAAAGAAAGGGACTCAGGTGATAATAAACTCAGGAAAGAAAAACTTGAGAGGAACAGTGGGAGGCGTTGGGTATGATCAGACGGGTGAAGAGAAAACTGCGGGGAGATATGTAAAATGCTGTTTCCTACAGAGGCACTAAGTGCACCTCCATTAAATTCAATTCTGTTTAGAAGTACGGATGAAAGAAACAGCACAAGGATCTTCGGTTGAAGTTCAAATTTTCCAAGTTTAATTTTCATCCCAAGTAAAAAATTCCCCTGGAGGATCTGCCGGCGTTTTGAAATGGAAAGCACAAACTTTGATTTACCTCTTGAAGTTAATTCACGTTTTGATGAGTGGTAGAAGTTGGGGGAGCTGATTCCTCAGTATTCCGCTATTACCTGAAGGTCAGCCTCTTTGGAATCTCCAGAGAGATGCCGCCTGCCTTTTCTTGTTCTATCTGGGCTTGAATTTCATAAACAGGAAGTCAAAGGAAGTTCTCGTTGTGTTCTAATTTAGGCTCCCACCAGATTCAGAATCTAATTTTTCCATGTTTTCATTGCTCTGACTTTGGCATTGTCATCCTTTTGAAACAAGAAGCATCAGCTATGAGTATTAATACTACCTTTATTGTAAAGTTACAGTAACAGAATCTTGCAAATCTGAAATTCTGGTTTTCCTTTTCCCTCTCCCTTTCTGTATTTCCTCCTCTGCCCTCCCCCTCCCCCCATCTTCCCTTTCTCCTCAAGATAAATGAAAGGTGAACTATGGGAGGAGACTTGCTTTCTTCAATCCCAAAAAAATATGCCTTAATTCTCTGGGTTTAGAAATTATCTAGTGGCCGAACTCACCTTCCTAATGAGCCTGGGTGGAGTGGAGAAGGCACGTTCTAGAACATTAATTCATTACAGTCCTGGATCAAAGAAGACACCATAATAACAACTAAAAAGCTTTTCAAACCAAGCGTTATGTGCTGCCATTGTGGTTAATGGCTAGTGAAACATTAACATACTTGCTGTGGACTGTATAGTTCTCACCAGTTGTGCCAGGGTATAAATGAAGTCACAGGAGAGAGACTTTTTTTGGGTGTGGGGGGAGCAAAAGCTGAATTCCATTTATTCAAGCTCTTCAACAGGGGAACATACAAAACCAAAATTGGAAATAATACCTGCAGCACTGTTAGAAAAAGACAAAGAGCAAATCTGACTGTGAGTAAGAGCCCATATTTGGGCCTACACCGTGGTGATACAGGTGGTGAAACATCACTGGTTCTCCATCCTTATTGCATCTGCTGATAGCCTCCCCCCCCCCGTGTCCTGTTTAGGGCGAGCTGTTCCCTATTGGTGGGAATAGCCAGACTCCAGAGGATCATCTCCAGATAATGTATTCCTACTATCTGGCAGACAACGTCACTCAGATTTGCTCAGAGTTGGACTCCAATTGGGCAAGTCCTAATGAGTTGCTAGGGAACAGCCTTATCATGTTGTCTCAACTGAGTTTGATTCTGTTATGCCCAAGGAAGAGGTCAAGACCCTTTGGTCTGTTAGTCCAGCCACTGTTCGTTAGATGCTGACCTCCACACTGGGTTATTAAGGCAACCCTGGAGGTCCACCATCTCTGGTTGGCAGTGGTGAAATCCAATTTCTTTTACCATCGGTTCTGTGGGCGTGGCTTGGTGTGCATGGTGTGGCTTGGTGGGCGTGGCAGGGGAAGGATACTTCAAAATATCCATTCCCTCTCTACTCTGGGGCCAGCCAGAGGTGATATTTGCTGGTTCTCCGAACTGCTCAAAATTTCCGCTACCGGTTCTCCAGAACCTGTCAGAACCTGCTGGATTTCACCCCTGCTTGTTAGATCACAGAAGCCCAGAGACTGGTACTTTCTTCTTGCCTGGTATCCCCTCCAGCTCTTCTTCCAGTCTTTGTCAGCAACCTTTCCAAAAAAACCCCTCACACATCCTGATCTTCGCTTACAAAGAGCAGTTATTTGTAAACACAAATGCATTTACAAGCCGGCAAGCGCCCCCATGAATATTTAATGCTGAGGAGACCCTCATCTCCTTCTCTTTAATGGATACTCACCCTATTATGTCTCTGCTTGTATGAGCTGCTTCCTTTTTGGGAGAACATAAATTCAGCTCCCCTGTGAGGAAGAGAGGAAGTTGCTGAGCCGGTGGTTCAGTCATCTCAGAATTGGAGGAAGCCATGTGGAGTTGAAAGCACCGAGTCTTTCCTGCCCTTCTCTGGCCCTCAGCATCCAGCACTGGCCTCTCCGATTTCTAGCCTGGTGCCTCAACCACTAGGCCAAACTGCCTATCAAACAGATTTGCAATAAATAAATAAATAAAAATCCCTTGCATTTCTTAACATTCAGACCAAATTTGCTCTGCCGTCATATCCTGAGCCTTATTATAAGGTAGTTCCAACTTAATGAACAGAATAGGTAGAAATGAGTGGGTAGAGGCTGCCTTCCTTCTGCTCCCCATTTGGCTGCTGGCAGGCAGGACATGTGGTGGTGGGCATTCATGGAGGAAGGAGAGTTGTAATTTAGGGCCTCAGCTGTTATAGGGTCCTCACGCAAAGACTTAAAGAAAGTTCAGAAAGAATATTTGGTCATAAAATTCTTGCTTATCACCTGCTTATCAAAGAAGCCAGAGAAACATAATTTCTGTTTACAGAATGGAAAATATACTTAATACTAGTGGTGGGATTCAAATTTTTTTACTACCGGTTCTATGAGTGTGGCTTGGTGGGTGTGGCATGGCTTTGTGGGTGTAGCTTTGTGGGCGTGGCAGGGGAAGGATACTGTAAAATCTCCATTTCTTCCAGATCAGCTGGGACTCGGGAGGCCGAGAATAGATGGGGGTGGGGTCAGTCAGAGGTGGTATTTACCAGTTCTCCGAACTACTCAAAGTTTCTGCTACCGATTCTTCAGAACTGGTCAGAACCTGCTGAAACCCACCTCTGCTTAACATGAATAACAGATGATTACAGTAAATCTTTTACTGTATTTCAGTGAAGCTTCAGATCAGATTAGATTAGAATTCTTGGACACTGTGTCCAAGTGTGATTGGACACAGAAGGAATTTGTCTTTGGTACATATGATCTCAGTGTACATAAAAAGAAAAGATACATTCTTTAAGAATCATAAGATACAACACTTCAGAAGTTGTAGGTGCTCCTTCATTGGAGGTTTTTAAGAAGAGACTGAACAGCCACTTGTCCGAAATGGTATAGGGTCTTCTGCTCAAGAAGGGGTTGGACTAGAAGACCTCCAAGGTCCCTTTCAACTCTGTTATTATGTTACAGTAAGTGCCACGATTTGTTCCGAAAGAATAGGAATAGAGGAACATTACTGCTAAAACACAGACATTTCTATTCAGAAATCCAGGCGAACATGAAAAATCCCGTGGAGAGTGTTTACATTAAAATAAACGGAGGGATAAATAAAAACAAGACAGGGATGACTGCTATCTATTATCTGTCACCCTCCCAGCCAATGCAAAGAGACAGATGATGCCTTTCAAAAACTAACAGCAGGTCTTCCAGAGACGTGATGATGGGTGTGTTCAGTTTGCTTGGCATCTGCGGGAGACTTTTCCTCCTGCCCCCCCCCGGCTTCTTGGGGTGGGTGTTGGGGGGTGGGTGTGGGGAGGAGGGGGTTTGGGGATCAGCTCCCTTGACTTGATGCGAACTGTAGGAAGATCAGAGGCAATGGAACACTGGAGGAAAATGAGCATAGAAGGTGGAGATCGTTTAATGAGAATGAAAATGTAGCCTAGCCAAACGTTTGGACTTAAAAAATGGAATTTGATAAAGTCAGAATAATGCTAAACATGCACCCCCACCCACTCCCCAACCTGAGAAGAAGCAAAGAGATGTAAGACAGGTGGGAATTCCTGAAGGAGAAAGGGTACATACGTACCTTTCTTCATATCACTAACCACCACCAAAATCAGGAAAAACAAATTACCCATATCAACAAAAAAAGCTCCAATCCAAAAAAAAATCCCTTTGGAGAAAAAACAAAAAGGGGCATGTAGCAAATTTCAAAAAACACTACAGAGATATATGCAACCAAATAAAAATTGAATGCACAAATTACCACACCAAGCAAGAAGAAGACCTTTTGTGCACAAATTCCAATCGTGCTTTTTACTCTCTAATAAACAATTTGGTTTCAGAAAAAAATTATCATGTAACTTACAACTTCTTCACTGCAAAAATATATGGACTACTAATCTTGATCAAGGCAAAACAATAGATGCAATTTACATAAACTTCTGTAAAGCTTTTGACTCAGTGGTACACGACAAACTTCTCCTCAAACTAAAATCCTACGGCATCTCTGGACCCCTCCACAATTGGATAACAGCATTCCTGTCAAACAGACAACAAGTGGTCGAAATAGGCAATGCCCTATCAAATCCTGTTCCTGTTAAAAGTGGTGTTCCCCAAGGCACCAACACTCTTCATATTATACATTAATGATCTCTGCGACCATATTAAAAGTAATTGTGTTCTCTTTGTTGACAATATCAAACTGTTTAACACTACCAACAATACAGCTACCCTTCAAAAAGACCTTGACTTTGTGTCAGAATGGTCTAAAACCTGGCAACTCCAAATCTCAACCAGCAAATGCTCTGTCTTACACATTGGAAAAAAGAATCTAAACACTAAATACAAACTCGACAGACATTATCTTACAGATGATCCCCACCCTATCAAAGACCTTGGAGTCTTCATATCCAATGATCTAAGTGCCAAAGCCCACTGCAACTACATTGCAAAAAAGGCATTAAGAGTTGTAAACCTAATCTTAGTAGCTTCTTCTCCAGAAACACTATACTACTAACTAGAGCTTACAAAACATTTGCTAGACCAATTATTGAATATAGCTCGCCTGTTTGGAACCCATACCACATTTCAGACATCAATACAATTGAACGTGTCCAGAAATATTTTACAATTTTACGGGCCTCTGGTGGCTCAGCAGACTAAGTCTGTCTGTTATTAACACAGCTGCTTGCAATTACTGCAAGTTCAAGTCCCACCAGGCCCAAGGTTGACTCAGCCTTCCATCCTTTATAAGGTAGGTAAAATGAGGACCCAGATTGTTGGGGGCAATAAAAGTTGACTTTGTATATAATATACAAATGGATGAAGACTATTGCTTAACACAGTGTAAGCCGCCCTGAGTCTTCGGAGAAGGGCGGGATATAAATTCATATAAATAAATGAATAAAATAAAATTTTAAAAAAACAAACAAACAAGAAGAGTTCTCCACTCCTCTGAATACAACAAAATACCTTATGCCACCAGACTTGAAATCTTGGGTTTAGAAAACTTAGAACTCCGCTGCCTCTGACAGGACCTGTGTTTAACTCATAGAATCATCTATTGCAATGTCCTTCCTGTTGAAGACTACTTCAGCTTCAATCGCAACAATACAAGAGCAAACAATAAATTTAAACTTAATATTAACCGCTCCAAACTTGATTGTAGAAAATATGACTTCAGTAACAGAGTTGTTAATGCTTGGAACTCATTACCTGACTCTGTGGTCTCTTCTTAAAGTCCCCAAAGTTTTAACCAAAAACTGTCTACTATTGACCTCACCCCTTTCCTAAGAGGTCTGTGAGGGGCGTACATAAGAGCACAAACATGCCTATCGTTCCTGTCCTACTGTTTCCTTTATTATATACAATTTATATAGTTATTACATGCTTATACTCATATATATACTTATATGTTGTATAGATACTTCATGCTTATGCTTATGTATACTGTTATGACAAATAAATAAATAAATAAATGAATGAATGAATGAATGAATGAATGAATAATGAATAATGAATGAATGAATAAATAAATAAATGAATGAATGAATGAATGGGAAGCAGCCTGGCCAAGAATTCCAGCGAGGAAGAAAGGAGGCAGCCCAAAGAAGCCCAGGGAGTCTGTACAGAAAATCCAGTGCAGATGTGAAAAGCAAATGGGACCCCAGAGACGTGGCTGTCATGGTTGAGGTACTCCTGCTCTCTCTTCTGTCCATCCATCCATCCATCCATCCACCCATCTCTCTCTCTCTCTCTCTTTCTCCATCAATCCATCCATCTACCATCTATCTATCTATCTATCTATCTATCTATCTATCTATCTATCTATCTATCTATCTATCTATCTATCTATCTATCTATCTATCTATCTGGACTGAACAAATGATTTCCCAGAGTACTGAAAACCCTTCTGGTTAGCCTGGCCAAGCCCTCCTTCATAACCTTTAAGACATTGTGGAGAAGCAGGGAAGGGCCAACTCTCCCTTCCTTCAGAAAGGACAGAAAAGAAGATCTCTACAAACTAGTCAGTCCGACATGAGACCTGGGGAAATTCTAGGGCAGGTCAGAAAGAGTCTGTGAATGCTTGAAAACAATTTGGCAAATCAGCAGTGATTTGTCAAGAACTGGTTTCTTCTGACAAATTGTGTCTCATTTTTTGACTTGACCACTTCCTTTAATCAATTGTGGGAGTACCACAGAAATAGCATACCTGGATTTCAGTGACATGTTTGACAAACTACTGCAAAATACCTTGATTAACAAGCTAGTTAAGTGTGGATTATTAACCACAACCACAGATTATTTTGCTGGCTCAAAGATCACACAAAAGTGCTCATCAGTTGGAGGGAGGCATCCCTTCCACTTTGTGGGAGACGGTGCAGAACAAGACAGAAGTCTGGACAATTCTCTCAAAAAAGATTTTATTACAAATACAGGTTTCAAAATAAAGGACTCTTTAGGAAGAATATGATTCTGTTTTTCTTGTTCCTGGCGATTCTTATTTTTAATCTAGGGCAGGGGTCTCCAACCTTGGTCCCTTTAAGACTTGTGGACTTCAACTTCCAGAGTTCCTCAGCCAGCTTTGCTTTGCTGGCTGAGGAACTCTGGGAGTTGAAGTCCACAAGTCTTAAAGCGACCAAGGTTGGAGACCCCTGTTCTAGAATAAAATAGAATAGAATAACAGAATTGGAAGGGACCTTGGAGATCTTCTAGTCCAACCTCCTGCTTAGGCAGGAAACCCTACACCATTTCAGATAAATGGTTATCCAGTATCTTCTTAAAAACTTCCAGTGTTGGAGCATTCACAACTTCTGGAGGCAAGTTGTTCCACTTATTAATTGTTCTCACTGTCAGGAAATTTCTCCTTAGTTCTAACTTGCTTCTCTTCTTGACCAGTTTCCACCCATTGCTTCTTGTCCTGCCTTCTGGTGCTTTGGAGAATAGCTTGACTCCCTCTTCTCTGTGGCAGCCCCTGAGATATTGGAACACTGCTATCATGTCTCCCCTAGTCCTTCTTTTCATTAAACTAGACATACCCAGTTCCTGCAACCATTCTTCATTCTGTTTTAGCCTCCAGTCTCCTAATTGCTCTTCTCTGCACTCTTTCTAGAATCTCCACATCTTTTTTACATTGTGGTGACCAAAATTGGATGTAGTATTCCAAGTGTGGCCTTGCCAAGGCCTTATAAAGTGGTATTAACACTTCACGTGATCTTGAATCTATCCCTCTGTTTGGACCCCTCCAACTGAACCCCACCAACTGAAATTCCTTGATTGACAGCATCTGCAACAGCCCCTTTTGCTGGCATGGGTGGGGCAGGCCAGTCCCGTTGGGGTAAGATGGCTGCTCATATATCCTGCACCCATACCATAAAAGGCTTTAATGGTAATAACCAACACATTGAATTGGATCTGGAAGCAAGCCAGCAACTGGTGCAGCTTGCACAACAGGTGTGTAACATGGGCCATCCTAGGGGCCCCAAGAGCTGTCAACATGGCTGTGTTCTATGCCATCTGTAACTTCTGGATACTCTTCAAGGGTAGCCCCATGCAGAATGCATTGCAATAGTCCAGGTGTGAATGCTGAGTGACTGAGTGCTCAGTCTATCCACTTACTATGTTTTTTATTTATTCTAAATATAATGCGTTTTAATACTCTCCTTCATTTATTCCCTCTCTTTAATTATTCTCAGCCAAGGCTGGCCTTCCATTCTTGTCTGCTGGGGAAGGGGAAGTATAGGACATAAACTATTACGACAACAGCACCCCCGCCACCCCGACACTGGCAAGGCAAGCTACTGTATATAAAAAGGGATGAAACACTCAATAGCACTGATAAGGTAACCTAGTTGGATGATGAAATGTCTGCAAGAAAACCACCAAGTCCAGAGGGTATCAAGGATGCCAAAGTTCAATCTTGAGTGACAAACATTCTCTTCTGTTGCAATTTCTACTACCAAGATGGCCTGTTTCTTTACTTGGGGGTTATCATTTAATATCACTAATTGACAGATAAGCTCCCAAGGAGGCTGTATTTGTTTCAAGGCCTGTTCCTGACAGCAGAATGAGTGTGTGATGCCTCTTCCTCCTCCTGTGTGGTGTCCAGCATTTGCCTTCTGAGACTTCTCTGTTTTCCATCTCTCTCTCCCTGGAGTAGCCACTCACCAAGGGATGGCCCCAAAATCAGTCCAGGACATGCATTCTATTATTTAGAATAGAATAGAATAGAATAGAATAGAATAGAATAGAATAGAATAGAATAACAGAGTTGGAAGGGACCTTGGAGGTCTTTTAGTCCAGCGATCACGCAGATCAGAAATTTTTGCTGGTCTGCAGAAAAATTATTTGCATTTTTTATATTGCACTAAATCAGGGGTCCTCAAGCTATGATCCCTGGGCCAGATATGTGCAATGTTTGTTTTGCTGCAGAGAGTCTCCCCCTTCAGGGTCTTTTTCTGTGGGTTGGTGGGGGCGGGGGGGGGCAGAAATTCCAACTTGGGTCTGCTTCAGCCCCCTGGTGCGAGGCTTTGGGCAAAGGCTGGAAGGAACTTCCACTGGTGGCAAAGAGCCAGAGGGCCTTGTTCCAGTGGGACTGCATCATGGCCTGGAACTGGCTGACCACCTCAGCCCGCTGAGCCTCCAGGCACCGGTACCTGGCCTTGCACTCCCGCAGGTCTTCCCTCTGCTTGGAAAGCCTATGCTTGTAGTCCTCAGTGAGGTGCTTCTGCTGAGCCTCTTTCTTGGCCAGGTCCAATTTGAACTGAGCCAGCTGTTTTGCCAACTCTTTCTCCTGGTGGCTGCTTAGCTCCAACAACTGCTTCCTGTTGAGGCCTTAAGGAACCCTGGGCGGGCAGGCGAGGAGTGATTGGAAGGGGAGGGGCCCCTCAACATGAGTGACATTGAGTTGGCCATGCCCACCCAGTCACATGAACACCTAGCCATGCCCACCCAGCCGGTCATTAGGCAGATCATATTAGTGGTCCGTGGGATTTAAGTGGTTTCTGAGGTCCAAAAGGTTGGTGACCCCTGTTCTAGTCCAACCCACTGCTTAGGCAGGAAACCCTATACCATTTCAGACAAATGATTGTCCAATCTCTTCTTAAAAACTTACAGTGGTGGACCATTGGATGAAGAGGTGGAGGTCAGGTTGGCAGAAGATAGATAATTGAGTTGATAGGCAAATTTGTAGATGTGGAATAGCATTCCCAATTATCCTTATAGGCTGGTAGGGGGTGGGGTAATTGTACTTCAAATCTGGTTTTTATCTGGCAGACATTTGGGCTGGGAGTGAGCTGTGCCAGATAATGTTTGCATTGTAAGCTGGAATTTGCCGCCTCTGACTTCATTTATTATTTAGATTGTTTAATTGTTGTTTTTAACTTTGTGTGTGCCCAGAGTCTCTGCTGTGAGATGGGCAGCCATACAAATTGTTTATATGAATAAATAAATAGTTGGAATGTGGTTCAAATAACCATGAGATTTTTGTCAAGAGAAGCAGAGGGCTCTTCCCTTGGAAAACAACCGTCAAATGCATAGTTCTATCTTGCAATAACTCTGTGAATTGAACCATGTGTAGGATTGGCTGAAAAAAAAATGGGCAAGGCAAGCTTGGTATCACCTGAAGTATATTTTCCAAATTGTAAAATAATTGGCCTGTTTTATGGAGACCCCATGTTGCATCCTGTGTCTAAAATCACATTCTACAAAAGATTAAGAGGAATTGGACCCTGTTTGAAGAAGGCAATAAGGACAATCAGGGGTCTAAAAGATGTGTCCTATGAAGAAAGATGGAACATAGAATCATAGGGTTGGATGAGACCTTGGAGGTTTTCTAGGGTCAGGTCCGATCTCCTACTCAAGCAGAAGATGGTTGGACTAGAGGACCAAGCAGGAAACCTTTAGCCTTGAAGAAAACTGGATGAAGGGCTATAGAATGAATGGATATAAACTCTCCTTTCAAATATCTCACTTGTATTTTTAAGATGGCCTCTGCAGCTCCTCTTCTCTTTGGCCTTCCGAGTAGAGAGATACAGATGCTAGGTTGTGTTCTTTTCATTGTCCACTTTATATTTATTTATGTTTCAAATTTATATGGTCAATGTCTTGCACAGAGCAATTCTGGGCAGTGCACCATAAATCCCCAAAGAAAACATAGAATTGAATTCTTTATTGGCCAAGTGTGACTGGACACACAAGGAATTTGTCTTTGGTGCATATGCTCTCAGTGTACATAAAAGTTATAAGTGATAAATCATCATCATAGTCATCATAAAAATACATTCATCATAAATCATAAGATACAACACTTAGTGATAGTCATAGGATATTAAATAAGCAATCAACAACATATATCATACTAGAAAACTAAATGAAACAATATAAATCAATATAAATTTTGAAAAATATTTTTCAAAACCAGATGAAAACAATGAAACATAAATAAAAACACAACCACAAGAAGGGAAAACATCAAGATGCTATGCATGATGCAACCAGTGATAGACTTCCTCTTTCATGGGGATCTCTGAGCCTGTTGGAAGAACTGCAACTTAAGGGATTTCTGGATGGCCAGAAGAGCTAAGCTCGGCTGGGGGAGGGGGAGGGGCAAAGGGCCATGGCCGAAAAGGCCCACTTCCTGAGTCTTGTCAGACCTTCCTGTTGTGTATGTTCCCATTGGAGGGAATTTCAGTGGGAAAACATTTGAATCCTATTGGTTGTCAACTGACCCAGGTGTGTATAAAAGGAGAGCATCCTGCTTATGTTTTTTGCTGAAGTCTCATTCTAAATAAAAGAGCTGTTGTCCGGTCTCGGGTCTCCTCCTTTACCCAATCTAACATTGGCGATGAAGGTGAACCATTGACCAGAACCGCCCGGGCCAGCTGAATGGACAAGGGACAAAGAGAACCAGCCCTCCTGAGTAGCTACCGAGATGCCTAAATCTGCCAGCAATTTGAGACCTTTTGATCCGACAGAAGAATCCTGGGACATGTTCATGTCCAGATTTGATTGTTTCCTTGAGGCAAACAACAATCATCTACTGCTCGACAATCAGAAAAGGGCACTTTTTCTTCACAATTGCGGTCCAAGGGTCTTCAGAATGGCGACGGCCCTAACGTCTCTCAGACCGGTCCAGCAAGTTGATTGGACTGTCCTGAAGGACACAGTTCAAGCTCACTAAGCGCTGGCCCCATCAAAATTCACCCAGCGCTACGAATTCCGTCAGCGGTTCCAGCTAGAGGGAGAATCAATCACCGACCCACTCCCATCGTACTATCACCTAGACTGACAAGATGGGCATTGTTCTTGGCAGCCTACAACTACAAACTGGTCTGCCGCCCTGGCAAAGACTTAACCCATGCCGATGCTCTAAGCAGATGCCCACTTCCAAGGTTGGTAGATGACCCAACCCCGGGGTCACCGGCTCTGCTCATTGATTCTATAGCAACGGGTCCATTGACTTCAACAGCACTAGCAAAAGCATCGCGCCGCGACATTCAAATAAGAACGGTCATGGGTTGGGTCCTGAGAGGGTGGCCCATGGGCAGATTTGCAGATGAGTTCAAGGAGTTCAGTAACAAGCAGAATGAGTTGGCCACACAAGGGGGTTGTTTGTTGTGGGGGGACAGAGTTGTCGTACCGGTAGCATTAAGAACCAGGGTTTTGGAAATGTTGCACGAGAACCATCCTGGGAGAGTTCGCATGAAAGATCTAGCCAGAAGTTACGTTTGATGGCCACAAATAGATAAGGACATAGAAAATTGGATTGCACAATGCTCACCATGCCATGAGTCTAGACCAGCCCCTCCCCCCGCCCCTGTTAAGGAATGGGAACGGCCTCGAAACCCATGGTCCTGAATCCACATCAATTTTGCTGGCCCATTTCATGGCCAAAACTTCTTAATTATTGTTGATGCATATTCAAAATGGTTAGAGGTGTCCCTAATGAAATCAACAACTACTGAGGCAGTGGTCCGAGTCCTTCAAAAGTTATTCTCCACACATGACCTTCCCAACACCCTAGTGTCTGACAATGGTCCCCAATTTACCTCACTACAATTTGAGAGCTACCTGGCCGGTTTGGGGATCCGCCACACATTCTCGGCGCCTTACAAACCAACGATGAATGATTTAGCTGAAAGATTTTTATGATCCACAAAGGAAGCTTTAGCATGTTTGGGTCCAGGGGACTGGCAAGAACGAACTGACATTTTCTTAACCACTCAGCATGGCACGCCTTGCCCGGCCATGGGCCTAAGCCTGGCCAAACTTCTCATGAGGCTCAAGCTTCGTTGTACCCTGGACCGCCTCAATCTGAACTACTCCCCTGATAATTACCAGGGGGGAGGAGAGGGAACTAGGGAGTTTGAAACAGGTGACCCAATTTTCGTATGAAATTACTCGGAAGGCGCAACATGGCTAGCCGGGCAAATAGTAGAAAAAAACCGGTCCCAAATCATATAAAATCGACATAGGGAACGGAAAAATTGAACGGAGGCATATCGATCAACTCTGTAAGCGAACAGTCCAAAACTCCAGCCCTAACTACAATCCGATTGTTCCAACAGCTAACAGCTAACCGACAGAACCGGTTGACTTACCTGAGGTCTTCAGTGTCCAGCGCTGCTCCGGTCTGCCGCTGGACTCCACCACCGACCCAGCAGCAAATAATCCACAAGGGTTTGAAGAAATAACCGCCAATAATCCACAAAACAGGGCCCCAATGGAAGAAAGTGCGGAAAGCACCTCCGAGCAGCATGCTTTCCCCGCCAAGACTGAACTGCCCAGGTCAAGTAGACACAGGGAACGCTCTAGTTATATACGCGATTACATATGTTAAAATATACAAGGCCAAGGCGAAGTGCATTCGGGGGGGGGGGGGAAGAGTGTTGTGTGTGTTCCCATTGGAGGGAATTTCAGCGGGAAAACATTTGAATCCTATTGGTTGCCAACTGACCCAGGTGTGTATAAAAGGAGAGCATCCTGCTTATGTTTTTTGCTGAAGTCTCACTCTAAATAAAAGAGCTGTTGTCACTAGTCTGGTCTCGGGTCTCCTCCTTTACCCAATCTAACACTTCCTGCTGGACTTGATGGGGTGGGTAGAGGTGCCCAAGGAGAGGCGGTCCCACAGAAAATAGAAATAGCACTTAGACTTACTGTATATGCTGCTTCACAGTGCATTACAGCCCCCTCTAAGCAGTCTGCAGAGTCAGCCTATTGCCCCCAAGAATCTGGGTCCTCATTTTACCCACCTTGGAAGGATGGAAGGCTGAGTCAACCTTAAGGCGCTCAGAATCGAACTCCTGGAGTGAGCAGGGAGTTAGCCTGCACTACTGCATTCTAGGGAGGCAGTGTCTCAGGGGATGCGATGGCTCAGTGGCTAAGATGCTGAGCTTGTCGATCAGAAGGTCGACAATTCAGCGGTTCAAATGCCTAGCGCTGTGTGACGGAGGAGTTCCTGTTACTTGTCGCAGCTTCTGCCAACCTAGCAGTTCGAAAGAACATAAAAAATGTGAGTAGAAAAATAGGGACCACTTTGATGGGAAGGTAACAGCGTTCCGTACGTCTTCGGTATTTAGTCATGCCGGCCACATGACCGCAGAGACCTCTTCAGACAGCGCTGTCTCTTCGAAATGGAGATGATCACTGCCCCCTAGAATCGGGAACGACTAGCACATATGTGCAGGGGAAACTTTACCTTTACCTTACTGCATTCTAAGCACTGCAGCACCATGGCTCCTGAGCCAATGCCACTTAGGGCTTTAAAGGTCAAAAACAGTCCTTGGGAATCGGACCAGGAAGCAAACTGGCAGTCAATGCTACTCATGGAGCAGATGTGTAATATGTGACTTCCAGGTGCATTTTTCAATAGCTGAAGCTTCCTGATATTCTTCAAGGGTAGCCCCATGTAGAGTGCATTACAGTATTCTATTCGGAAGTTGACCAGAGTGTGAGTAACTGCTGTTTAAAGAACCTCCTGACTACAACTACTAACTGCTACTCGAGCAGGAGCTGTGAGTCCACAAATTTTGCATACTGCGTCTGTTTGGGGCAGATCTAATGCCATCCCATTGAGTACCAAGATGGTAAAGTCCCAGTTTCAGAAGGCCCCTAAACCCAGAGCCATTTTGTCCTCCTAGGTTCAGCTGAAACCTGTTGTTCCCCATCCAGACCTCTGTAGCCTCCAATTTCCAGGGTCAGAGAGACACAATTGAGTGCCATCAGTGTTCAGCAGCTCTCTTCAATTGGTACTTGATCTTGCTCCTACTTGTTGCAACTCTCCTGCCATTCAACCCCTTCCTCCTCCTCCTCCTCCTCCTCCTCCTCCTCCTCCTCCTCCTCCTCCTCCTCCTCCTCCTCCTCCTCCTCCTCTTTGCAGTTCTGGCAGCAGGGACTTTCTGACTATTGATGTGAATTGCCTTCCTAATCAATAATCGTCTTAAAAGGCAGACCAAATGCAGCAAATGAACAGTTCCTACTAAATTCCCCATTCTCTGAATTGCTTCTTAGCTGGCTGGACCTGCCCTCCTTCCCCCTTTCTGACTTTGGCTCTTCTCCCCACCCACCCCCAACTCTCTGCCTGGAATGTTGACTTCAGGGCATTTATCTAGTAATCGGCTCCCTTTGTGCCACATTCACCCCTTCTATTTTCTTTTGCCCCATTCATCACTTTGAAAAATGAGAGATTTGTTCCATTGCTTGCCAAGTTGCGGCTTCTCAGCTCCCCTCAGCCTTCGTAGTTGTGATCTGAACAGGAAACACTCCCATGTTGTTAATTAAGGGTGATTCTTCAGGAAAGTCACAACTAAATGGCCCGGCTGGTCTTTGGCATGATGGATGAGCCGTCCACAGGATGCCTCCTGGCTTTCCTTTCCAAAGAACCTCCCCCCTGCATCCCCCAGGTTCATGTCCTCCCCAGACTGGGCAGTCGTCCAAAGAGGCTGGCCCGCCCCCTTGGCTGCTGTGGCCAGCTGGGGAGTGATCTCTCCTCCCCTGAGGGCAAATCAGGAGGGGCTGCAGACCCCCTGGCTGGTTCAGCTGCTGGCTTGTTTCCTCACAAGGGCACAAAACCAGTTTTTGAATGAAGTCACCACAATCCACCGCAGAAATTGCAGCGAGGGCTCCTGCTGAACGAAAATGTTGAACGGGATGCAGAATTCATTCACTTGCAGAAAGGATCCTGCTTCTGTTTCTGCATGAAATGGCTGGCAGGATCTTTCCCATCATGGCCAGGTATTCCTGAACATTCAGCAAGGCTGCATAAATATTATGCCTTACCCAAAGAGGAGAAAAGGGCTTCTAATGAGGCTTCTAATTTCATGTCATGCAGAATTGGTACAGAACAAAATACTTCTCAAATATACTTAAACCTCTAAGATGATTTTAAAAAGACAGTAATCCTCCACTAAGGGCACAGCTTTGCCACTGAACTGAACATCTGGATGAAGAGGAGCAGCTCAAGCTGGGCTTTTGCTCTGAGCACAGCTGAAGATCTTTGTGCAGGTACAGAAAGGTCCTTTGTGGATTGTGTAGATCAGGGGTCTCCAACCTTGGCAACTTTAAGCCTGGTGGACTTCAACTCCCAGAATTCCCCAGCCAGCAAAGCTGGCTGGGGCATTCTGGGAGTTGAAGTCCTCCAGGCTTAAAGCTGCCAAGGTTGGAGAACCCTGCTATATAGAGAACTGCAACTTCTTTAGAACAAACGTGCCAGGTTGAATTTGGCTCATTCAGCAACTGAACAATGGCCTTGCCTCCTATCCACAGCTTCCACTTCACCTCCCTTCAGCCCCACGGACACCAGATGGCAGTCATGCAATCTTGTGATGACCACTAGTCAGGCTACCTTGCTGCATAACCACCATAGTAAAGAAAGGACATTCTCGGCCCCAGAGGGTCCATGGCTATGGTTGAGTGTTGACTCTCCAACACCTCTGAACTGCATCCTTGGTCTGACAGGAGTGGTGAACTTCATCTATTGTGGACAAGTTTCCTCTTTTTTAATCATCCCTATTAGGATTCACCCTTATGCAGCCACATCCAGGCTCCAGGGCATGTACAGCATAGGTTCTTCTGACTTCGATGCTGCTGATAAGCGTCATTTGCCCACTGTGGATTTTTAGCTTCTCTCTAAAATCCTTCATTGGCTATCAAAGGGATATAAAAGCTTGTCCCCTTTCTTTTACTTTGGACATGATTATTGGTTATTCTGCAAGATGCAAATGCTAATGTCAGGCTTGCCCCAATTAAGTCCCTAGGAAAGAAAGACCCTCGACTCCAGTTGATTGAACTGAGATCTGACAGCTATGCATCCTAAGTAGCAAAACAACCAAAAATAGTTGAAGGTCAACAGCATACTAGAACATAAAATCATAGGGCTGGAAGGGATCTTTGAGATCTTCTAGTCCAACCCCTTGCCTAAGGCAGGAGAGCTTATACCCATGATGGCGAACCTATGTCATGAGTGCCGGAAGTGGCAGAGCCATTTTTCCGGACACGCGAGCTGTTGCCCAACTCACCTGCAGCTGCACATGCGCGAGTGTCCCAGCTGGTGTTTGGGCCTCTGGTGCGCATGCACGCAATTCAGGGGACCCAGCTGGTCTTCAGAGCTCTCCTGCTCATGTATGCATGTTTGCACATGCGTGCGAGAATACTGGTGTGCAGCATGTGCATGTGCAGATGGCGTTCACGTGCGTGCATTGCATGTGTGAAAACCATGCACATGCACTGATTGTGTGATTGTACGTGCAGCGCATAGTGGGTGTGCATGAAAGCTGTGTGCATGCACAAATGGTGTGATTGTGCATGCAGTGCATGGTAGGGACGTGCATGAAAACTGTGCACATGCGCAGATTGTGTGGTTGTGCGCACAGCGCATGGGGGAGGAGCCGTGCATTACTGCAGATGGCACGTGTGTGTGCGAAGTGAAAACCTGTTTGGTGAGTAAAAGGTTCGCCACCACTGGCTTATACCATCCCGAATAAATGGATGTCCAATTTTTTCTTATAATATTCCAGTGATGGAGTTCCCACACCTCCAGAAGGCAAACTGATGAGTATTCTTATTAATCTTTATAATGCAGATGACCAGCTGTCTGTTTTTATATTCCTTGCAGACAGCTGGTCATCTGCATTCTTTTAGAGAGTCATTGAGGCCACTAAGAGATTTATTTGTGTCCTCAGGGTCACCTAAGTGGTGCAAATGGATGTGGAGCTTTCTTGGCTGCAGGGTTTTTTTCTGCAAATTTATAAATTTATATAAATATAAATCCTTTCATTCCCCACCATCCAGGCAGAGCTGAAGAAGCTTCTTGGATGAGAAGTGAAACATCTTCAAAGAAAAAAACCAGAAAGTCCAGTTGCCTCTTGAAAAAGCACCTTTGGGACAACCATGACCTGGATGGCTGAGAATCTCCATGGACCTCCACATGAGATGGGCAGGCTGAGCTGGAAAATGAGGTTTTCTTTTCTGCAGATCTCTTTAATTTTATCTCATCTAAAATAATGTGTGTTCTCTTGACTTTTTTTGTTGTTTCCTATTATGTTGTACATTATGTCTGCTCATAAAAGCTTTACTTGAGTCTCAAACCATCTTTATGTCTGTACCTTTAGTATAATTATTGTCAAAAAAAATCATTTTTTTGCAATATTCTACAACAGTGTTTCATTTAAACTTCATTGGAAGTAACTATTTTTTCTTTTAAATGTTAAAGTTGGTTGTGATTTGAAAAAGTATGTGGTAGTAGCTTCACTTTATAAATATTAATAGCTAAATTCTCATCCAAAACATATCAATTCTTGAAAAAGAAACATGACTTTCAGAAAGATAAATATATTCCTTTGCATCACTATTTTTGTATTTCCACGTATCTGCTCTAAATTGTCCATCATAGCAAAAAACATATTGATAATTTACCTTGTGTTTTTTCAATGTTTCTCAGATGTTCTGTCTTTTTTTGAACAAAATACACATTTTCCATCTCCCATTAACCCCAATTTTGATAAGGCATGTCCTTTGGTTTATTGATGTCCTTTGTAAAATGTTACTTTAACCTTGTTTAGAGCATCAATTCCATTATCAAGGTCTTGGCCACGTGCAAAATAATTTCACACACCCCTCCCACAAATTTGCCATAATCATCAGTCATATCAATTCTGGTTGTAATTAGGGATTATGTACAAAAAAACTCACTTCTCTTCTAGGATCCTGCTGAAATAAATTCTTCAGCCAAGTTTTTGCAATGCAATATTTTGAAACCTTTTTTACATATGTGTTTTTTATAGATAAACTTTCAATTTTTTAAAAATAGTGAAGTAATTTTCTTCCTGTTTGAGGAATGCATGCTCCATTTGTCTATTACATTAGGCACTTAAATTCCATTTTTATGCTAAAAAACTAGAAAGGTGAATAACTGTAGTGCCTCTCATGATGTTCTTGCCTTCAGTTTCTTATTGTAGCTGCAGCTTGGGATCCTTTATCATTTCCATTTGCATTTCTTCCAACTCTCTTTAATTTTTTCCTAGATTTTTTTTTTTTTGCTTTTTGGACTGAATTCTGAACCTCTGTTGTCTAAAAATGGAATTTACTGCTTCCTACTTGTTCCAAAACCATCAAAATGATATCTTTTTTAAAGGTTCTCAATCAAGAAAAAAAAAATCTCCTTGTGCTTACGCAGTATTCCAACTGAGATTTCTTTAAGTACACTCATATATCTTCATTATCAATCTTCAGTCTGCTAGCAGAATGCTGATCTCTAGACTTCTTCCTGCTACAGCGCACAAGAACGTCCCTTGGTACATTTCTTAATTTTGCAAATTGCGTATTGATTCTATACACTTTGTCAATCTTCATGCAATGTTCATTCCATTCCAAAAGGTATGTTAAAGATTGAACAAGCTATTCTCTGGAGCTTTCGCCAGGGTTGTCTGAAACTGCTCTTTCTCTAGCAGAATTTTTTTTCTCTCTCTCAGTTCCAGTAACATTAAATTGTCTAAATCAGGATTCTCCAACCCTGGCAACTTTAAGACTTGTGGACTTCAACTCCCAGAATTCCCCAACGGTAAGCAATGGTAGGTAGGTAGGTAGGGAGCTAGATATGTGTAGCCTGTCAAAGAGAAGGATTGAGAGGACATGAGAACTGTCTTCCAGTACTCAAGGAGCCACAATCAGAACTGTCAATGACTATATAAAAATGGCAAAGGACCAAGCAGTCAAAAAATATGCTACAGATCAGCCCTTGGTAGAGGAGTCATGAAGATCTTGGGAAAGGTCAGTCTTGTGCAGGCAACAGCATTCCCCGTGACACCAGTTGGACTTTGAGGACAGAAAGAGTATCGATGCTGTTGGCTCTAGAGAAGCCATCAGAGAATATCCTGGACAGCCAAGCACACAAATAAATTGATCGCTGAATAAACCAACCCAGGGTTCTCACTGGTACAAATGACCAGGCTCAATTTTTTTCTGCTTTGGACATGTATGAAAACACCTAGCTCTTTGGAGAAGGCTTTAATTGTGGGAGAGGAGGAAGGAAAGAGAAAAGGTCCACCAGCAGGAAATTACAGTAAAGAACCAGATTAGGGACAGATCCTAATGAAGAAAACCTCACTAATACTGGCCTGATAGCACATAATGAAGCAATCAATTTAAAAGGCTGTTGAATTGAAGTGATTGTTCACATGGTCTTGCTACACTTTGCAACTGCTCGTCTGGTTTGGCATTTGGCATCTCCACGGTTCTAGTTCACGGCTGTAAATCTTGTGGCCTTTGGCCGGATACATCATGTGCTGGCCATGCCCACGCCCGGTTTAGCAAAGGTCCCGATACATCACTTGATGCTGCCGTGACAATGTGAGTTTGACAGCTCTGTTCTAGTTTATGGAAATGGTGTCTTTGCTGATTCACCTCACATGGGGCTCTTTTATACTCTAGCAGCAACTTTCTATGACTGAAGCAGAGATTGTCCCACCTGTGCAACCCAAGGATCAAATTCATTGTGACAGCTCATCTCCATGGCCAGATCTCTTGCTATCACCCCACCCTCCAAAAAAAAAACCCACCTGTGGCTAAGGCCAAAAGTGCAAATGCCTGAATATGAATATGGTTAGTTTTTGAAACTAACTGTCCATCTATACCAGTGGTTCTCAACCTTTATAGTTCTGCGACCCCTTTAATACAATTCCCCACGATGTGGCGACCCCAACCATAAAATTATTTTCGTTTTGAATTTATCGCGCCTGAAGCCATATTGGCTAGTGATCTGAACTGCTTGCAATTGCCTTGAGGACGGAGGCATTAAAGCGGAGACTCCTCCCCTATTAAGTTTATGGCGCCTGAAGCCAGATTAGGCTAGCGATTGGGAGTGATTGCAGCTGGCTTGAAAGGGCCGCGGTGTGGCTCAGGCTGTAAGAAGCCTGTTATTAAACACAGCTGCTTGCAGTTACTGCAGGTTCTAGTCCCACCAGGCCCAAGGTTGACTCAGCCTTCCATCCTTTATAAAGTAGGTAAAATGAGGACCCAGATTGTTGGGGGGGCAATAAGTTGACTTTGTATATAAATATACAAATAGAATGAGACTATAGCCTTACACAATGTAAGCCGCCCTGAGTCTTCGGAGATTTATAAATGTAAAAAAAAATAAAAATAAGGGAGACATCAGAGCAAAGATATCTCTCTTTTTTAATTCATCGCACCTGAATTCGGCTAGCGATTTGAAGAGCCTGCAGCTGGCTTGTGGAGTCAACCATTGGAGCGTGATTCTTCGACTCGCAAGTATACTTCCCATATTTCCGATGGTCTTAGGTGACCCCTGGCAAATCGTCATTCGACACCCAACGGGGTCCCGATCCACAGGTTGAGAACCGCTCAAATCACCTTCTCTGTCTGACTCATCAGCTGAGCAGTGCAAATCATCCATCTCCACAGGGATGGGAAACTACTTTGTGTGAGCAGGGAATATAATTTGGACTAAAATTCTTGAACAAACGATGGTCTTGTAGTTGATGTTCTTATATCATTATGGTGGTTAAGGTATCTTACATCAACTACAAGACTATCATTTGTTCAAAGATGACCGAATTTTAATACAAGCTTCCAGCTAGGGTAAGTCATGGCTCAGAGTCAGCCATCTGTTCCTCAATAACTCTGAGTAGCTCACAACAATCTAGCAAATAAATTACAATAATATCAACAAAACATTTTTTAAAAAAATAAAAAGATGGCATGCAGATGAAGTGAGGGGTCTCACTCCCCCCTTGCTGAAAGCCTGAGTGGAAAGCCAGGTCTTCACGGCTCTTTTAAACAACAACACTCTGCGCCCAGCCTCAAAAATGTGGCTCAATAGGATGGCATAGCTCGGGGGCAGGTGGGCAGGCCCACCCGTGATGTCTGCTATGGCTTCACCTGAACCAGTAGGAACCGGCTGAATACCAACTCTGGCAACCACCCTCTACCTCTTCCCAGAGCAGTTTTCTGTCCAGGGAGGGATGAATTCTAGTAAAATTTCATTCTGGTTGGTTTCATTCTCTGTGCAGCTGCAAAATGGCAAATCCACTCTCCATAAGATCCGAGACAGAAGGTCCCAGGAGGACTTTCCTAATGACAGAGGTTTCCTCAGTGGTACTTCCAACATTGGAACCTGGAGTAGCACTTCACTTATGAGACCACAAACTTTACTTGCACCTGGATTTCATGCCCTCTGGCTTGTCCTCCATGCTCTTAATGGGAAAGTGATCTGTTTCTATAGCCGTCCTCCTGTTCCTGCTCCTCCTTCTCCATAAGGAAAAGGGCTACAGCTGTCCTGGACTACAATTCTCAGCAGTAATTACTTGACTTCAGAAGATGGTTCCAGGACTGAGCAAAATCAAAAATAGTAACACCCAAGCTGGTTGCAGCTGTTTGTGGGAGTGCAAAGGGGAGGATCTGGTTTTTCTTTTTTTGCTGCTTTTCCATTTGAAAAATTTGGCTGGCAGCTCTTCAATCTGCCACAAGGAGATTGTGCTTGGGCCAAGACGAGATTTGCAAATTATTCTCCAATTAAGACTGGCTTGGAACTACAGTTGCTATCAGCTTTTTTTCAGTTCCATTAAAATGGGTGGAAGGGTTCGTTCTGGCATGGCTGCTTCTGGATCTCCACCTCAGTTCCCAGAGATGCTCTCCTCTATCAAGGACGAACTGAATGCAAAATACGGTCACCAGGTCCCAGAGCAGCCCCAAGGTTGGGTAAGGCCTGCAGTTAAACTTTTCTGAACCAAATTCCGTTTCCTTCCCTAAATTCTTATTGTGGCATGTTCCTAGGTGGGATGTGTGACTAAAACTGGAAGTGTACATCAAGAGCATAAACCTTCAATTGGGTCACCCAAGATCAGAAGGTCATACCAGCTGCCAATTAAAGGCAGCCAGGACCTATCTTGGGTGGCAGCCACTGAGAAAGATGCTAGAGGAAGATGGTCATTTTAGTGAAAACGGCAGAGGTGTCAAGTCATATTGTGTGGGAGAAGGCAGTGGGAAATCCCTCCTATATTTTTTCCCAAGTAAGCCACAAGGATAGAAATTACGAAACAACGTACTGTAGTTCTGGATGATTGGGCCCACAGCTTGGATGGCTTATAAGTCAGATTACAGGAACCGGATATGTCTAGTCTAATGAAAAGAAAAGGGGACATGATAGCTGCGTTCTAATATTTGAGGGGTTCCTACAAAGACAAGTGGATCAAACTATTTCCCAAAGCACCTAAAGGCCAGATGAGAAACAATAGCTGGAAACTGATCAAGGAGAGAAGCAACCTAGAGCTAAGGAGACATTTCCTGACAGTGAGAACAATCAACCAGTGGAACAGCTCCAGTGGAGCAACAGAAGGTGCTCCAACATGGAGGGCTTTTAAGAAGGGATTGGGCAACCATTTGTCTAAAATGGTATAGGGTCTCCTGCTGGAACAGAGAGTTGGGTTGGAAGATCTCCGAGGCCCCTTCCAACTCTATGTTCTATGGCATTGAACATGCTATTGAGGAATTGCGGAGAATTAATGGTACTTATGATATAGTTAGATTAAAGCCTTTGGGATGACTAGTTGCCTTTCAGGAAAACAAAAATCTGAAGTTGCAGAGGCAGAATTACAGGGGGAACATGGAATGTGTATGAAGCACAAACATGAGAAGGCTCAAATCAGTGAACAACGAAGTGGTACAACTACAAATCGACATCTTAGGCATCAGTAAATGGAGATGGAGCAGGATTGAGCACTTTGAGTCAGCAGAGCACACTGGTTATTATGGTGTTGCCAATAAGAAGAATATTTGTAGCTCAGGGTCCTTGATGTTCTCTGAATGGGGTTGTTTTCTCGCAGACATTTTGTTACCCAAACTAGGTAACATCATCAGTGTTAGAAGTTAGTGAGGTTTGCTTTCTGTTTGTATACTGGTGGCTTGTCCTGTTAGTATTGGTGGGAGGGTTCTTGGTGGCTCCATGATTCAGCAGTTGTTTCCTCTTAGCTCGTTCACCTGAGTTGGTCGTTCCTTGACTGTGGAACAGAAAAGAAACCCCACTTGCTTCCTAGTTACCTAGTTGGACAATTAAATGTCTGCAAGGAAACAACCCCACTCAGAGAGCACCAAAGAATCTATAGTTCACTCCTGAGCTATAAATATCCTTTTGGCCCAAAAGAAATGTGTGCTTTATGTTTTTCTCTTCTGGTGATGTGTGCACACCAGTCTAGCCTTCCTATGTTCAGGTAAACATCAGTTGGTTTAGCTTTCCAGCTAGCTCTTCTCAAGGGAACTTGAAGTGTTGCAAATAATTGAACATTGCAGAGAAAAATTAGGGGGAAAACAAATATTTCCCCCCCCCCCCAAAACTTAAGCAATTAAGCTTTCTGGCCCTCTGGGAACTTCCATTGTGGAAAGTCTCAATGTTACTCACGAGCAGAAAGTTTTCTGTAGCTGTTCGGAATGACTCAGGATTTGTAAACTAGTTTGAGCTATCCCATCGACCATTTAAAGCATCCAAGTAGTCTCTAAAATTTTGGGGGAGTAGAAATTTCAACTTGCCTTCTTTTCTCATACTATTGTTGGGCGCAAAAAATCAGGAGGCAGGACAAGTTTATTTCACGCTACCTATCCACAAGAATCTGATCTACTAACAGTCAAGGCAAATTGGCATTAAATAACAGTCAATTGAATTAATCAGAGATGGTTGATCTGGGGGTGCCCTAAATGAGGAGGGATAATTCTGTCTTTTATTTTAAGTCAAAAGTGTAGAAAGATGAACTGCACATGTGCTAAAGTCATGTAAAATCTTCATTGGGAACTTGGCCTATAAAATATGTTAAATCAATATTTATAATGACTTAAGTTGGGTCTGCAAATTCATTGATTCACTCACCTAACATATATGGCTGCCCAACCTGCAATAGAGACACTGGGCCTCTCTCTGTTTTTCCCCTTTCTATTCATTTGCATTTGATTGTCGGGGTCTGCCTGGAGAAGTCCCTGAAGTTTTCTTAGGCTTTTCAGGTTTGGCATTGTTACTTTCCTAGGGCTAAGAGAAAGTGACTGGCCCAATGTCTCCCAGCTGGATTTGAGCCTAAAGCAGGACAAGAACTCCTGTTCAGTCTCACGGTTTTTAGTTTGATCCCTATTGTGATCTCCTGGGTAGTTAATACAAGCTAAAGTATATATTTCAAAAATAAAGCACTGAACAAAAACTTATAATGGCAACTGATGACAAACACAAACCACAATGAATGGTCTCTTTCTCCCTCTCTCCCTCTCTCCCTCCCTCTCCTTCCTCTCTCTCCTTCTTCTCCCTCTCCCTCTCCCTCTCTCCCTCTCTCTCTCTCTCTCTCCCTCTTCCTCATGCTCTCTCCCTCTCCCTCCCTCTTCCTCTCCCTCGCCCCTCTGTCCCTCTCCCCCCTTTCTCTCCCATCAATAGCATTTAACGTGGCTCATGAAGAAAAGGTTTTCTCCAATCTGTTATACAATATCCTTCATGGTGTTTCTTATTCTTCCCTTGAAATTACCTTCCATCATCAAATAATCATGATTGGCAGTTAAAAAATAAAGTAATTGGTGAGATTATGGAATAGCATTAACACTTTTTTGGGGGGGAAATCAGAATGTAGGTTTTGAGAGAGAGTCTCCAGAACAGCCCATCATATTCTAAATGTATCTGCCCTTCAGTTCCTCTGATCTGAATGATCTTTTAGGACAATCATTGGACAATCAGGGCAATTTTTAATTTAAAGTTACAACAAAAGATAAGCAAATAAATAATGTTCCTGTCCCAAAGGACTACAGGAGTAGTTACAATAATGAAAAATGTGATTGGTAAATTAAAATCTAAACATTAAAACTGTTGGCCTCTAAATACCGGACTAAAAATAAGTGGTTTTTAAATGTATTTTATAAAGGCAGAGAGCCAAATGTAACTGCTTAATGAGCATCTTCCAAGCTCTGGGAATGATGTGGGAAAAGGCAATCTTCCATCTGTCTAATACATCAGTCTCAAAAAGCCGAGCAGCTTTCTCCTGGGTTTCTCCTGCAGCGTTCAGCATTTGCTGAAACACAGAAATCCCCTTAGGTAGTCTGGCCCTAAGTGCTTAAAAAGGCCATTCCAAATCTTTGGCTTCCCCTAATGCCCCAGGGAGACCGAGTCCAAGCCTTCTGGACAGCACCAGATTTCCCATCCCCATCCAGGAGTTTTCACTTTCCTTTTTTATTTTTTAACTAATAATTTGGCATTTGTTCTCCAATTGATAGGATCCCAGAAATTTTAAGCTTTTCAATATCTTGTAAGTGACAGAAAATGTATGATTCTTTTCCTGAAAGCAAATGGGGGAGCCAAATTCACCACGAGAGAGACATTCCTGTTTCCCCCATGAGATTTCCACCAATTAAATTGTCTCTAGAAGCTGCAGCCTACATTTCCCATTGCAACAAATGTGTATCTGAACCCGACAACTTCACCATTGGTTGGTTGGTTGGTTGAACTTATATGCCACCCATCTAGAGCAGTGGTTCTCAACCTTTATAGTGCTGCGACCCCTTTAATACAATTCCCCACGATGTGGTGACTCCAAACATAAAATTATTTTCGTTTTGAATTTATCGCGCCTGAAGCCGTATTGGCTAGCGATCTGAACTGCTTGCGATTGCCTTGAGGACATTATTACACCCTTGTGCTATACATAAAAGGAAGATTTGGGTCTTCGGATAAAATGCAAGTTATCCTACTTGCATTTTTATGTGCTTTCGAAACTGCTAGGTTGGCAGAAGCTGGGACAAGTAACGGGAGCTCACCCCGTTATACGGCAGCACTAGGGATTCGAACTGCTGAGCTGCCGACCTTTCGATCTACAAGCTCAACGTCCTAGCCCCTGAGCCACCGCTCAGAACCTTGTTCTATAACCTTGTTCTATATAATTTATATAATTTATATTTATTTATAACCTTGTTCTATTTAATTGGCTCTTGATTGAAGTCCTTTGAAGCTACCTCCAAATGCAGGCAGGACCAGGACCAGGACCAGGATCAGGACCAGGATCAGGACCAGGATCAGGACCAGGACCAGGACCAGGACCGGGACCAGGAAATAGTCAGGACAAAGCTTACCACTGCATTCATCCAATCATACTATGATTATCCTCCACAGTTCACAATTTCCCACTTCCGTGTCAATCAAATGTACAATTTTCAAGCAGGGTATGGAGAATTGGAACAGGGAGAAGGCTCTTCCTTCCTTCACAAGATTTGAACTTGGGGCCTAATTAATACTAATATAGGGAGATCTGCTGCTCCTGAACTAATTTTTTAAAGAATGCATAATCGAACGGTGGAATTGAATACCTGTCAGGCTCCGCATGCTGCCTTTATTGTTTTATTGCTCAGCTAATTATTTTATTGCTGTCTTTAGTGTTAGGCATTGGAAGAGGGTAATGTATCTTTAATTATGGGCTAGCTGCTTCGGCTGCCATGGGGGGGAGGGGGTTAATGCAGAAACAAAACTTATGAATTCAAAATCTAAGAAGCGGGCTGATAACCCTCGCAGCAGCCAACGGTTCGTGCATACCAGAGAAATGAAACCATCTGAAGATGACCCCCATGTGACACCTGAGGGAGAAGTGGATTGGACACAACTGCCTGACCTTTGGAGGGAGGAGGGATTTATGTGGGAACTTGTATGTGTACCACACCTATTATTCAGAACCTGCTTTACTTCGTTGCAATCAGTTCATTCTCAGTAAAAGATACCTTTCTCTACAAACAATGGAGTTGGGGTTTTTCTTTCTTGAGTTTTGAAAGGAGGCACGCCTGACCATGTCATAAAATGAGATGATGGCCACTGTTTTGAAAGTGATTGGACAACTTCATGGAGCATTGCTCTATCAATAGCCATTAACTTTGATGGCTGTTCATTACCACTTAAACCACAGACAGCATTGTCTCAGTTTCGGCTTAGGCCTATCCAACAACATTTTTTCCCCTTTGTAAATGTCAAATGTGCTTACCTTGCAATCCAGTTCATCTTGGCTCTGATAGCAACTTGATCCAACAAGAATTGCAAGAGGAAAGAGGCTTTTCTTCAATTCTTCTGCTTTCATTTTTTCGACAGGCATTTGACATAGATTCTAGGCTTGGAAGGCAGTATGTAGAGTTGATTTTGAAATACTAACCTCTAGAATCATAGCGCTGGAAGGGACTTCGGAGATCTTCTAGTTCAGCCCTGCCTAAGGTCTTATTATGTCCCAGACAAATGGATATCCAATCTTTTCTTGAAGATCTTCAGTGACGGAACACCCACAATTCCATAAAACAAGCTGTCCTATTGATTATTTGTTTTCACTGTCAGAAAATTCCTTTTTTTTTATTTGCATTTATATCCCTCCCTTCTCCGAAGACTCAGGGCGGCTTACACTATGTTAGCAATAGTCTTCATTCTATTTGTATATTTATATACAAAGTCAACTTATTGCCCCCAACAATCTGGGTCCTCATTTTACCTACCTTATAAAGGATGGAAGGCTGAGTCTACTTGCAATATGTTTTTTGTAGTACTGTTCCACTGGCTAACCAACATGGATTTTCTTGCATTTTAAATTTGCTTTTTCAAATGTATTGCTTATAATTTGCCATAAGCCTCAACCAGGACTGACAGGAAAGCATCCGATGCATTGTATATTACAATTTTGTTTTCATTGTTCTGAAGCCTCCATGAACAAAGCAAATGAGATTCAAGGCCAACCTTGGGAAGCACTAAGAATGTATCTGACCCACACTGTTCTGATGTTTTTCCTTTGCCAATTTCCCTTTTCCTTTTACAGTGGTACCTCGACACTCATTGTTAATTAGTTCTAGGAGGCACAATGAGTACCAAACAATTTTTTGCCTTAAGGAATAATGTAGTGAGTCACAAGGCAGCCGACCCCAACAAGTTTCTAGCCTGTGTATTGAATACCAAACAAACAATGAGTAGAAGGACAAAATGTTCACATAAAATGTGTTGAGCACCAAATTAGATGAGTTTCAAAGCAGTTGAGTACCAAAGTACCACTGGATTCACAATACTTTTTTCTACGACTATGCTTGCATATTATTGGATGCTTTAATTTTTGTGTTGTAATTGGACTGATGACCATTTCTACTTTTTAACTTTTACTCTGAAATTTCTGCCTTGTGCTAACTATAAATGTAAATGTAAGCATTTTTGCAGGTTGTCTCTGTCTACTTTCATAGAGAAACCCTCTTTTGCAGAGTATTCTAATAAATTGCTTCTTGAAGAGAGTTTGCCAAAGCAGAATCTAAGGCCAGAGGTGGCCATCAAAATCAAGCAGCCTTCAGACAATAGGATGGTCCTGCACAGTAGAAGCAACACCAAGGGCTACAATCAGCAGTACAGCTTCATTTACAAGAAAAAACAATATTATTTTGACGGCAGTAATGTTTGTATTTTGGACAGGGAAGGTAGATGGTTTGACAGAGGAGAATAGATACAGATGAAGAGAGTTGGAAGGGACCTTGTAGGTCATCTAGTCCAACCCCCCACCCAAGCAGGAGACCCTACACCTTTTCTGACAAATGGCAGTCCAGTCTCTTCTTGAAAGCTTCCAGTGATGAAGCTCCCACCACCTCTGAAGAGGAGTGAAGACGAGTGGAGGAATCCATTTATGCCAAAGTGGAAAATCCTTCCCTCAACTAAGGTGGAGCTTCAGATATAACCTCGCTCCCATTTTCTATGCTGCTCTCTCATCAGTTCCCCAGAAGATTAAGACACTTCACAGTCCACCAGAGATGGAATGGGACCATTTAACAATTTTATTTAACAATTTAAAATTAAATAAGACATTAAAAATAATTATTAAAAAAAGAAAAAAAATATTTTAAGTTTTGCCATTCACATTTCATTCTGTCCCTCCTTTTGCATCCTTTCTTTAATGATTCTATTCTATGATTTCTTTGATATTAGTGTCCCGCAGTGAATTGTCCTGTTGCAAGTTAGCTGTGGTGAGTTGTCCCACAGAGAGTTGACCATGACAAGTTGGCCATGACAGGTTGGCCGCAGAGAATTGTCATAGACACCCCACCAGAGAGGCCACACTTAATGAACGGCCATGCGGAAAGGATTTAGGTGTTTACCTCATATTTACATCCCAACTACTTTCTACTCACCTGTCCAAAAAACACCTATCCAAAGAGCCGCAGTGTACAGTGGTTAGAAGTGTAGTACTGCAGGCTATTTCTGCTGACTGCCGGCTGCCTGCAATTTGGCAGTTCAGATCTCACCAGGCTCAAGGTTGACTCAGCCTTCCATCCTTCCAAGGTGGGTAAAATGAGGACCCAGATTGTTGGGGGCAAGAAGAGGCTGACTCTGTAAACTGCTTAGAGAGGGATGTAAAGCTCTATGAAGCGGTACGACTGAAGAACTGGTTGCGGCCTGGGAACGGGCCGCGGCTGGGGCTTTGGACCATGTCGTGCCTTTGCGGCCTCTGACCCGGCGTAGATCTCAATTGGCTCCCTGGTTTTCCGAGGAGCTGAGAGAGATGAAACGCCAGAGAAGACGCCTAGAGAGTACTTGGAGGTCTAGCCGTTCCGAGGTTGATCGGACACTAGTGAGGTCTTTTACTAAGACCTACCTAGTGGCAATGAGGGAGGCGAAACGTTCTTACGTTTCCACCCTCATTGCATCGGCAGATAACCGCCCGGCTGCCTTGTTTCGGGTGACCCGTTCCCTCCTCCATCAAGAGGGACGGGATGACCCCTTACAGGGACGAGCTGAGGAGTTTAACGGTTATCTATACGATAAAATCGTTCAACTTCGGGATAGTTTGGACCAAGATTGCAATGATCCAACCGAGATGACAGAGTTGAGTCTTGTTGAGGTTATTTGGGATGAGTTTGATTCTGTGGCTCTCGAGGATGTGGACAGGTTGCTGGGGAGGTTACATGCAACTACATGTTTACTGGACCCGTGTCCTTCCTGGTTAGTGGCTGCTCAGGAGGTGACACGAGGCTGGCTCCAGGGGATTATAAATGCTTCTTTGGTGGAAGGGGTTTTCCCCACCGCCTTGAAAGAGGCGGTGGTGAGATCTCTCCTCAAGAAGCCTTCCCTGGACCCAGCTATTTTGGGAAATTATCGTCCAGTCTCCAACCTTCTCTTTGTGGCGAAGGTTGTAGAGAGTGTGTGCCCTTGAGGTGCACCCGGAGGCTACAGTTAGTCCAGAATGAGGCTGCGTGAGTAGTAACGGGAGCCGTTTGTGGCTCCCATGTAACACCACTACTCCGCAGTCTGCACTGGCTTCCTGTGGTTTTTCGGGTGCGCTTCAAGATTTTGGTTACCATCTTTAAAGCGCTCCATGGCTTAGGACCTGGGTACTTACGAGACCGCCTGCTGTTACCCTTTGCCTCCCACCGACCCGTACGCTCTCACAGAGAGGGTCTCCTCAGGGTGCCGTCCGCCAAACAGTGTCGGCTGGCGGCCCCCAGGAGTAAGGCCTTCTCTGTGGGGGCAGTGACGCTCTGGAACGAACTTCCCCCTGGCCTACGTCAAGTGCCTGATCTTCGGACCTTCCGTCGGGAGCTCAAAACACATCTATTCATTCAAGCGGGACTGGCATAATAGTGTTGAATTTTAATTGGGGTTTTGTGAATTTTAAAATTTAAAATTTTAATTTTAATTATCAGCCTTTTATAATCTGCTATGTTTTAACTGTTGTTTTTAATTGTATATATTTTGTGTTTTATTTTTTGGCTGTACACCGCCCTGAGTCCTTCGGGAGAAGGGCGGTATAAAAATTTAATAAATAATAATAATAAATAATAATAATATAAGTCTAAGGACTATTGCTATTATTGCCAGTCAACTTTTTAATTCTTTGAGGGAATTTGGATTGCCTGGAATATATGCTATATTAAAATACCTCTTAATTTCACAATTTGGTTCAGATGCACTAGCAGCATATAAAATTCCTGAACTATTTTTAATATTGGAATGTGTTTGGGAAAATGCCAAGTCTTCAGCATTTTCTATATAACTAATTATTAATATCATGAAGATGGATCTTAATTTTAATTGGGATTATTTATATTTTAAGGTTTGTTAAATTGTTTTTAAATTTCGGCCACCCTGTAATATGTTTTGTTTTAATCTTGTTTTAATGTGTATATTGTGGATTTTTATTTGGCTGTACACCGCCCTGAGTCCTTCGGGAGAAGAGCGGTATAAAAATCGAATAAAATAAATAAATAAATAAATAAATAAATAAATAAATAATTGTTAGAAAATGTTCTGGAATAAAGAGCTAGAATATCCCAGCTGAACAAAACAATGGGTACAGAAGTGAAGATGTTTAAGATTATATCTTATGATCTTAAAATGTGTGTAATTTAACCAAGTATTCTTTCATTGTTACTGGACACATCAGACATTAATAAAAAGGTTTCTACCTCAATATTGTTATTCTGGAAGTGAAAAATGGAGGAGGGGATCCTTGCTGACTAGATATAGACTAGTTTGGGGCCATTTTATTTATTTTATATTTTGATTTAATAGCCATATAGAGAGTATTTGTGAAAAAAAGAAAAAAAGTGCAGGACAAAGGTAGGATTATATCTTCATAAACTACAAGTATAAAGTATGCAGGAGCATTAAAAATGTTTTTTCATTCTTGAAAAACAGAATAACTCCAGTTTTACAATATTGGATCAGCTATAATGCCTTCTCTTTCTGTTTTCAAATTGACATTTTACCAATCTAATGGAAGGACTGATCAATACTGTTTTGGGTGGAAGATTTAATGATATGTTTAAATGGGTTGAATGATTTTCTTATCTGCAATATAATATTTTTGTTGCTTTCTTTTCTTATATTTGCTTTTGCATTTTCTTTTTGTTCCTTTCTTTTATTTGTCTCTTTGAATATTTAAGTACTACAAATAATTTTATTTAAAAAACCACATTTTATGTTCAAACTTTTATTACAGGTATTTCCCCCCATTTTCTTTGTTACTTTGTGGTGTTTCCCACAAGTGCAGATTCAATTCCTGCCCCCCCCCACAAGATTAACCAAGAGTTGTGACAGTTTGTTGATCAAATCTCATTTCATGGACTGTGACAGACGGACTGGCCTGAAATCACCCAGCCAGCTTTCATGTCTAAGGCGGGACTAGAACTCACCATCTTCTGGTTTCCAGCTTAGGGCCTTCACCCAGTCAGACCAAACTGGGTCTCCATGTTATTACAGGTCACTTACCTTACCTCATAAAACCTCCACTGGAGCTACAAAATAGAACATACAAAACAAAATAAGCACACAAAATAAAGAAAATATACCAGGTATGTGAACAGAATGCTTCAGGGAATGACATGAAGTCCTTAACCAGAGGAACATTGGTGGGCCCAAGGACTCTCCTGAAAGAGAATTATGAATGTTAGGCTTCCTATCTCCCTATCTCATAGGGAGAATTTGGATTTAGGCAATTGAGAATTATATAGAGCTGTTGCATTTAAGCAGCATCTACTTCCAATTAGTGGTTGAATTCAGATGAAAAAGCCATAAAACAAGGAAGGTTCTTTCAAAGGTGGTTTTCGGGGATGATGATGTTGATGACAAGAAGTCATGGGTGGAAGATCATTAAAGCGAGATCCAACCTAGAACTAAGGAGGAATTTCCTAACAGTGAGAATAATTAACTATTGGAACAGCTTGTCTTCAGAAGTCTATTTTATTTTATTTTATTTATTTGGCCAACATGTACAGGATAATAGGTATAAGTGTAAACATGGACATGAACATAGGAAATGAGTACAAATAAATGGGGACAGTAGGACAGGGACGGTAGGCATGCTGTTGTGCTTACGCATGCCCCCTTTACGGACCTCTTAGGAATGGGGTGAGGTCCACGGTAGACAGTTTAAGGTTGAAGCTATGGGGGTTTGAGGATGTAACAATGGAGTCAGGTAGAGCATTCCAGGCATTGACCACTTTGTTGCTGAAGTCGTATTTTCTGCAATCGAGTTTGGAGTGGTTTACCTTGAGTTTGTATTGATTGTTTGCCTGAGTATTATTGAGGTTGAAGATGAAGAAGTTGCTGACAGGTAAGATGTTGTAGCCAGTGGTGGGATTCTGCTGGTTCTAGGTGGTTCGGCTGAATCGTTTGTAAAATTTCTGGCTCGCCCTGCCTCTTGCCCCACCCCCTCCCCACCACTATTTTCGCAGCACACTGAACCATTTGTTAAATTGCTTGCTCCCCCACCCCGCGCCCTGCCCCACCCCACCCCACCCCACCCCGCCCTGCCCTGCCCTGCCCCACCATTATTTATTGGCCTTGCTCGCAGTGTTGCACAGCTTTCCTTAGTGACACACTGAGGAATAGCTGAAGCTATTCTTTAGCTCCCTTGCCTCGACCACATGGCTCAGCCTGCTTTCCTACCTTTGCTATGGTCTATGACGCAGTGGCCTCCCACTCTGCTCCCAAATACCCACCTTGGACTGCCCCGACCACTCCAGCAGCAGAACAGGCAAGTACAGCCGAGTGCTGCCCTCAGGGAAGTGGAGCTGGGAAGGGTGGTAGACCTGCACTCACTTGGGTAGTGTCAGCCTACCCTGGTCAGACCGCCTCTGCGTGCAGCTGGCCCTGTAGGCCTGTGCTCGCCTCCCTCCTGGGCAGCAACAGCCTACCTGTGTCGGATTGCCTCTGCGTGCAGCCAGCCCCTGCGTGCAGCCGGCCCCATAGGCCTGTGCCCACCTCCCACCCAGCTGACAAACAGCCTTGACCTGCTGCTCCCGACCGCCTCAGCCTACCAGTAGAAGATCTGCATCCTGCTCATCTCGGTCACTTCAGCAGCAGAACGAGCCTTGAAGTAGAGGGAGATATAAAATATTATTTATCTCAGCTGTTTCAGGAAGAATTAGTTCATAACAAACAGGATGTTTGTTATGCACAATAATTACCATTAAGTTTAAAATGTGTGAGAGTTTTGCATAAAGGCTGTTGCTAGGCATGTAAACAAAGATAAAGATTTCCTTAAATTATTTCATTTAAAGTATTGAAACAGCATCTTAACTATTAAATGAAAATAACTTTTAAAATGAGCCTTATAAGTACAATTAGAACTTAATTTTCTTTTTATATTGTTCCATACTTTATAAACACTAAAATACTAAGCTTAGGAAGACTCAATACTCATTTAATTAAGAATGCATTTAGATAGCTTTGGATCTCTGATTAAATATAAAAAAAGTGGAACTAATGAACTGAGAAACCTGATTTTAAATTTCAAACAATCCTAAGAAAAAATAAAAGCATCTGCTACAGTTAGCCTTATAACATATAGATATAACATTGAATGAATGAACTGCTTCAAAGGATAATTACAAATATAATGTATGAAATACCACGGAAGCATTTGAACTGTGAAGCAGATCACTACAAAATGAAGATCAGGATCTCTGAAGGAATCATATAAAGGCAGTATTATATATTGGATGAAATTGCTCCAGAATTGATTACAACATGCTTAATGGTGAATCCTAAGGAGCTGGAGACTAAAACATACAATGAATGGTTGCAGGAACTGGGCATAGCTAGCCAAGTGAAGAGAAGGACCAGAAGAAATATGATAGCAGTCCTCCAATATTTGAGGGGCTGTCACACAGAGGAGGGGGGGGGGTCAAGCTATTTTCTAAAGCACCTGAAGGACAGACAAGGAATAATGGATGGAAATCAGACAAGGAGAGATTCAACCTAGAAATAAGGAGAACTTTTCTGACAGTGAGAGCAATCAAGCAATGGAACAGAAGTTGCCTTCAGAAGTCGTGGGAGCTTTATCACTAGAAACTTTCAAGAAGAGACTAGACTGCCATCTGCCAGAAATGGTGTAGGGTCTCCTGCTTGAGAGGGGGGTTGGACTAGATGACCTACAAGGTCCCTTCCAACTGTTTATCTGAATAGTGAATAAATATTTTTATCTGAATTAGCTTGGGGAGTTGAAGGACACCAGTGACTTCCACCAGCACCTCTGTGCAGATGTTAAGCAGCATCAGGATAAGATAGGACCCTGGGGATCCCAGTGTAAGACATTCCCTCCTTCTCTTGCAGTACACCTTGATTTTAAAGACTGCAAGACCCAGCCTCACATTTGCAAGGAACCAGAGTCTATCCGGTGATTTTCAACCTTGGCAACTTGAAAATGGGTGGGCTTCAATTCCCAGAATTTCCCAGCTATGCATGGGGAATTCACAGCAGTTAGGCAAACACCATGGTCGGTAAATGAACCTTTGATCATTAAGCAAACACTGGTTGATAAACAAGTCCATTTTCTCCAATAGGCACTTTTAACCGGAAACCAGAAGGAATTGTTGGAAACTAGCAAAAAACATAGAAAACCTCAGTCACATGACTATGTGGGATGTTGTAACTGGTCATAAATGTGTGTGTGTGAGTGTGTGTGTGTGGCTGTCAAAATTCCAAAAGCAGGTCAAGTAGTTCTGGAGAGGTCAGTCATAAGTTAGAACACTTACTAAGCAACTGGCCATTAAGCAAGGACCACAGTTGTATCAGATTTGGCCTCGGATGATACAGAACAGTCACCCCAACTTGGAGAAAGCAGCACATCAATTGAAATAGGTAGTTCCAAAATTGAAAATAGTCTTCCTGAATGCTGGACAATGCTACAATATAAGAGTTTTAAAGAAAAATACGATGGACTGGAAGTTTTTGAACAAAAAGTTAGGTTGCGTGTATTGCGCAAAGCATGACTCCATAAAAAAGAAAAGCAGTCATCTCTCCAAAGAATGGAAACATTTTCAAATTGAGGCATCAGGGAAAAACAAAGAGATAAAACAAGCCCCTTTTAGGAAAAAAATAAAGGAGCATTTTTCATCAAATGCACACAATGTTTGTAAAGAGACCTTAAACCAATGTCAGCAGGATTCTATGACAAAAGCAATCGATAAAATGACTAAGAAGTATTTATCTACCGTATATACTCGAATATAAGCCGATCCGAGTATAAGCCGAGGTCCCCAATTTTACCCCAAAAACTGGGGTAAACTGGGGACTCGAGTATAAGCCGAGGGTGGGAAATGAGGCACCTACCGGTTGGGGAAAGCCTCCCTCCCTCAGCTGAGAAGGCTGGCGGCTCCCGCCCGCCTCTCACTGCACCGCAGGGCTTCCCGCCGTCCGGTAAAATGTGAAAAAGAAAAAAACTCGAGTATAAGCCGTATATACTCGAGTATGTCGAGGCTTAAAAACAACAACTCGAGTATAAGCCGTATAGACCCGAGTATAAGCCGAGGGGACGTTTTTCAGCACAAAAAACGTGCTGAAAAACTCGGCTTATACTCGAGTATATACGGTACTACTTGTAGAGTGTTTAATATGGTTTACAGTCTGGCACAAAGATATAAACCATTTTCAGATATAGAAGATGAGATAGAATTGCAAATTAAAAATGGATTAGATATGGGAATAGGATTACATTCACATAAAACTGCAGTGAAAATAGTAGATTTTTATTGCAAAAGAAATTAAAAAAGAAATACTAAAATTATTGAAAACAATCTGAAAATATGTTTGATTATTAACATAATAACAGAGTTGGAAGGGACCTTGGGGGTCTTCTAGTCCAACCCCCTGCTGAGGCAGGAAACCCTACACCATTTCAGACAAATGGCTATCCAACATTTTCTTAAAAATTTCCAGTGTTGGAGCATTCACAACTTCTGCAGGCAAGTCGTTCCACTTATTGATTGTTCTAACTGTCAGGAAATTTCTCCTTAGTTCTAAGTTGCTTCTCTCCTTGATCAGTTTCCACCCACTGCTTCTTGTTCTACCCTCAGGGGCTTTGGAGAATAGCTTGACTCCCTCTTGTTTGTGGCAACCCCTGAGATATTGAAAGACTGCTATCATGTCTCCCCTAGTCCTTCTTTTCATTAAACTAGACATACCCAGTTCCTGCAACCATTCTTCATATGTTTTAGTCTCCAGTCCCCTAATCATCTTTGTTGCTCTTCTCTGCACTCTATTGATGAAGCCTCAATGATATCTTGCAAACCAGTTGTTATACTTTTCTTAAAAGTTGCGGATTCAGTTATCTCACTAACAATTTTCATTGAGCTAGTTGAATTAGAAAAACAAGATGCATAGACAATATGTTCTTCAGTTATGGACAATTTTAAAAATGTTGGGTTTATCAAGAACTACCTACAAAAACATTTAATAGCATTTTGCTCTGATGGTGCCAGCGTTATGCTTGGGAAAAAATCTGGAGTGAGCACTAGAATAGCAAAAGAGTTCCCAAACATGGCACTGTTTATACCATTGTCTTCAACTTGTTTTAGATGACTCCATAAAGGAAATAAAGCAAGTAAATAATTTAAAAATATTTATTGATAAAATATATACTATTTTTCATCAATCCAATAAGAACCAAATTGAACTTACCAAAATATTTGAACAACTTGGAATTGAAATAATAAAGATTGGTAGAGTTTTGGGACCAAGATGGGCTGCCTGTAGTTTAAGGTCAACCCTAGCTGTGTGGTGTGCTTATCCAGTGCTACATCAGTATTTTCATACAAATGAAAAATACTCAGGTATGGCTGCCCATCTTGAAAATATATTTTTTATGAATGATTTGGCATTGATGATTGACATTCTAAATGAAATCTCTCTTCTGTCAAATGCATTGCAAGCAAGAAATATAGACATAATAAAAGCTGAAAAACTTGTAATAAGATCTGTTAAAGCATTTGAAATGCTTGGAAAGAAAAAGGGGGTATATGAAAAAAAAGCTGATGTATTACTTACTTTAGAAACCTTCAGAAGTATAAAATTTGTAGAAAATCATCGATTTCTTGGACTTCCTCAGGGAAGACTTTTGGAAATCATCATATTAAATTTGAATAAAAGACTAGTGGATTATGAACATTTAAAAACAGGTAGCCAATTTCAAGACAGGAACAAACTACAATTTCTCAATTTTTTGGAGCCAGATTACTGGAATATTGGCAAAGTAGTAGTTCCATGGAAAGCAGCTGAAGAACAATTGCTTGAATTTAGTGACATTTTTAATTATGAAATTAATATTAACAATTATTGGGACTTTGTAGAAAATGTTTTAAAAGATTCCAAGTACTACGCAATTCCTGACAGCATTCAAAAAACTAAAAATATTGTCAGAACAATTGCTGTAAATTCAGCAGAAGCAGAAAGCGGTTTTTCAAAAATGAACATCATATGTTCCAAGAAGAGAAATCACCTGACTGTTTCCAATATAGCAAACATAGTGACTGTTAGTTTAATTGGCCTTTGCTGACTGGGGAATTCTGGGAGTTGAAGTCCGACAGGCTTAAAGTTGCCAAGGTTGGAGACCCCTGTTCTAAAGGACTGGGACTCTATTCTTATAGTAAAAAAAATGGTTACGAGTAAATCACACAGCTCGATGATACTCGAATAAAACTGAAGAAAAGTGAAAGTGAGGAGGACGCTAATCAAGCAGCAATTTGGAGATATCTAACATAGGTTTTTTTATGGGACGCGGTGGCTCAGGGGCTAAGACATTGAGCTTGTTGATCGAAAGGTCGGCAGCTCGGCATTTCAAATCCCTAGTGCTGCTGTGTAATGGGGTGAGCTCCCGTTACTTGTCCCAGCTTCTGCCAACCTAGCAGTTTCGAAAGCACGTAAAAATGCAAGTAGAAAAAATAGGGACCACCTTTGGTGGGAAGGGAACAGCGTTCTGTGCGCCTTTGGCGTTGAGTCATGCCGGCCACATGACCACGGAGATGTCTTCGGACAGCGCTGGCTCTTCGGCTTTGAAACAGAGATGAGCACCTCCCCCTAGAGTCGGGAACGACTAGCACATATGTGCGAGGGGAACCTTTACCTTTAACATAGGTTTTATTTTTTGTCAGGTATTATTTAATAGTTTTTCATTTGTATTGTAAAACTCTTGTGTAGTTTTGTATAAATAATTTTTATTCATATTGTAAAACTTGTGTAGTTTTATATAAAGTTGTCATTTATATTGTAAAACTTGTGTAGTTTTATATAAAGTTGTCATTTATATTGTAAAACTTGTGTAGTTTTGAATAAATAGCTTTTATTCATATTGTAAAACTCCTGTGTAGTTTTGAATAAAGAGCTTTTCATATTGTAAAACTTGTATAGTTTTGTATAGTTTTTCATTCATATTGTAAAACTCTTGTAACAAAATCTAGTTTTGTATACCTCTTAAGTATTAAATACATATAAATAAACTACCTTTTGGTATATCTTTTTTATACTTAAAACTAATTAGGGCAAAGAAATGATGGTGAGTTGGCCACGCCCACCCAGTCACATGACCACTTAGCCATACCCACAGAACCCATTGTTAAATTATTTGAATCCCACCACTGGTTGTAGCAGATAATTTTGTGTACTATGCTTAGATTGGACCGCAGGTGGCACAGTTCCAGATTGTCCAAACTCAGAATTTTGAGCCTGGTGGCATAAGGGATTTTATTGTGAGTAGAGGAATGGAGGACTCCTCTCGTGAAATACCTCTGAACCGCTCAATCATGTTAATGTCCGATATACAGTGTGGATTCCAGGCATGGGTGCTTCATCACTGGAAGCCTTTAAGAAAAGACTGGACAGCCATAAGACTCCTGCCTTGCAGGGGGTTGGATTAGAAGACCTCCAGTTCTAGGATTCTATTTCTATGATTCTGTGATGATGCCTCCTTTTGATTAGTCTGGTGATCTCTGGACTGTCATCGCTTTCTTTCTCTTCCAGTTCTGACACTTTCCCCCCTCCTCCCTCCCCCCATCTCTCCTCCCTCCCTCTCCCTCCCTCTCTTCTCTGAATTCAGGTTTTCACCTAACTCCCTCACCTACCATAACGGAGGATGACACTTTACACCTTATTAGCTCTATGTAGTTTTAAATAATTCAGGGTTTCCTATCACTTGTTATTTCTTAAACGAAGGTTATCTTCCTTTTCCTTTTTTCATTCAAGCAACGTCTTATACAAATTATATTCCTAACAGGGTGCTTAAATTTGCTCTAATCCTCAAATGCCTATTTCAGTTCTTAATTCCCGGTACACCAAAAAGTGTTAAATAATTCAGCACAGTTTACTCATGTCAGCTCGATGAGATAGACCAAGCCAGCGAATCAACTCTACAGGAAGACTGAAATTACTTGTACTGAGACTGGTGATGAGAACAGAACCTTGCAAGGTGGACCATGCTGGGCCTCCTCCCTTTCTTAAATTCTTGTGAATCGGGTGTGTGTGTGTGTGTGTGCATCTCATGTTCCTGCAGCCATGTCTTTCCCCTTGTTTTGCAGCCCCCATCACTGTGTATTTTCTCACCAAGAGATTCATTGGAGGCTATGAAGCCAACACGGGTACGTCACACTGCTGTCCTGTGGGTTTTGATGGAAACAAATGGGGCTGTGTCTGTCTGGCTCCAGAGGCTGGAAGGGCAAGTGGGCAGATGGGTGAGTAGCTCTCAGAGTCCAAGAAGATTGAAAGCTGCTTCCAAATGTTATTGGCTATTCTGGACTTAAGGTTTATGGGTCCTTTTTGTCCAGGTGAGGTTCCTGCATCAAGGTCATCTTTCTTCCTCTCTCTATTCCAGGAGACTTTGTGGCCAAAGATGGGGTGCTGGGAAGTTGCTCCAGAGCAGGGGTCTCCAACCTTGGCAACTTTAAGACTTGTGGACTTCAACTCCCAGAATTCCTCAGCCAGCTTTGCTCTGGGAGTTGAAGTCCACAAGTCTTAAAGTTGCCAAGGTTGGAGACCCCTGCTCCAGAGGATGGACCTCTACAGGATGCTGGAAGAGAGGTCAGGTGATGCTCCTTTTGGGACTGCTGCACTCAAAGGGAGATAGTCAAAGGTGACCAGGAGGCTATAGAAGCTTGATGGGGTGGTGGGAAGGGAAGCCACGTTGTACATGGCTTGCTCTGATGTGCTCCTGCAGGGCTTGCTTTCTAAACTGCAACCCTTCAGTCGGCAGAAAAAGTAATTGCTTTCAAAGGGAAGAGAAGAAAATGGGCAGACTGCAATGTGTTTGCACATTCTAATTACAAAGAGACTGATGGGCAGGTATAACTTTCCTGCTGTCAGAATTAATCTCTCTCCCTCTTTCTGCCAAGGACTTTGAGGCTGACAAGTACAGGAAAGAACAATACAGAATAACAGAGTTGGAAGGGACCTTGGAGGTCTTCTAGTCCAACCACTGCAAAAGCTAGAGACCCTATACCAGTGATGGCTAACCTTTGGCACCGAGTGCCAAAACTGGAGTGTGCGCACCCTGGAGCACTGGAACCCAGAAGAGAGCAGCTGGCCAGTGCGCATGCACACGACGGAACCCAGAAGAGCAGCTGGCAATGGTACACGTCCCACAGAGAGGGGTCTCCGTGCCACCTTTGGTGCATGTACCATAGGTTTGCCATCACATCCCTATACCCAGTGGTGGGATTCAAATAATTTAACAACTGGTTCTCTGTCCTAATGACCAGCTGGGTAGGCATGGCTTGGTGGTCATGTGACTGTATGGGCGTGGCCAACTCAGTGTTACTCACATCGATGGGCGCTTCGCCTTAGCTTTTACAATGTAATAAGGGTTAACCTTATTTTTGGATGTATTTTAATGGGGTTTTAGATTTTAATATGTTTTAAATTTCGGCCAATTTTATAATAAGTTTTTTAAATTGTTTATTTTAATTGTATTCTGTTATTGTTTTTATTCCGGCTGTACACCGCCCTGAGTCCTTTGGGAGAAGGGCGGTATAAAAATCTAATAAATAATAAAAATAATAATAATAACCAGAGAGGCAGTTTCTATAAGCAGGGCAATAAAGATTAGGCTGGCAACAACACCAGAATGTTTCCTTCCTGCCTTCCTTACAGGATTAGCCCTGTAAAGTGGAAAAAATCAAAATAAAATTTCTTCCAATAACTGGTTCTCCGAACTGCTTACAAAGTTAACAACCGGTTCTCCCGAATAGGTGCGAACTGGCTGAATCCCATCACTGCCTATACCATTCTGGACAGATGGTTGTCCAATCTTAAAAACCTCCAGCGATGGAGCACCCTTCTGAGTGCACGCTTCTGAGGCAAGCCGTTCCACTATCAGGAAATCTATCCCACAATTTTACCAGGAAGTAGGTTGTGGTCTACTTTGTCAAATGCCATATTAAAGTTCAAGCATATTATGTCCAGAGCATTTAGCTAATCCACTAATTTTGTTATTTTGTAAAAAAAAAAAAAAAGGCAATTTGTCTGGCATGAACAGTTTTTAACAAACCTGTGATGGCTTCTAGTAATCACCTTGTTCATTTCTAAAGATAAAGGTAAAGGTTCCCCTTGCACATTCGTGCTATTCGTTCTCGACTCTGGGTGTGTGTGTGCTCATTTTCGCTTCAAAGCCGAAGAGCCAGCGTTGTCTGAAGACGTCTCCGTGGTCATGTGGCTGGCATGACTCAACGCCAAAGGTGCACGGAACACTGTTCCCTTCCCACCAAAGGTGGTCCCTATTTTTTCTACTTGCCTTTTTTACGTGCTTTCGAATTGCTAGGTTGGCAGAAGCTGGGACAAGTAACGAGAGCTCACCCCGTTACATGGCAGCACTAGAGATTCGAACTGCTGAACAGCCGACCTTTCGATCGACAAGCTCAGTGTCTTAGCCCCTGAGCCACCGCATCCCCCGTTCATTTCTAGATGTTCACAAATTCTCTGTTTGATTTTTTCCCCCAGGATTTCCCCAGGTATTGATGTCCAGCTAATTGGCCACAATTGGAATACTGCATCCAGTTTTGGTCGCCACAATATAAAATGGTGTTGAGATTCCGGAAAGAGTGCAGAGAAGAGCAGCAAAGATGATTTTACCTGGAGTCTAAAACATATGGAGAACAGTTGCAGCAATTGGGTTTGTTTAGTCTAGTGAAAAGAAGGATTAGAAGTGACATATGTAGCAGTGTTCTAATATTTGAGGGGCTGCCACAAAGAAGAGGGGTCTATTTTCCAAAACACCAGAAGGCAAGACAAGAAACTATGAATGGAAACTAATCAAGGATAGAAATACCCTAAAACTAAGGAGAAATTGCCTGATAGTGAGCAATAGCAATAGTAATTAGATGTACAGTATATACTGCTTCATAGCACTTAGTCCTCTCTAAGCAGTTTAAGAGTCAGCATCTTGCCCCCAACAATCTGGGTCCTCATTTTACCAATGTCCAAAGGATTTAAGGCTGAGTCAATCTTGAGCTGGTGAGACTCAAACTGCTGGCAGCTGGCAATTAGCAGAATTAGCCTGCAATACTGCATTCTAACCACTGCGCCACCACAATTAACCAGTGGAACGACTTGCCTTCAGCAGTTGTGGGTGCACCAGCACTGAGGGATATTGGACAGCCTTTGTCGGGAATGGCTGACAGCTTGTTTGCTGGTACAAGGCACTACCTACAGCCTTTTGAGGCTACAGTGTGTGATCTGGCCAAGAATACATGACTCCTCATCCAGACACACAATCATAGCAACCCTTGGGAGCATCTAGACTGCCTGAAGATTCATTTTGCAGACTCTGAGCAGCCTTCTTGGAAAAAGTTTCCAACAGTGATGAGCAGCCTCATTTTTTGTTTGTCTTTTCCCTACGTATTATTTCCTGAGCCTTTAAATTTCAATTCTTATACTATTCATGACTTTAACTTTGATTTTGTTTTGGTGGTAAGTGATGAAAAACTTCAGCAATGATAGAATGAAAAATCCTATGAATCAAGTAACTGGATGATTGAAATGTCTTTTAAGAAGAGAACCACTTTTGGTACCGTGTGCAAAGGCCCTGGGCACTATTTCTATGCAATCTGAAAACCCGTCAGATTCTTTCCACATCAGGGAGGTTAAAACAGATTCATTGAAATGACTTGATCCCCGCCCGCTCCACTTCTTTCTCCACATATAAAATGCCAGACACAGACAGACCATGCATATTTCTTTTGCTTTGAATGCAGATCAGAAATGTAGAGGATTTAAGCTCTTTGGGAAAGAGCAAGAGGGGATTAAACCAAAAAAAAAAAAAAGGCACATCTGGAATTACAGCTCCATCTCCGTGCCCCAAATTAATCATGTGATGGAAACACTGCCAGACTTCTTGCTCCAGGCTTCCAAGCACCTTCCAGTCATTGTCAGGAGCCTCCTGAGAAGTGGCTCCAGGTGGCTTAGTTGGAAAGCACCAGCCCAGCAACCCTCCCAGTTTGGGCTCGCCAGGAGCCCCAAAGCCTCCAGATTACACAGCACCCCTGCCCCACCACGTGTGATCTCCATGCGTCCCACTTCTGGGCAGGATGGTCCCTGCATTTTCCCAAGAGAAGGAGTTTGCAGGTACTAAATCCAGGGTAACTAAATCATGAAAATGGGCTGACCTATGTTGATCCTGGGAGGAATGGACTCCACTGATGCATGGTAAAACTTAAAGATGGACAATGATGCTGCTGTGTGGGCCTCACCACCAAGATGGAAGTGGACTACATTCTTTTGATAGAATCAAGATCAAGTATTAGGATGCTTTATAAAACCTTAGTAAGACCACACCTGGAATATTTCAACCAATTTTGGTCACCACACTACAAAAAAGATGTTGAGACTTTGGTAAAAGTTCAGAGAAGAGCAACTAAGATGATCAAAGGCCCGGAGACTAAGAACACCTGCAGGATTTGGGTTTGGCTAGTCTAAAGAAAAGAAGAATTAGGAGTGACATGATAGCAGTCTTCCAGTACTTGAGGGGCTGCCACAAAGAAGTGGTCAAATTATTCTCCAAAGCACCAAAGGGCATAACAAGAAACAATGGTTGGAAACTAATCAAAGAGAGAAGCAACCTGGAATTAAGGAGAAACTTCCTAACAGGGAGGACAATTGACCAATGGAACAGCTTGTCTTCAGAAATCATGGGTGTTCCATCACGGGGTGTTTTTAGGAAGAGTCTAGACAGTCACTTCCTGTGATGTTTAAGAATCCAATGAACAATCAGTCCATCCTTGCCAGAAACCCCCCTGCAGAGATTAGGACCTCCAGCCCAGACCCATCTCCAGGAATGTCCATCTGTGCCCCTCTTGGTGCCTTCTTCCCAGGGCCCTTCACTGTTCTTCTGCTCCTTGCCAAAGGTGCTTTTTCAGAAGGCAACTGGACATTCCTAGTTTTTCCTTGAAAACATTTTGCTTCTTTGGATATGACCTTCTAATTCTTAAGTGAAGTCTCTTCAGTCAAGATAAATGGATAACTCCATATGGGCTTTTTGACAATACTGCACAGGTGTTTGGCTATTGTCTTCTTCTGGAATGTCCTTTCACTTCCTGGTGTAGCCTTCTCACCCAGGGATTTCCTGATGGGATCCAAATACTAACCATGCTTGTCCAGTGGTGGGTTTCAATTTTTTTTACTACTGGTTCTGTGAGTGTGGCTTGGTGGGTGTGGCAAGGGAAAGATACTATAAAATCTCCATTCCCCCCCCACTCCAGGGAAGGTTACTGCAAAATACCCATTTCCTCCCGATCAGCTGGGATTCAGGAGGCAGAGAATAGATGGGGGTGGGGCCAGTCAGAATTTTTACTACCGGTTCTCCAAACTACTCAAAATTTCTGCTACCGGTTCTCCAGAACTGGTCCGAACCTGCTGAAACCCACCTCTGTGCTTGTCCCAAAGATGCTTTTCTTTCTTGGTTTTTTTCCTTGAAAACATTTTGCTTCTCATGCAAGAAGCTTGTTCAGAATCAGATTGAGAATCCTTGTTGGAGCCGCCGTAAAGGTCTCATTCTTTGTATATTCAGTGCCTGCACCTTTGGGTGCTTTTCATGCACATCGACAATCACTTTACCCACAATTGTTGTCAAGCATCTGCCATGTGTTTGCTGCCAAATGTCTGAGCAAATGCAATGAGCATATGGAAATAAGTTCTGCAAGCAAAAAGGAACCGAAGCAGTAAAACTAAACACAGTGAAAGGCATTTGCTCTGGGAAAAAGAATAAAAATTTTTCCTCTCGGAAAGGGTGAGGGATGGTGAAGCTGGAACTGGAAGGTACATTGTGCAGATGAAATCAAACTGCACCTCTGGCTAATAGTTTAAGCAACCTTCATTCCCACAAATGCAATCCTGGTGGGAATCTTCCAAATGAGGTTGGAAAATGCATAGTGGGCATCCTCCCCAGGGCAGGTATGTGTGTGTGTGTGTGTGTGTGATAGGTACCAAAATGCACCCTATGAACTATTCTATTCTATGCTAAGGTTCTTGGTCAGGCTTTGGTGCCTTCTCCCAAAGCAAAGCAGCTTTGTCAGCCCCTCCCCACCTTGCCAGACAGGCCAAGCGGGTCTCCTTCTGCCTTGTGGCCACAGTCCTGTCGGGGAATGTCCATGGGGTCCCCTACAGCGAAGAGCCCTGTCAACAGAACCTCATCCTGGCACCACAAGGACTTTTCTTCCAGCTGGCTTATAAAGACACAGCAGCCCGTCGTTTCCCATCAGGCCATGGCGCAGAAATGCAGAAATGTGCTTTGTATTTTGGAGGATTAGGCCAGGGTGGAGAGAGGATGGGCTTTAGCCCATGTGTTTTGCTTACCAAAGCAACGTTGTGGTTTTATTATTTGAACTCTTCTCTCTGAAACACATTTTCCGTAGCAGATGAGCTAGTGATGGCAGCAGCCAGCAGTGGGAGCTGGCTTGCAGCTTGTCTTCCTCGCAACCCCCCAACCCCACCATGAAGATGCTCCTGCGCTCAAGACACCCCTCGCCTCGGTCTTCTTCCAGGGGAGGCAAGGGGGTCTCTCACTGCTCAATTCCAAAAGAGGGACTGTTTCTCCCAAAGTGATCTTCATCTGAATATGACCCAACCTGCTTCTTTGGCCACTAGAAGAAGTGGGTAATTCATCTGCTTTGGCCAGGCCTTCCTCTTTGGCCCTAGAGTGCCACCCTGGCCATCCTAGCTCGGCTGCAGGAGAGGCCAGGCCATGCTTGAGTGATGCCTGGATGGCCTTTTCCAGGTCTTCTGTGCCCACATTGGTGCCTTTCTGAAGATACCTGAATTGCAGCCCCACACAGCAGGTCAAGGGGGAGCTGGCCTGTTGTCCTTCACCCTGCCTCCCCTCCATGCCTGGGCTACTTTGGGACCCAGGTTGAGTTAGCTCTAGACCTAGGTTTAGATATCGCACCAACCAGGAGCCTCTTTGTTCTTCCATCCCATACCTGCCTTTGCACTTGTGGGCGGTCAGCTGGGCCATCGGTGGGCTGATTTCTTCTAAAGGAGGGGTCTCCAACCTTAGCAACTTTAAGCCTGGAGGACTTCAACTCCCAGAATTCCCCAGCCAGCAAAGCTTAAGGGCTTCTAATGAGGCTTCTAATTTCATATCATGCGGAATTGGTACAGAACAAAATACTTCTCAAATATACTTAAACCTCTAAGATGATTTTAAAAAGACAGTAATCCTCCACTAAGGGCACAGCTTTGCCACTGAACTGAATATCTGGATGAAGAGGAGCAGCTCAAGCTGAGCTTTTGCTCTGAGCACAGCTGAAGATCTTTGTGCAGGTACAGAAAGGTCCTTTGTGGATTGTGTAGATCAGGGGTCTCCAACCTTGGCAACTTTAAGCCTGGTGGACTTCAACTCCCAGAATGCCCCAGCCAGCAAAGCTGGGGCTTTCTGGGAGTTGAAGTCCTCCAGGCTTAAAGTTGCCAAGGTTGGAGACCCCTGTTCTAATGGGCCAACCCTATGCCTTCTATGGCAAGAGGTAGGTCCCAAGGGTGGAGCCTCTCCGTGCCAAAGGGAGCTAAACTTTCCATTTCAGGCACCCCAAAGCCACCCAGCACAAGAGGGAGAGGGGGAGAAATGACTGCTTTCTTGCCGGGTCAGGTGGCCCTTACTGGGAGGGGAAATGGAGAACCTAGCTGGCTTTTCTTTGCCTTCTCCTGTGTAGGAATTGCAAGGACAGGCCTGGATGCGGAGGCAGAGCTGCTCTCAGCCATCGGAGCAGAAAGGTGCATTTACACATCTGCACCCAGGTCATGCAATATGCTTTTAGTGATATAACACTTGGGGAGGATTGTGAGACACCCAGGGAAACACATGGCCACGAACTCAGCTGATGGGCTGGCACAAAATTATATTTAAGAAGTCTTTCCGTAATACTTTAATCCAAAATGAATCCACAGGTTGGATTACCAAACAAAAGCTGTTCTTCATGTTATCACTGGAGGAGAACCGAACACAGAAGCCAGAAAAATTACTGATACATTTTTCAGCCCTCTCTATATTTTTAGTTTTTAACAATTCCAGGTAAAAAAAACAAAGAAATATGCTGAACAAATGAGTTGAAAACCCACATTACAATACATTTATCTGAGGAGGTTAATTTGCAATGTTAAACTTGTCAAAGCTTTCACGATTCCCATTTCGTTCTCTTCATTTGCTTAAAATTGAGATTATGCATGGCTTCACAATCCAAGCCTTTTTTTTTTAGACCTTCCATGACATCGTCATGGCTTCTTTCTGAAAAGCGCCGGATTTTCAACAGTGATTGAAACCCTGAACCCGTGAGCTGCACTTCCAGAAACCATAAACACTCTGCTGGTGGCTGCATGGGAGTCCCCTTGCTTTCAGACGGGGGGGGGGGGGGGGGGGGGGTGGCACCCATGCAAATGGCAGAGTTAATGATCCATCATGAAGGGTGGGTTATTTCTGGCCCATTATAAATTCAAAGAGCAGTATTAAAAAAACGCGGCTTAATTTTGCTGAAAATCACACAGATGGGCTCAGCTTTCCATGGGAAAGGACTTGGGCTGTTTATTTTTTCCTTGGTGTAGTTTGTACAAACTCCATTAGGAGCTTAAAATGATGTTTCTCTCTTGCTTTGACCTTTTTCATTTAAGCAAGACTGGTTGATTGATGCTCTGATCTCTGGCCCTCCCCTCCCTCCCTCCCCTCCCTCCTCTCCCCAGCTCCAATGACCTTAATGGCCTGCAATCAGCCCTGCAATACCAGCTCCCCTCCTCTCCCCCCCCACCACCAATCTGGACAAACAACAGACAGGAGAAGGCATCTCCCTCAGGTTCCTCCAGTTACTAACCTTGTTCTTCTGCTATAAACAAGCCAGAGGGGACGGGAGGGGCAGCTGCAGTGGTGTAGAGAGCTTCCATCCCCAAATCTTGATTTTTAATTAATCAGAGGCAATCCTTATTTCCTTACCCAGAATTTAGATCTGCTCTCACCACCGCCTTGATGCATGTCTGTGAAATAAAGCTGCACTTATCAAGCTGAGTACAGAAAGCAACCAAAGCAGTTCACGGGACCAGTTTTCGTTTTCTTTGGACCGGAGACCTGGAACTGGCCATTTCCTATTAATGGACTGCAGCAGTCTAGCATTGCCCTTCCCTGCAGTTTGGCACCGGAGGGCAAGAATGGATTTTTCCAAATTGGTCCAGAGCCAACTTTGTGTCAGAATAGAGCTGGAAAAGACATTGGAGGTCTTCTACTCTAACCCCTGTTCAAACAGGACACCCTGTACAATTACAGACAAGTGGCTGTCTAGTCTCTTCTTAGAAACCTCCAGTCATGAAGCACCCGCAATTTCTGGAGGCAAGCCCTTCCACTGGTTAATTGTCCTCATTGTAAGGAAGTTTTTTCTTAATTCCAAGTTGCTTCTCTCCTTGGTTAGTTTCCATCCATTGTTTCTTGTCTTGCCTTCTGGCACTTTGGAGAATAATTTGACCCAGTCTTCTTTGTGGCAGCCCCTCAAATACTGGAATATTGCTGTCACGTCACCCCTATCAGTCTTTCTTTCCTGTAGCCTGACCACATGCAGTTCCTGCAAATGGTCTTCATATGTTTTTGTCGCCAGGCCTTGAATCATCTTAGTTGCTCTGCTCTGCACTTCCTACTTGGTGAGGACATCAAAGCTTCTCCGAGTGGAAGGTTGGGATCCTGAAAACTGTATGAAGCCCCCAATACATCGCTTCTTTTTTATTCTTTAGCTTCTTTTTTATTTTTACCTACCTCCTGTATCCATGCTGTATTCTTGTATTTCTTTGGATTATTTATTTATTTATTTATTTTATTAGATTTTTATATCGCCCTTCTCCCGAAGGACTCAGGGCGGTATACAGCCAGATAATAAAAACCCACAATATACACATTAAAACAGAAACTTAAAACCAAACATATTACAAAGATGGCCGAAATTTAAAAAATTTAAAACCCTAAAATTCATAAATAACCCCAATTAAAATTTAATAAAACTTTTAAGCCAGTCCCGCTTGAATAAATAAATGCGCTTTCAGCTCACGGCGAAAAGTCCAAAGATCAGGCACTTGGCGTAATCCAGGGGGAAGTTCGTTCCAAATCGTAGGAGCTCCAAAAGAGAAGGCCCTACCCCTGGGGGCCGCCAGCCGACATTGTTTGGCGGACGGCACCCTGAGAAGGCCCTCTCTGTGTGAGCTTACGGGTCGGTGGGAGACATAAGGTAACAGCAGGCGGTCCCGTAAGTACCCGGGCCCTAAGCCATGGAGCGCTTTAAAGGTGGTAACCAAGATCTTAAAGCGCACCCGAAAGACCACAGGAAGCCAGTGCAGACTGCGCAGGAGTGGTGTTATATGGGAGCTACGTGGAGCTCCCTATATCACCCGCGCAGCTGCATTCTGGACTAGCTGCAGCCTCCGGGTGCACTTCAAGGGCAGCCCCATGTAGAGAGCATATCACCTATCTGCACCCAGAACTGGACTGTTTCTTGCTTTTCCCTCCATTGATGGTTTGTTAGAAACATTTCTAATTGGATCAGAATTGGAGATTCTGTTTATACCGTAAGTTGAAACTCAAGCTTTGTATCTGCTGTTCCTCTTGGCTATAGTGGTTATTTGCTGTTTTATTATTTCCAATCCTTCCTTGATATTTCTTGTTTCTAGGTGATATTTCTTGGTTAGGTATTCTTTGGTCTATGTCTATGGAGATGCTCAGTCCTCTAGATCATGGTTGCTCCAAAGGTGTTTTTTTCAAGAGGCAATTGGACTTTCTTGTTTTTCTTTGAAGACGTTTCGCTTCTCATCCAAGAAGCTTCTTCAGCTCTGACTGGATGGTGGGGAATGGAAGAGTTTATACTCCTTGCAGAGAGCTGCTCATTTGCATTCTTTTAGCGAGGGAGGGGGAGGGATATGGGGGAGGGGGAAGGAACTATTGAAAGGATTGTATTGTAGATTGGAGACAGATTATATCTCCAATCTACAACACAATCCTTTCAATAGTTCCAAGAAGGCGCCACACCAATTTGCAACACTCAGGTGACCCTGATGACACAGCTAAACCTCCAGGTGGCCTTAACAACCTGCTAAAAGAATGCAAATGACCAGCTGCCTGCAAGGAGTATAAATCCTTCCATTTCCCATCAACCAGTCAAAGCTGAAGAAGCTTCTTGGATGAGAAGTGAAATGTCTTCAAAGAAAAACCAGAATGTCCAATTGCCTCTTGAAAAAAAGCACCTTTGGGACTTTGGTCTTCTTGTTCTTCAGCTTCTTTTCTCCAACCTATTCTAGCTTGCTTGCATTTGATCTTAGCATATCGATCTTATTTTCCAGCCTGATCTTCCATTTTGGTGGTGCACAGATTTTGCATGCCAGGTATTCAGTTATAAATGCAACTGTGCTGTACATTAGTTGGTTTCTTTCTTGGAATGAGCTGATGTTATATTTGATATTGCATTGTTGGCAAGCTTTAACACATATGCTAGCTGTTTCTTCAGAACAAGCTTCCATGTAGGGCACATTGTTCTGTCATTTTCGTGCTGCTTTAGATGCTCATTCTTTGTTTCAATTCTTCTTTTTTAGAGGGATTTGTTCTACCTGAGGAAAAAGTGGAACAGAGATTGCCGGGTTTGAGAATGAAAATAATTCTATAGCTCTATTTGCTTCCTCTGCTGGTGACTCCCTCTGGTTTACCTCTACAGTCTGAGCTACTTCTGGCAACGTTTTGATTTCTTTGCCCCAGAAAAGATCTTTTCTGTTCTTCCTATTTTTCTTCTGTGAATACTTTATTTCATATTATAAATCAACATTGATCTGTTAGCGTCTGTTCTGTTATTTCTGACTCTGGATGTTGTTCTTTTTAGGACTAGGTGCATTCTCTTCAGATATCTTCCTTGGTTTGATTTGTAATTACAGATTGTTATTTCTTTGTCTGCAATCTCTGTATATTTGTTTCTTTTCTTCCAGTAGTTCAGCAGCTTCTGGGCCTGGCTGTTCAGCCAACAGTCCTGAGTACTGTTGCTCATTTTTACCAGATGACAGGAACTCCAACAGCTAGAGTGGTCCTTGTTGACAAGGGTGATGACCGAGCTAATATGGGCTTCTGTAATTTATGTCTCATCTTACTTTTTATGGGAGAAGCACTCTTTGTCCAACTCCTCTGATGAGACCTGTCCAGTATGATTGAACCTGTAGGAGATGACCAGGCTGAGCCCGAGAGGGAGGTCAAACATGTCATCAGTCTCGAGTCCCTTTGCACCCATAAGAGATCTAAGTCCAGCCCAACTTGATTACTTTTCACTCTTATCTACCACCAATTTGCTTTGACTGTTAGTAGTTCAGATTCTTGCAGAGAGTGGGTTAGCATGCAATAAACCTGTGGTCACTGGAACTGCTTTGACTCCTGATTTGACAATGCTTCTGGCATTTCTTCTCAGAGCACACAAGCCCCCAAATCACATCAAAGTAGTGCCTCACTAGGGGATTGTTGCTATTGTTGTTTTAAAGATAGATATATTTGGTCAACTCTAAGCAGTGTCTATTGCCCCAAGTGTTGAGCAAGCTACTTACAAGAAGGGATAGAAGAAAACAGAAAAGGAAAGATTGAAATTTTTCCCCAAGTCTTCTGTTTGCAAATTACCAGGAGAATGAGAAGAAGCAAAAAATGTTGCTCCTTCAGGTTCAGAAAATGTGTCGCTTGGGTGAAATTTCAGGTGGCGGAAGGCTCAGCTGGGCCTCTCAAGAGATTCTCAAGAAGAAACCAGGCAGGCAATTCTCCAGAATGATCCAGGGTCTCCTGTTTGAGCACACATGAATGACCCTGGAGGGAAAGAGCCCCCAGGATAACCCATTAAGTGTGAAGGAGATCAGCTTTCCTGCTTCGGTGTCTGATGTAATCACAAGCCTCTGAGATCTCTGAGGACTCTGCTCTTGGAGGGCTCCGTTTGTAGGGAATATTGACAGGTGCTCGGCATGTGGATGTGGCATGTGCACATGGTAGAACTAGGAAAGAAATGACTAAGATTAAATGATGATTTCTTGGAAAGGATCCAGACTGAAATCCAGGCCAAACATGAACAGGTGAAAAAAAATAACGGGGGCGGGTGGGGGGGGGGCGGTGAGGGGATAGTGGAAAACCAAAGTTTGGTGATTTTTTGTCGGTCCTTTCCTTTTGGTGTGTGGAAAACCGAATCCTCCCAAAGAGATAAGGGGAACTGAGGGGGATGGGCAGCAGGCATATGCATTGCAGGGGCTGCCAAAGGGTCAGTTTGCCTGCTTCAGGCATTTCCCCCACTGAGAGAGGCATCTTAATGGCCTTCTCAATAGCCCTGTCCTCCCCCCACCATTGCGAGGATGCTAGGCTGCAGGAAGGAGCTACGGTCAACTGCTGAGGAATGGAATAATGTGTCCCACCCATAAAGAGAAGGAGGATTAAAATGTGTCTGCCTGCCTGAGCTGAGTAGAGGAGGCAGCTCTGCCTGCACATTCCCTGAAAGGGATAGGATAGAATAGGAGAGGAGAGGACAGGACAGGATAAGATAACAGAGTTAGAAGGCACCTTGGAGTCAGTGGTGAAATTATTATTTTTTTACTTCTGGTTCTGTGGGTGTGGCTTGGTGATTGTAGCTGGGTGGTCAGGTGAGTGACTGCGCATGGCCAACTCAGTGTCACTCCCACCCAGTCACATGACCCCCCCCCCAGCCACGGCTACCCAGGTTTTGTGGCTCCCTGTGTTTTCTGTGGGAAATGGGTCATGTGACTGAGTGGGCGTGGCTAACTTGATTGGTCTCACCCTTAGGAAATTTCTCCTTAGTCCAACTCACAATAAAATAGCACAATAAAATACCACTGTTCCAATATAATAGAATAGAATAGAATAACAGAGTTGGAAAGGACCTTGGAGGTCTTCTAGGCCAAACCCCTGCTTAGGCAGGAGGAAACCCTACACCACTTCAGACAAATGGTTGTTCAATCTCTCCTTAAAAACTTCCAGTGTTGGGGCATTCACAACTTCTGGAGGCAAGTTGTTCCACTGATTAATTGTTCTGTCAGGAAACTTGAGGGGCTCCTACAAAAATGTCGGACTTAATCTATTTTCCAAGATACCAAAAGGCACAACAAGAAACAATGGATGGAAACTAACCAAAGAGAGAAGCAACCTAGGACTAAGGAGAAATTTCCTAAGGGTGAGACCAATTAACCAATGAAATAGCTTGTCTTCAGAAGTTGTGGGTGCTCCATCACTAGAGGCTTTCAAAAACAGTGAGGGAAGTATACCCCAAAAGGACAGTGCCAGGAATCACTAAAACAATACAGAAAACTTTAAACAGCCATTCCCCCTTTTTAAAAAAATCAACCCCAAAGCAAATGCAGCAGCTGAGAGGGAAACTAAGAGCAGCTGTTCAGGCTAATTGAAAGCCTGGGCGTGCTGCCAAAAGCCATTAACCCTTCCAACTCTATTATTCTATGTTCTCTATGTTCTAAATTGGGTGCTTCACAGCAGAGGCAATACAGCTGGCTGGACCACACATGCATTAGATTCATGGCCTGAATGATCAAGCTGCAATTTTGTCCCCTCCTGTATCTCCCCCCCCCCCCAAGAAACAAGAAGTAGCCAACACTGCAGCAGCTATAAAAGGTCTTGGAAAACTCCAGGGAGTTATCAGCTGATCACAGAAGTGTTACTTAATACTCTTTATAATGAAAATGTTTGTAATCTTGTCCTTCTTCCTGAAGGGAAGAGGTTAATCCCATCTCTAGATGGGTGATTGATGGGTTTCCCTGCCCTAATCCTGTCAGTTTCTGTAGTTTATTGACTTGATTCAGCATGTATCGGCTGCATTCCAGCTGCAACTGTTAAGTGGAGCTATTAACTGAAGGGAGAGAGAGAGAAAAAACCCCTCTTGCACTTTATTTTTAACTGGTTCTCCAAACTGCCTAAGAAATTTACTAACGGTTTGAACGAACTGGTGAGAACCGGCTGAATTTCACCTGTGCTTCGAGGTCTTCTAGTCCAGGGGTGTCCAAACTTGGTCCCTTTAAGACTTTTGGACTTCAACTCCCAGAGTTCCTCAGCCAGCTTTGCTGGCTGAGGAACTCTGGGAGTTGAAGTCCAAAAGTCTTAAAGGGACCAAGTTTGGACACCCCTGTTCTAGTCCAACCCTGTGCTCAGGCAGGAGACCCTATACCATTTCAGACAAATGGCTGACCAATCTTTTCTTAAAAATCTCCAGGGATGGAGCACACACACACACACACACACACACACAGAGGAAATTTCTCCTTAGTTCTTAATATAATATAACAACAGAGTTGGAAGGGACCTTGGAGGTCTTCTAGTCCAACCCCTGCCGAAGCAGGAAACCCTACACTATCTCAGACAAATGGCTATCCAACATTTTCTTAAAAATTTCCATTTACAACTTCTGCAGGCAAGTTGTTCCACTGGTTAATTGTTCTAACTGTCAGGAAATTTCTCCTTAGTTCTAAGTTGCTTCTCTCCTTGATGAGTTTCCATCAGGGGTGAAACCCAGCAGGTTCTGGAGAACCGGTAGCGGGAATTTTGAGTAGTTCGGAGAACTAGCAAATATCACCTCTGGCTGGCCCCAGAGTGGGGTGGGAATGGAGATTTTGCATTATCCTCTCCCCAGGAGTGGGGTGGGAATGGAGATTTTGCATTATCCTCTCCCCAGGAGTGGGGTGGGAATGGAGATTTTGCAGTATCCTTCCCCTGCCACTCTCACCAAGCCACACCCACAGAACCGGTAGTAATTTTTTTAAATTTCACCACCGGTTTCCATCCATTGTTTCTTGTTGTGCCTTCAGATGCTTTGGAGAATAGTTTGACCCTCTCTTCTTTGTGGCAGCCCCTCAAATATTGGAAGACTGCTATCATGTCTCCCCTAGTTCTTCTCCTTGTTAGACTAGACACTCCCAGTTCCTGCAACTGTTCCTCATATGCTTTAGCCTCCAGCCCCCTAATCCTCTCTGTTGCTCTTCTCTGCAATCTTTCCAGAGTTTCCAGACGGCACAACTCTTGTCACCAGGAAGTTTAAAATACTGCGATACGTGGGACACGGTTATTTTTAATTGTGGTCAGGTTGTGTTTTTGCATAGCATGTTGTACAAACCCAGTTTGTCCAATTAGTTCATGTTAAGCGTGTTGGCTGAAAGCGGGGTTGGTGCAGTAATCAAGGCCCAGGCTAGATATTGGGAGATGAGGAGCTCTAGTCCTGGCTTAGGCTTGAAAGTCAGCTGGGGGACTGTGGGCCGATTCCCAGGGACTTAGACATGAGAGCTGGCTGGGGGAACTTGAGCCCCTCACCCTGTCCCATCCCTAGGAAGGAGAAGGCAAAAGCCTTCCAAAATTCTCTGCAGGGAGCACACCAGACAATCTCCAGGAGTCGACACTGACTCAAAGACCCCCCCGAATCTTGGCTGAACCCAATACATGGGTCCTCTCAGGCACCATGTTATTCCTGGCCAGTGAAAAGGGTTGCAGCCACATTCTGGAGTGGTGCTGATTTCAGACCCTGCAGAGTTATTTTTCTGATTGTCCCAAAAACACCTTTGGGAAGGAACTGGGCAGGAGGAGGGGAGAGAAAGGCCCCCTCTTGACAGAATAAAGCTGAGGATTTTCTCCCCGTCCCCACCCAAAATTGTCCCCAGGGCTGGCCTAAGGCAAAACCAGAGCTGGAAATGTCAGGCAAGAGAGCGGCAAGGATTTGAATAGAGATCTTCAGGAGTTTTCCCCCTGTGGCACCCTGTAGTAACACAACATTACACGTTATATTAAATTCAACGCCAATATATAGGGTGAGGCTCAAGTGCAACGTTTGTAAAGTTTTCGGCGAACACAGAGATCTCAGCGCAGCCGTTCAAGCCTCAGATCCTTTGCGCGCCTCCGATCCCGGATTTATTTTACCTACAGCAAAATACGCGAGCAAAGCAGATTCTGCAGGCGATGTGCTGAGAAGCTGCAAAGGTTTGTCGGCATCGCCTGAAGAAGGTTTGAAGGGCTACAGATTAATATGCCACAGAGTGCAGTGATGTCAATGATTCTTTCTTGGTCTGCTGGGTTGTGGATTCCAAGCAGTTCATGGTTAATGAATAGGGTAAAACTAAAGCAACTGACATTCTCCGATTTGCATAGATCCACTCCTGCCGCTCCAAGTTGATCAATATTTTACTAAACCCCACAATGAACATCTGGAAAGCCAAAATTCAGGACCCCGAATGGCTCTGTTCTTAATATAACAAGGAGGCCATCTTCCCAAAGGCATCCCAAGAGATTCTGACATATATGATGGCTGGAAACAGAGAGAGGAAGAACAGAAACACGGAGGGCTGGTTTGGTCTAGTGATTAAGGCAGCTGGCTTGAAAGTGGGAGGCTGTGAGTTCAAGTCCCGTATCGGACATGACAGGCAACTGGGTGATTTTGGGCCAGTCACTCTCTCTCTCTCTCCCTCTCTCTCTCAGTTCAATCCACCTCACAGGATTGTTGTTATGGGGAAAATATATGGAGAAAATATATGGGAAAATATATGGAGGAAAGAATATTAGATATATTTGCCATTGTGAGTTATTTGTAAAAATAACTTACCCTTAGAGCCCATCTGTTGGGCAGTTAAGATAGTTGATAAATAAAAAAGGAAGGAAGGACATAAATAATTATTGCATGGGGGCCACCAGGATCATGTCTTGGATAAAAGCCCTCAAATATTTAGACTTTCCTACATGTCTTCCTCTCTCTTTTGACTTCTTTCTCCTTCTGCTCTGGCTTTGAATAGTTCTTTGCTTATCACTTTACCTTTTTTTTTTATTAAGCAACTGACAAGACTCAGCAAGCAAGTTGGATTCCTTGGGAGCCTGGCTGCTCTTCAGTATGTAGGCCATTTCAATAGCAAAGCCAACATTTCTACCCAAGGACGCATCTGCAGAGATCACCCCCACCAGGTCCGAGAGGGTCTCTGGGGCTGCCAACTCTTCTCAAGAAGCTTCAATAAGGCTCCGTCTGAGAGCAGAAAGGGGGGAGGTCACTTGAGGTCATTCTGTGGCAACTCTCGTGCAAGAGCTTGGCTTTTATTAAGCTACTTTTGAGATGGGACTTGCCACATTAATCAGGCCTTGAAAAGATTAGCCCACTTGAACCTAACCTTAGTTTATTTGGAGCTCTGGCCGAGAATAACCGCCTGCTGGGAGCAGGTTTAACCATCATTACGTGCTTCCAAAGATTAATGAACTCCTTAGAAGGTTCTGAACTGCTGACTTGCTCTCTGCACAGTGCGGGGAATTACCACGAATTGTGTCATTAGCTGGGGCTGAAATGAATTTGTTCTTGTTGGTGGGTATCGATAACAACTATTCATGGAAGAGAGGAATGTCTCAGGTTCTGGCCCAGTCTGAGGCTTCTCAGTAAGCCAGAAAAAACACAGGAATGCATTTGTTGGAAGGCTCCTCTGGCACTCTCTGCAAATGTATTTATTTACTGTATTTATGTATCACTTCCTAGGCTGGAGTATCTTGAAGTGATTTACAATACAAACAGCTGTAAAATACACGCTACAACAAAACAAAACAAAGCACTTTAATTAAAAAATGATGTTTGCTGCTGGTGGTGGAAGATTCCAGGAAGTTCTGGGGGAAGAAGTGAGTTTTCAACAAGGATTAAAAAAGATTTTTGCAGGTGAATTCTGAATTTCAAAGCGGCGGAGGGGGAGGGCGGGAAGGAAAAACCTCCCATATCCTACCTGCCGATAGCGCTCAGAAGATACTCTGTGGCCCTTGGCACATGCAGTGGCCCCTCCCTGAGGACCTGACCAGATAAGGAGCAGTGACAAGAACTGGGCAGGGCTCCTGCCACTGGTTGTAGCCAGGTAAACCTGACTCAGGGGCTGACTGGAAGCTTGCACAGTGGCTCAACCAGGAGCCCCACTTGGCCCTCTGGCCCTTGCAGTCTGTGCTGGCTGCTTTCTGGGCCAAATTCCCATCTGCTTCCCTCACTCAGGAGTTCTAGGGCAGGGGTCTCCAGCCTTGGCCACTTTAAGACTTGTGGACTTCAACTCCCAGCAAAGCTGGCTGAGGAATTCTGGGAGTTGAAGTCCACAAGTCTTAAAGTGGCGAAGGTGGGAGACCTCTGTTCTAAGGAGCAGATCCAATGTGAGTTTCTTGAGTTGTCATGAGAGCACCTGATTTGTGGCTTACAAAACCCCCATCCCTCAGGCTCTTCTCAAGAGTCAAGAACTAGCTGAGAACAGTGGATGCCTGAAAAAGGAGGAGACCCCCACCTTGGAGCCTTTGCTCAGCTAACCGCAGCCTGCTGCTATGACTCACCGCCAAAATTTCCTTTGAACCCAGGTCTGCTGAGAGATGAGAGCTCTAACCGTCTTCATTAATGACTCCTTGTTGTTTGAAGCTCTTGGGGGATGTAATGGGAATAGGGAATGACCCTGGAAGGCAGGAGGAAGAGCCGCAGCACAAACAATGGTCTTGTTCTGTCTCCTTCCCCACTTCGGATCAATGAGCTGGCTTTCAGCCAGTGGATTCACGGCTCTTATCAGTCCTGGCAGAGAAATCTCAGCTGCCTGCCAAAGTTCAAACAAATGACTCATGGAGCAAGACTTTCAGTTCTCTTTGAAATGGTTCAGCTAATTTTTGCTTCCCGTGGAATGAGAGCAGTCCCAAAGCTCCTTATACTGTATAACCTGTGGGGTGGGGCTCCTGCCCCACCCTTCCCTTTGATGACACTGCCTCTCTAATCTTCTGAAGCACGGGTCGATCCAAGCTTGATTATTATTATTGTCAGCTGGGTCTGAAGGCGTAGCCTGGGGAAGGGAGGAATCAGGGGATGATGGCCTCATTACGTCCTCCGACTGGTCTGGTTCTGGCCCCTGGAGCTGGGCCAAAAGAATTGGTGCTCCCGAGGTAAGCCTTATCAGCCCTTCCCCCTCACTCTCAGAGTCACTTTCTGGCATGGGGCCAGGTTCGGGGGCTGGAGTCACAATAGGTCTAACTAACAAAATCCGGGTCCGAAGTAGTGGTGGGGTGGAAGAACCAACTCCTGAAGAAACATCCAAGTTTTGGGAGAGTAAAAGTAAGAGTGGGAAGAAATACTTTCAGACTCACAAGATGTCATCTTACAATAAATGTGTTGTAAAATGGTTGGTGCTTCTTGTCTGGATTGGCTTGAAAGGTTGACAGGGGAGCGTAATCTGCAAAAATCATAAACATTTTCATTCTAGGACATTCTTTGTTTTTTCCCCCCCTAAGGTCGCAGTTGTCATTGCGAGGTCCCTGTTCCTCTTTTAATGTCTAGAAAGCTGGGAACCTATGGTGGTCGTTGGGGCAATCCAAGGGTAGACCTCTCTCGATCAGCTGGTGCCCTTTTGGTGCAAGACACCCTTACATTTTCAACCATCAGTCAGTTAGCTGTCCTACCACCCAAAATAAAACAGAGAAATGCCAATCATTTCCTCACCTTTCGAGGGTTAAAAGAGAGCTGATTTTGTAGACATTTTGGCAGCCATGATTTCATTTTACCAGAATCTGGTATTGTTTTTTTTTTTTTAATTTACATTTATATCCCACCCTTCTCCGAAGACTCAGGGCGGCTTACAGTGTGTAAGGCAATAGTCTCATTCTATTTGTATATTTTTACAAAGTCAACTTATTGGCCCCCCAACAATCTGGGTCCTTATTTTACCTACCTTACAAATGGAAGGCTGAGTCAACCTTGGGCCTGGTGGGATTCGAGCCTGCAGTAATTGCAGGCTGCTGTGTTTTAATAACAGGCTATCTTACAGCCTGAGCCACCATGGCCCTTTTTATTGTTCAGCCTGAGCCACCACGGCCCTTTTTATTGTTCAGAACAGGGGTCTCCAACCTTGGGAACTTTAAGACTTGTGGACTTCAACTCCCAGAATTCCTCACCCAGAATTCTGAGAGTTGAAGTCCACAAGTCTTAAAGTCCCCGAGGTTGGAGATCCCTGTTCTGAACTATCAGAGGAGAGAATAGCAGCCACAGTTTCTACCAGAAGATCCACAAAGCAGCTCTGAACATCCTGACAATGGTGGTCATCACCACAGCAGGAATCCAGAAAAGTTTTGGGGTCACAAATACAGTGAAATAATGAACATGGAAATGTGCAGACAAATGTCAGTTAAATGGATTCATAACAAGACGAGGGTGTTTTTAAAGGGTGTCTAATTAAATGGGTGAGATCTTTAACTTTGAAGGAGTGCGATCCAAACAGGAATCTCGCCTACCCCGTGGATTTAGTGTGATTTAGACAAACTCCATTAAGTCACTGCTTCAGATCTGAAAATTGATCTAATCTGGAGAAGCTGCTTCGCGCGTAGATGCATCAGTGTCAGGCAAACCGGATCGGAGGGTGTCTGATTTGATTTGGCCATTTGAATGGTCAATTCAATTTAGGAAGCTGATTGAATTGCCTCCTAATCTCTGAGCTGAATATTTGCACAGGTCTTTTAACAGCCCTAATAATATTTGACAGTTGAGGACACATGGTTTAAATATCAGATCTGTGAAAGGCAACGCTATTGGGAGAGATCAAAATGCCTGCCTAAATCAAATAATTTTTTTTTTTTTTTTTACATTTATATCCCGCCCTTCTCCGAAGACTCAGGGCGGCTTACAGTGTGTAAGGCAATAGTCTCATTCTATTTGTATATTTATATACAAAGTCAACTTATTGCCCCCCCCAACAATCTGGGTCCTCATTTTACCTTATAAAGAATGGAAGGCTGAGTCAACCTTGGGCCTAGTGGGACTCGAGCCTGCAGTAATTGTAATTGCAGGCAGCTGTGTGTTAATAACAGGCTGCATTAGCAGCCTGAGCCACTTCCCAGCCCAGTGGAAGGCATCCAGTTCCTTTTCCCAGAAGGGGCGATTTCCCTGGAAACCCAAGGGAGATGCCTACCAACTGCTGACCCATATTATCTCTTGACCCATCATCACAGCACAGACTGGCAACTCTGCCCATCTGAATGTGCAAGACAGCATTGTTGCAAGCGCAGCGTCGATTGTGTCCTATGGGGAATCCCATGAGATCTGGAACAAAAATGCCGGCTGAATTCGTCATGTGAACCACTAGCAGTATGTGTGTGTGTGTGTGTGTGTGTATTAGCATGAGCAAGGATACTGCTAGTGGCTCATGTGATGAAATCAGCTGGCATTCTTGTTCTAGATCTCATACTTATTGGATATTCCCAGTAGTGGGATTCAGCCAGTTCGCACCACTTCGGGAGAACCGGTTGTTAACTTTCTGAGCAGTTTGACAAACTGGTTGTTTTAAGAAATCATTAGGGCGGAGAACCGGTTGTTAAATTACTTGAATTCCACCACTGGATATTCCCCATAGGACCCAATCCTCACTGTGCTTGCAACAATGCTGTCTTACACTCTCTCTCTCTCTCTCTCTCTCTCTCTCTCTCTCTCTCTCTCTCTCTCTCTCTCTCTCTCTCTCTCTCTCTATATATATATATATATATATATATATATATATATATATATATATATATATATATATATATATATTTGTTTTCTGAGGTTTTCACGGGTGTTTGTATATAGGTCTTTGGTTGTTCGGGTTTTCTCCCGTGTAAAATTGGAAGTGTCTTGGCGACATTTCGACGAAGTCTCATTCATCATCTTCAGGCTTCAGCTTCGTGCTTCTGGGAGCAAAGTATATATACATACACACACACACACACACACACACACATATATATGTATAGTGTGTGTGTGTGTGTGTGTGTTTTCTGAGATTTTCGCGGGTATTTGTATGTAGGTCTTTGGTTATTCGGGTTGGAAGTGTCTTGGAAGACAAAAATCAGTTTAAAGGAAGAAACAGCTGCGATCACACATTGCTCCCAGAAGCACGAAGCTGAAGCCTGAAGATGATGAATGAGACTTCGTCTAAACATTGCCAAGACACTTCCAATTTTACGTGGGAGAAAACCCGAATAACCAAAGACCTACACACACACACACACACACACACATATACATACATACATACACAGAGAGAGAGAGAGAGCTAGGACACTGCTAGTGGTTCATGTGATCTCTCTCTCTCCTCCTTTCCTCCCTCCCTCCCTCTCATCTATCTCTCTATCTCTCTGTCTATCTATCTCTCTATCTCTCTGTCTATCTATCTATCTATCTATCTATCTATCTATCTATCTATCTATCTATCTATCTATCTATCTATCTATCTATCTATCTATCTATCTATCTATCTCCTGGCTTCACCCCACTCTCTCCCAGACCAGTGAGCTCTAAGGGAATGGGTTCCTCAGTAGAAAGAACAATGCCTTACAGGTGTGATTCTTCAGGTATTGTTTTTGCCACCTTGAGCATTTTCGCGAGAGGCTGCACTGTAACTTCCAGAGAAAATATCTGTAAATTTTCGTCATTTGACTTTGCCCTTGGACCGCTTCATCTAGCAAAACCTCCAGGTTTCTGCTGCCTTTCAACCAGGGGTGTGGCAGCCACCGTCTTGGGGTTCCCAGGAAGGGGTTTCTGTCCTCCCCGTGTTTGCAGCAGCTGGTCTGGCTTTCCCTGGGTGCCATTGCGGGAGGGAGTCGCTGGGGGGCAGTGGTACCTCACCAATGGCCTGGAGGTCGGCTGCCTTAAGCCCCTCCACTTGTGGTTTCAATAAGCCCCTCTTCTGAGCACGCACACCAGCCAGGCCTCTGAGGGCTCATTTCCGCTTGGAAACCCCACCTAATCCTTTTATTATAAGGTCAGAGCTCTTCTCAAAATAACAAATACGATTCATTTTTAATTTTCCCACCAAGGCCTCGCCTCATCCTCTGCCCTCCAGGGAAAGCAGGTCCACACTGCAGCAGGCAGCTCCTTCCTGAGGACCCTTCTCCCCTCCTCTTGCTCCCCTGGTCCTTGGAGAGCACAAAGCGGGAAGCTGAGCCTGGTGTGAAGGGAGCAGATCACGAGATTCTCCTTGCGCCTCCTGCACACGCACAAGACGTGATTCCGCCAGCTTTCTTGTGGGGAAATAACCAGCGTCTTTCCACCACTAAAGGAGGTGGGGGTTGTGGTGGGGAAAAAGTGGATTCAGTGATCTAAACCAGGGGTCCCCAACCTTGGCAACTTTAAGCTTTGCTGGCTGGGGAATTCTGGGAGTTGAAGTCCTCCAGGCTTAAAGTTGCCAAGATTGGAGACCCCTGATCTAAACAATTAGGGACCGAGTTAATTAATCTCCAGGGATTCCATTTAAAATGGACTCATAATGCCCAGAGTCAACCTCTCGTCCCACTTGAACCCGGTCAATGACAGATATACATTTCCACCATTGGCCAAAAAAAACCACACTCAATAAACCAAACAAAGGAAAGTTAACCCCTAACCTGCTAGCAACCGTTTGTGAGCAAAGCTTACACGTAATTTATTTTATTTTTTATTTACTTATTTTCGTCCAGCATGTATTTTATGACAGATGCAAGTGTAAACATAATTATAAACACATGTAAAGGGTATGAATAAAATAATGTAGATTATTTTATAATGTAAATTATAATTAAATTAAAATAATGTACATTATAAAAGAATGTAGCACAATGTTGCCACTTTTAAGGAAATAGGCTTTCATCCTGACTGTCGAATGAATAAGGCAAATAAAAATTATTGGAGTGCCCTGGGAATTGAATTAAAAAGGAAGAATCGACTGGTGGTGAATGTCCCTGTGGAACTAACAATACAGGATCAGGTCTCTGTGGCCCAGATCAAGCTAGCTCAGGGATCTACAACCTTGGCACCTTTCAGACTTGTGGACTTCAACTCCGAGAGTTCTGGGAATTCTGGGAGTTGAAGTCCACAAGCCTGAAAGTTGCCAAGGTTGGAGACCCCTGAGCTAGTTCAATATTAAGGGCAAAGAGACATTGTTGCTTTTTCTCATTATATAATTTCAAATAAAAACAGTTTAACTCCTCTACGAGCTTTACGGCACATCACAGTTCCCAAATTCGGAAGAGGATTGCCATTAGCCCTATTTGGTAATCTCCCCCAGCTGTGTTGGAAGGGAAATAACGGAAAACTTCTCAGGAAGCTCAAGAGACACAGGTGCCCTAGAAATCACATCCCACCTTGCCTCATATGCCAGTTCTCCAGGGCTAATTATACCCCTTTTTAAACTCAATTTCCAGGGCACTCCAACTTTTATTTGCTTTATTTGCTAGATAACCAGCAAATAAATTTATGTCTAGGTCTTTAAAGTGGTAAAGTTCTGCTGTATTATAGATAATATAATATAAGCTTCGTCTGCAATGGGTTGCCAAGAGTCTTTGATGTTAGAGGTTAACTTTGCTTTCTTTGTTTTATTGCATGTATTTTTATTGTTCAATGAGCGAAATGAAGCAAATACGTGATTCCGCAAGCAAAAGTTAAAGAATCCTATCCTGGGAGGCCAGATAGCCTGGAATGTGCTTCTCAGTTGCTGATTAGCTGCAACACTAAGCCAGGATGCCCAACCACCACCTGTAAGGCTCTGGAGAAACCTGGTTGGGAAAGAGCTGATGGGATTCCAGATCTTCCTTGGAGAGTGCGAGGGGACAGGAGGAGTAGGGGAGACCCTTGGGGTCCAAAATGGCATCTGACCCAATTATTATGGCTGTCAAATAGCTTCAACTAGGTTATTGACTGATGAAATTCAATGTATTGTGTGAACAATCACTGGGAGGATGTGCCATGCCCACCATGCTGGCTGTGGCTGCAGCCTGTATACATGGGCCAGTAGATGGGTGGGGGGGTGGGGGTGGGTGGGCTTCAGAAGATCAGATCCTTCTGCTTCGTATTAAGCAAACTTAGCAAACAGGACTTTCAACTTTCAGCAGCCTACAATGATACAGGACCTTTGATCTCAAGAGGATTCTTGCTATTTTACGATTAGAATTCTGCCTAAAAACGGCAGGTTTAATACATTCTGCAGTGGCTTCATTTACTCTTTTTAAAGCATCTTTCCGTCTTCCAGGAAAAGGAGTAGAAAGGTGAAATTAAGTAAGTAATCTTTAAACGTAGTTTATATGATGGCTGCTTTACACTTCCTGATAGCCACTCCGAGATAGGCTGAACAACAGGATTATTTGACGATTGTCTGGCAGTTTGAAAGTTATTTTATACAATAATCATCACTATTTTTGCTGGAAAATGGTATTCAGTTATTAAACTTTGTCATTGTTTAGAATAGCTCCAATGATTAAAATATTTTATATACAGTATTATTTATTTTTATTTTTTAAAATCAAGATTAGTATACAATGGACATACTCAGGGTGAAATCTAAAAATTTTCCCTACTAGTTCTGTGGGCGTGGCTTGGTGGTCAGGTGACCAGGTGGGCGTGGCCAATAACAATAAATAATAAAAATAACAAACAAGAGATACCAAAACCAACTTTCACACTATACACACACACAACATAACACAACTGACTCACACACAATGTAAAAGCAGCTGCACTTCACCCAAAATGGCCCCTGAAACAAGCAGGAACCTCACACAGCCACAAAAAGCTCAAAAACCAACTTTCACACTTTACACACACACCACAACACAACTGACTAATACACACACACAAATGCCACATGCAGCTTTGTAGGATTTTGTGTGGTTGTGGTAGTTAGAGTGAAACACTACAGAAACACACCAAATCTCAGAAAGCTGCACAAATATTTTATTTTATTTTATTATTTTTATTTTATTTTTAAAATCAAGATTAGTATACAATGGACATACTCAGGGTGAAATCTAAAAATTTTCCCTACTAGTTCTGTGGGCGTGGCTTGGTGGTCAGGTGACCAGGTGGGCGTGGCCAATAACAATAAATAATAAAAATAATAAACAAACAAGAGATACCAAAACCAACTTTCACACTATACACACACACAACATAACACAACTGACTCACACACAATGTAAAAGCAGCTGCACTTCACCCAAAATGGCCCCTGAAACAAGCAGGAACCTCACACAGCCACAAAAAGCTCAAAAACCAACTTTCACACTTTACACACACACCACAACACAACTGACTAACACACACACAAATGCCACATGCAGCTTTGTAGGATTTTGTGTGGTTGTGGTAGTTAGAGTGAAACACTACAGAAACACACCAAATCTCAGAAAGCTGCACAAATATTTTATTTTATTTTATTATTTTTATTTTATTTTTAAAATCAAGATTAGTATACAATGGACATACTCAGGGTGAAATCTAAAAATTTTCCCTACTAGTTCTGTGGGCGTGGCTTGGTGGTCAGGTGACCAGGTGGGCGTGGCCAATAACAATAAATAATAAAAATAATAAACAAACAAGAGATACCAAAACCAACTTTCACACTATACACACACACAACATAACACAACTGACTCACACACAATGTAAAAGCAGCTGCACTTCACCCAAAATGGCCCCTGAAACAAGCAGGAACCTCACACAGCCACAAAAAGCTCAAAAACCAACTTTCACACTTTACACACACACACCACAACACAACTGACTAATACACACACACAAAATGCCACATGCAGCTTTGTAGGATTTTGTGTGGTTGTGGTAGTTAGAGTGAAACACTACAGAAACACACCAAATCTCAGAAAGCTGCACAAATATTTTATTTTATTTTATTATTTTATTTTATTTTAGTTATATTTTAAATAAAAGCAGCTAAATTTAAAACTTTAACTTTAAATTGCAATGCCTAAAAAAGAAATAAAACTCCTAAGAAACCCCCCAATTAAGTATTTTTTTAAACCTCCCCACTCTGCCCCGCCCACTTACCCAATTGAAGGGACAAGGCAGGCAGATTGAGTTGCTAGCTGATGCAATTGATTGCAGAAGCTGAAGCAAGGCAGGAATAGCAAGCGAGCTCGAAAGAAGCAGCAAGCTGCTAAGTAGGCAAGTAGGGACCGGCAATTGGGTGGGCATGGGCGGTGGGCAGGGATTTTTGCTACCGGTTCTCCGAACAACCCGCCCTCATCACTACCGGATCGCCTGATCCGGTCCAAACCAGGAGCATTTCACCCCTGGACATACTCCAAGAGGAATGGTTTGAGGAGCCTATCCCTGCCCCTGTGGCCCCTATGCTAAGGGTTCTACCCCAACATGAAAACCCAGATGATGAGACCCAGTGGCTGTGGGAATGGGAGGGAGGTTCTTGTGCATTTTACCTGCTCTTCTCCTTGGCTGCTGTAACAGTAACAGAGTTGGAAGGGACCTTGGAGGTCATCTAGTCCAACCCCCTGCTCATGCAGGAAACCTGTACTAGCTGGGGTCTTGCTGTGAGTGGCCTCCAGCAGTCCAGAAGGATCTGTGAACCAGATCCCCCAAAAAGTTGGTGACTCACTTTATGAAAGTGAAGAAGACCAATTTGGTAATTTTATTAGTTTATTCATTTATTTTATTTTATGCAGAGATGTGTTTTCAAAAAAAGATTGTCTCTGTAGATGGACTGATAGTATGATTGTAGAATTGACATTGTATAACATTAATCAAAGATTCCAAGCAAAGTATCTTGAGCTTTGGTTATTATATTAAAAAAAATGAATAAATAGGTTGACTCAGCCTTCCATCCTTTATAAGGTAGGTAAAATGAGGGCCCAGATTGTTGGGGGCAATAAAGTTGACTTTGTATATAATATACAAATGGATGAAGACTATTGCTTAACAGGGGTGTCCAAACTTGGTCCCTTTAAGACTTTTGGACTTCAACTCCCAGAGTTCTGGGAATTCTGGGAGTTGAAGTCCACAAGCCTGAAAGTTGCCAAGGTTGGAGACCCCTGAGCTAGTTCAATATTAAGGGCAAAGAGACATTGTTGCTTTTTCTCATTATATAATTTCAAATAAAAACAGTTTAACTCCTCTACGAGCTTTACAGCACATCACAGTTCCCAAATTCGGAAGAGGATTGCCATTAGCCCTATTTGGTAATCTCCCCCAGCTGTGTTGGAAGGGAAATAACGGAAAACTTCTCAGGAAGCTCAAGAGACACAGGTGCCCTAGAAATCACATCCCACCTTGCCTCATATGCCAGTTCTCCAGGGCTAATTATACCCCTTTTTAAACTCAATTTCCAGGGCACTCCAACTTTTATTTGCTTTATTTGCTAGATAACCAACAAATAAATTTATGTCTAGGTCTTTAAAGTGGTAAAGTTCTGCCGTATTATAGATAATATAATATAAGCTTCGTCTGCAATGGGTTGCCAAGAGTCTTTGATGTTAGAGGTTAACTTTGCTTTCTTTGTTTTATTGCATGTATTTTTATTGTTCAATGAGCGAAATGAAGCAAATACGTGATTCCGCAAGCAAAAGTTAAAGAATCCTATCCTGGGAGGCCAGATAGCCTGGAATGTGCTTCTCAGTTGCTGATTAGCTGCAACACTAAGCCAGGATGCCCAACCACCACCTGTAAGGCTCTGGAGAAACCTGGTTGGGAAAGAGCTGATGGGATTCCAGATCTTCCTTGGAGAGTGCGAGGGGGCAGGAGGAGGAGGGGAGACCCTTGGGGTCCAAAATGGCATCTGACCCAATTATTATGGCTGTCAAATAGCTTCAACTAGGTTATTGACTGATGGAATTCAATGTATTGTGTGAACAGTCACTGGGAGGATGTGCCATGCCCACCATGCTGGCTGTGGCTGCAGCCTGTATACATGGGCCAGTAGATGGGTGGGGGGGTGGGTGGGCTTCAGAAGATCAGATCCTTCTGCTTCGTATTAAGCAAACTTAGCAAACAGGACTTTCAACTTTCAGCAGCCTACAATGATACAGGACCTTTGATCTCAAGAGGATTCTTGCTATTTTACGATTAGAATTCTGCCTAAAAATGGCAGGTTTAATACATTCTGCAGTGGCTTCATTTACTCTTTTTAAAGCATCTTTCCGTCTTCCAGGAAAAGGAGTAGAAAGGTGAAATTAAGTAAGTAATCTTTAAACGTAGTTTATATGATGGCTGCTTTACACTTCCTGATAGCCACTCCGAGATAGGCTGAACAACAGGATTATTTGACGATTGTCTGGCAGTTTGAAAGTTATTTTATACAATAATCATCACTATTTTTGCTGGAAAATGGTATTCAGTTATTAAACTTTGTCATTGTTTAGAATAGCTCCAATGATTAAAATATTTTATATACAGTATTATTTATTTTTATTTTTTAAAATCAAGATTAGTATACAATGGACATACTCAGGGTGAAATCTAAAAATTTTCCCTACTAGTTCTGTGGGCGTGGCTTGGTGGTCAGGTGACCAGGTGGGCGTGGCCAATAACAATAAATAATAAAAATAATAAACAAACAAGAGATACCAAAACCAACTTTCACACTATACACACACACAACATAACACAACTGACTCACACACAATGTAAAAGCAGCTGCACTTCACCCAAAATGGCCCCTGAAACAAGCAGGAACCTCACACAGCCACAAAAAGCTCAAAAACCAACTTTCACACTTTACACACACACCCCACAACACAACTGACTAACACACACACACAAAATGCCACATGCAGCTTTGTAGGATTTTGTGTGGTTGTGGTAGTTAGAGTGAAACACTACAGAAACACACCAAATCTCAGAAAGCTGCACAAATATTTTATTTTATTTTATTATTTTATTTTATTTTAGTTATATTTTAAATAAAAGCAGCTAAATTTAAAACTTTAACTTTAAATTGCAATGCCTAAAAAAGAAATAAAACTCCTAAGAAACCCCCCAATTAAGTATTTTTTTAAACCTCCCCACTCTGCCCCGCCCACTTACCCAATTGAAGGGACAAGGCAGGCAGATTGAGTTGCTAGCTGATGCAATTGATTGCAGAAGCTGAAGCAAGGCAGGAATAGCAAGCGAGCTCGAAAGAAGCAGCAAGCTGCTAAGTAGGCAAGTAGGGACCGGGCAATTGGGTGGGCATGGGCGGGGGTGGGGCAGGGATTTTTGCTACCGGTTCTCCGAACAACCCGCCCTCATCACTACCGGATCGCCTGATCCGGTCCAAACCAGGAGCATTTCACCCCTGGACATACTCCAAGAGGAATGGTTTGAGGAGCCTATCCCTGCCCCTGTGGCCCCTATGCTAAGGGTTCTACCCCAACATGAAAACCCAGATGATGAGACCCAGTGGCTGTGGGAATGGGAGGGAGGTTCTTGTGCATTTCATCTGCTCTTCTCCTTGGCTGCTGTAACAGTAACAGAGTTGGAAGGGACCTTGGAGGTCATCTAGTCCAACCCCCTGCTCACGCAGGAAACCTGTACTAGCTGGGGTCTTGCTGTGAGTGGCCTCCAGCAGTCCAGAAGGATCTGTGAACCAGATCCCCCAAAAAGTTGGTGACTCACTTTATGAAAGTGAAGAAGAACCAATTTGGTAATTTTATTTGTTTATTCATTTTATTTTATTTTATGCAGAGATGTGTTTTCAAAAAAAAGATTGTCTCTGTAGATGGACTGATAGTATGATTGTAGAATTGACATCGTATAACATTAATCAAAGATTCCAAGCAAAGTATCTTGAGCTTTGGTTATTATATTAAAAAAAATGAATAAATAGGTTGACTCAGCCTTCCATCCTTTATAAGGGAGGTAAAATGAGGGCCCAGATTGTTGGGGGCAATAAAGTTGACTTTGTATATAAATATACAAATGGATGAAGACTATTGCTTAACACAGGGGTGTCCAAACTTGGTCCCTTTAAGACTTTTGGACTTCAACTCCCAGAGTTCCTCAGCCAGCTTTGCTGACTGAGGGACTCTGGGAGTTGAAGTCCAAAAGTCTTAAAGGGACCAAGTTTGGACACCCCTGGCTTAACACACTGTAAGCCGCCCTGAGTCTTCGGAGAAGGGCGGGATATAAATGCAAATAAAAAAAAAATGAATTTTTGAGCTTAGTAACAAAGTTTCAACTACAGATAGCCCTCGATTTACAACAGTTCATTTAGTGACCGCTCAAAGTTACAATGCACTGAAAAAAGTGATTTATGACCATTTTTCACAGTTACGACCTTTGTAGCGTCCCCGTGGTCATGCAACTGGCTCATGTTTATGACCATTGCAGTGCTCCGAGGTTACGTGAACCCCTTTTGCGACCTTCTGACAAGCAAAGTCAATGGAGAAACCAGATTCACTTTACAACCAGGTTACTGACTTAATAATCCCAATGATTCACGTAACAACTGTGGCAAGAAAGGTTGTAAAAACATTAACAAATATTTCATTTAACAACATAAATTTTGGGCTCAATTGTGGTCGTAAGTTCAGGACTACCTATATATTATGGCTTATAAATACTGAAAATAAAAGAAAAAAAATCCCTAAAACTATATAGATTATTCAATTTCCCCTTCTTTGTTCTGATTTGCAACTGAATTTGATTTGCAGAATCTATCTATCTATCTATATTGTTCAAGATACTATATAAAAATAGAAAATACTAAAAAAAAATCCAAAAGAAGACTAAAAAGAAAACAAGGACAAAACCCACAAAAGAATCAAAACATTAAAAAGTGCTGTCAACCCTAAAGCTGACTTGACCAAACTTTAGCTTCAGTGCTGCCATATTGGAGCTGAGGGATGGTGGGAGGGGCGAGGTTGGAAATAGTTGGGGTTTTGTAGCCAAAATAAAATACTTTCTTTTGGGAACCAAGGTTGTTCTCACACCTGGCCGGAGGAAGGAGGAGTGGTGTCACCAGGCAACCATACTGTTGTGTCTGTGCCCCCTGAGCTGGGCCTCCTGCCAGAAAGTGACTCAGTAAGTGAGGGGGAAGGGCTGTCGGGATTTACCTCGGGAGCACCGGCTTCCCTGGCTCAGCTCCAGGAGCCAGAGGCAGGCCAGGTGAAGGAGATAACGAGGCCTCCGTCCCCTGACTCATTCCCCCCCAGGCCACGCCTCCAGACCTGGCTGATGGCAATCAGGCCTGGCTGGACCCTAGGTTTCAGAGGTAGGATCAACTGTTTAACTAGAGCTGAAGTACTGTTTGTTCCTGGTTGACTCATCGGCATCAAGAAAGATAATAAAGACACTTGGCAGACACTCGCTAGTTTGCTACCAGAAGCTGATAGTTGCCGGCTAATTAAGTCATCGCTCGGACTGAGGCAAGGGGGACAGAACACAGACAGTGTCTTGATTGGACCATGTGACTGATTGTTTGGGGTTGAGGGAAAACTTTTACTTTTAATTGGGTGAAAGCCACGGGAACCTTCAGAGTCAGTTTTCACCAGCTTGTGCCACCATGACATATCCAATAAAACTATTCTTAGAGAATTCTACCTGCCTCGGAGCCTGGTTTGCTGTGGTTGTTACTTGGAACCCTGGCAGGTGCATCAAAAAATTGCCCACCACATATACACATATTATCCCCTCTAGCTGAATACTGATTAGTATGTTACTACAACATTAGTTCCCACCCCTTGTGAAACAGGGCTTCTTTAAACTACTAAATTATTTGCAACATATTGATCTGTTATGTCAGTGGCAAAGTAATTAACAGGAAAAATAAAGATACTAAAACAGAATTAAAGTTTCAAAACTCTCTGTTAACAAACTGTTTTTCTAATCCACTCATAGATAGTTTAGCATGGCATCTTACCTGTCATGGACAGTATCAGAGTTTGTTGCAAAAAAACAAATCCAGAAGCACACACAGATAAACTGATGCAGCAGGATCCATTAACTTCTTTATATATAAGAATATATATACAATACCAACAGCATATTCAGAGTTTCATTTCAGCTCAGATCAGCAGACAAGTTCAGACACACTGGTTTAGTTTCATTTCTCTGCACAGACTCAGAAGCTGCAGACTAAGATACACCCCGGCTCCAGTCTGTCTCAGCTCCCATTGGCTGACTTAGTTGCTATGCCTGTTCATTGGCTGACCTTGTTACCATGTCTTCCCTGTCATGAATATTCTGACAGACAGCACCCCAGACCCAACTGCCAGGATCAGGATCAAAATGTTGAAGAAGTTAATTTTCTTGCAACTCTGCCCCCCACCCCACTTTCCAGGCTAAATGTGTGGATGAGATCAGTATCCTGACCTGGAATTCTGGAAGTTTTTATTAACAGCATAAACACTAATCAACTTAATGTTGATGGTTTGGAGATGTCCTTCACCAGGAGAGCTCAGGTGCACTATGGTTTGACACGTTTTACATCTCTGGGTGCTTTCCGTTGTAGCCTAGAAACAATTTCTCCCAGGGGCACAGCAAAGGGAGGTTAGCAAGCGAGTGTCTCTCTGGTGAAGTTTTATGATGTCAAAGGCCCCCTTCCTTTCTCCAGCCCTTCATATGACTATTGTTATTTATAATTGTAATTGATTTAATTTATCTGCCGCCCATCTTCTGGTTCAAGATGACTGTGAGCCCATGCTGCTAACTCAGGATCCTGTCTCTTATACTCAACCACACTGAAGGAGAGTCTGGCAAAATTTGCTCTGAACCCCTTTTATGGTTTCCAGCAACGGCTTGAAAAACTCGCTGAAAATGAAGCCCCCACCTCTTTGGCAAATACATTCTCCTGCATGCAACTGTGGTTTTAGATTCATCTCTCCTTATATTCCATAAGAATCTGCCATCTTTTAAGTGGACTCCCTTATTTCTGGCCTTGTACCCTGGACTTCTGAGGTTCAGCAGCCTCACCTCCTTCTGTGTTGCCCTTTTCTACCCCCCTCTTCACACCTGGTCTTCTCAACTGATGACACCTTTGCCAGGGTCTAGGACAGGGGTGTCAAACTCACAACGTGGTCACACATTGGCCACGCCCACCCTTGGTTTAGCAAAGGGGAAAAAAGTCATGATAAGTCATGTGACGACAACATAACGCCATGAGTTTGATACCTTGCAAGTTCTAGGACAATTTAGCACAGCCAAACTGGTCTGGCCAACTCCCCATGGATATCTCGCCATGGCCAACTCACCGGGGCCAACTTGCCATGGGACAACTCATTGTGGGACAAGAGTTACACTAATATCAAAAAATTGTTGGAATGGAATCATTTTAAGAAAGGATGGAAAAGGAGGCACAAAAGGAAATGTGAATGACAAAAATTACAATAATTTTAAAAAATATTTTAAATACTTAAATTGAATTGTTAAACTGTCTCACAGAGAGTTTTCCCATGCTGAGCTGACTGCCCCCAGTTGTCCCATTCTGCGCTTCCCAGGTCATTCAGGCTCTCTCCATAAGACTTAGGTTCTCATTTCTGAATCTTTTCCAGTCGCTCTGAATTCTTCCTAAAACACTGAAATTCCCAGAACATAGTTCAACATAGAATGAAGTATAAATTTTCTCCCCTAGTTAGGAAATCATCTTTCTATAGATGAATCTTATCATTGCTTTTTTTTTTTTTGACACAGCCACATTTCTGACTCCTATAAACTAAATAGTTTATAACCCAATTTGATTCCTACATCTTTATCCAAAATTTCAAACCAGGTGCTTTGTCATCTTGCATGCATTTCATTTTTATTTCTTAAGTGAGTTGTCTTGACTAAGTTTCAGATTTCAGGCGGCTTCTGTTACCTATTAAGATAATTTTGGATTTTAGAGTATTATAACTGTTCCACCCAGTTTTTCATCTGGGCACAGACCTGACAAATGTTTCCTCCACCTCTGGATCCAAACCCTTCGTGGGAGTGTTAGGAGTTCAGGAGTCAGGTGCGAATACTTGTAACCCAGGGAGTTCTGCCTCTGACTGGGAAAAGCTCAGAGAGACACATGGCCAGCAGGCTGGGAGTAAAATGCCTGGCATTTTCCAAACCTCCTGAGTAAATTCCAATTTCCCAAGTAGGCAGTTTCAGTTAAACCTATTAAACAATGTTTATTCTTCTGTAACAATAATTCAGATTCCTCTTATTTATTTTCCCACGCTCTGAACTTCTGCATATAGGCAGCAACAGCCACAAATCTTGCAAGTTCATGTTTTGTTCCCTGATTTTTAATGAGTCATTTAATAGGCCCCATTTCAGTAATGTTTGCATTTCTTTCTTCTATTTATAAGGCCTTACATCAGGATTTTCATCTCTAACCTTCACAGAATTCAGCTTCAATTCAGCTTCACGAATCCAACTCACCATCATGTTTTGGCGAAATGTATCTTTATCAGCCCTTGTGGGATGCAGCCTGTCTGTCATTTCCCCCCCCCTCCTCGGAGCCTGAATCTGTGGAGCTGGAGCTGATGGAGACTGAGGGGGCAGCCTCATTGGCTTCAGAGGAATGTGCGGAGCAGCCACTCAAGATTGGGACAGTTTGTTAGCAAGCAGGAACGGGGGCAGGACGATGGAGAGAGGACAAGCAGTGGACATGAGGAGTGCCAGAGGTCAGGCAATGAGCAAGGACCACCCCCTCCTGATCCCACGGAGAGTGGAGAGCAGGCAGGAACAGCCCAGGCAGACTCAACAACTCTTCATCCTGCCCTGTCCCTCTTCACAGGGCACACCTGGAGGCTGAGATTTTTTTTTTATTTGCATTTATATCCCGTCCTTCTCCGAAGACTCAGGGTGGCTTACACTATGTCAAGCAATAGTCTTCATCCATTTGTATATTATATACAAAGTCAACTTATTGCCCCCAACAATCTGGGTCCTCATTTTACCTACCTTATAAAGGATGGAAGGCTGAGTCAACCTTGGGCCTGGTGGGACTTGAACCTGCAGTAATTGCAAGCAGCTGTGTTAATAACAGACAGACTTAGTCTGCTGAGCCACCAGAGGCCCATTTAAGGAGGTGCTGTGCGGAGGGGCATTTGTCAGGAACAGTGGAAGTCAGCCTGGTCCCTACCGCTTTCATGGTGGGCGGTTTTGTCCAATATTGAAGCACTTTCCTTTTTTTAAAATTTAAGTGACCTTTTAAAAAATTTTCATAGCATTATTTAAAAACATTTTCATTAGGTTTTCATAAAATTCCCCGTGAAAAATTTAAATTTCTGAAAATATACTATTTGTATCGCCCGCGCATAAGTTTAGTTCACGTTACGTAAGTGAAACTAAATGGCGCTATAGTGCGACCGCAAACATAAGAGCCTCGTCCCAGAATAGCTCGCGCATCTCCCCCCAGACCACCCAGCTGTAACAGACAAGCAGAGCTGGTAGCCAGCCCCCCCCCAACCCAATCCACGATGCATGAGAGGCATGCGCAGACAACGATACACAGCGTATTACTGTGGAACCGGTGGGAGGTTAGAAAATTTTACTACTAACAGAGATACAAAAGTGGGCGGTAGGTATAAAAAGGTTCTGGTCAGGAACAAAAACTGAATTGGTAGTTTGGTGTGCTGGTATAAACAGTTGGAATTTGCAGGATTGCTTGCTTCTTCCTGACTTCATGGACTTCAGCACCTTGTTCGTGACTTTGTGGACTAATTGTTTGTTCCTTGTTTCATGGACTCCTTTCCCTGTTCGTTTGTTTTGCTGCTGCTGCTGCTGCTGTGTGTATGCGTGTGCTCTTTGCTCTTGCCAAGAACCTGGGAGCGTTTGGGGGGGGGCAATTTGTAGCATTAAAGGGGAGTTTGAACTCTCAGCTGGCTGTGTGAGCTTCATGCCTTGTCCTGGGTCATCACATTATCCTAGACCATGGTGCCCAAGCTCAAACCTTTCCTCCATTGGAATACAGAACATGGAATAATAGAGTTGGAAGGGACCTTGGGGGTCTCATGTCTAACCCCCTTTTCAAGCAGGAGACCCTATACTATTACAGTTGCAGCTGCACGGGTGATTGAGGGAGCCACCGTGTAACACCGCTCCTGCGCAGTCTGCACTAGCTACCTGTGGTCTTTCGGGTGCACTTCAAGGTGTTGGTTACCACCTTTAAAGCGCTCCATGGCTTAGGGCCTGGGTACTTACGGGACCGCCTGCTGTTACCTTATGCCTCCCACCGACCCGTACGCTCATACAGAGAGGGACTTCTCAGGGTGCCGTCCACCAAGCAATGTCGGCTGGCGGCCTCCAGGGGAAGGGCCTTCTCTGTCGGAGCACCTACCCTCTGGAACGAACTTCCCCCTGGTTTGCATCAATTACCTGACCTTCGGACTTTTCACCCTGAATTGAAAACGCACTTGTTCATCCAAGCGGGACTGGCTTAATTTTTTAAAATTTTTTGAATTTTAATAATTTTAATTGGGGTATTTTATTTATGGGTCAAATTTGACGGTTTTAAATTTTTGGCCACTAATAGAATATGTGTCAAGGTTCCAGAAAAACCTCTTCTGCATAAAAAAACTCAGAAGCCATTGTTTTTCAGAGTTCTTTACTAGCATGAGGAAACTGGCACACGATGAGTGAAATTCCAAAACTGAACTTCTGGATTCTTTTCCCAGTTATACAAACCCCAAGAGTCCCACCCCCCTGACCCCTTTGATGGTCACATGGTCCCACGTTCTCCCACTTCATTCGAATATCTTCTCGCCACTCTTCCTGCAGATGTGAACATCATCCGACCTTGACCGCTTGAAGAATGTTACCATAACCCTCAGCCCCCCTTCTTCCCCTCAGGGGAAAAATGTGGCAGCGTCTGGAACCCTAAAGTCTAGTATGGTTTCCAGGCCTGACAGGTGTCCCCCCTTGGAAAAGAAGCTATATCCTAGGAAAGAAAACAAAGAGTTGATAAAGAAGAGTGTCAGTGGTCCACACTTCCCTTCTACCCCCCCTCCCCTCTCCAAGAGGTTTTTTAGGTTTGTCAGGGAAAGTGTCGTGAAATTGTTTAATCAAATTGTCCGCATGGAGAGGGGAGGGGGGGTAGTGATGGAGCACCCACAATTTCTGAAGGCAAGCTATTCCATTGGTTGATTGGTCAGAAATTTCTCCTTAGTTCTAGGTTGCTTCTCTCCTCGGTTAGTTTCCATCCATTGTTTCTTGCCTCTGGTGCTTTGGAAAATAGTTTGACCCCCTTTGCCTTTGTAGGAGCCCCACAAATATTGGAACACTGCTATCAGTGGCCATTCCCTTGCTATTCTTCTCTGCCTTTCTGGGCCTTTCCTAAGGACTGGAAGGGTAAATGAGGAGAGATCCTATCAAATCCTGAGCTTCTGTTCTCCATTGTTAAAATCCATGGGGATGTGCTGGTCTGTGCTCTCGGCACTGCATGAATTCATCTCTGCATGAATTGACAGGAAAAGAGCTTGTCAATGGAGCTGACAAGTCAATCCCATCACCAGTTTGTATGTCTGGCAGGCGGCAGCCCCGATCAGCCAAGGAGTGTGGCCGGCACATGTTCAACTCGTAGTAGTGATTGGTTGGTTATCATGGTTCTTCTTCTGGAATCTCCCCCTCCCCCTTTGTGAGACACTTTTCTTTCCACTAAAGGTGCACTTTCTCCTTGAAGAACCCGGAAGCTGTTTCTGAGCTTCAGCAATGCACCGGACCTCCTGCACCTCTGGTTGTCCCTCTTGATCCCCTGGGCTTTCCTTTTGTGGCATCCCAGGGGACTTGCTTTCTCTGTCAATTGCTCATTAGCAGCTTCTTCGCTTGTTACAATAAATCTTTGTCCTGTGATAGAGGCTGAAGTGTGGATAATCATTGCTCCAAGGTGCACTGTTTCTCCATTACAAATATATGCTAGATATTCAGAGAATAACATAAATATATGTAAAATATATGCTTGTATATTCATCTCTTTTGGTTATGTTGACACCAAAAGTAGGAAAAGCTTTTATTTCTTCTTGTTCAGGGTTACACTTTGTGCTGATTTATAGAGAAATACTGCTAGGGATTCCTCTGAAACCGTCCTGATGAATGTGCTTAGAACTCAAAGCTTTGTTAGAGACCCCACACACCCACTTCACGGGCTGTTTCTGTTGCTCCCATCTGGGAGGAGGTTTCGAAGAATTTCTAGCAGGACTACCAGATTCTGGAACAGCTTCACAGGAGATGGATGGTTTAGTTTACTCATGGGTAAACTCACAGGATTTGTTTTTCTCACCATACTTCAAATTAGACTGTGTTGTTTCACTGTTTCATATAATATATGTGGGTATATGTATAAATTTGTATTTATTTATTTATTTATTTATTTATTTATTTATTTATTTATTTATTTATGTTTATGTAGTGTATATTGGAGGTGGTGACCCTTTGAGAGCTGAATGCAACAAAATTTCATCTTAATGTATGCCGATTAGAGGAGATTCAAAGTGACAATAACGTTATTCTAAATTTCTAAGAATTCTCTTGCTAAACTCTTGGCTGTCCCTGCTCAAGAAACAACTCCTTCTTAATTACTATCAAGGTGATGTTAAAAGATGGAAGAATAACAGTTGTTGTCCCTGAAAAAAAAAAGGTGGTTATAATGAATTCAAGTATTCCTAAAGAGACAGGACAATGAACTCATGATTTGGACTGGGCAAAGCTTTGGGCCTGGGGGGTGGGGAACGGGACGGGGGCTTTGCTTTGCCAAAGCTGCTTAAAACATTGATGTGAGGGTGCCATGTTGTGTTACCATGCTTCTGCTAGTCAGGTTTGTAGGGTGATGCCAAGCATGGTGCCTCAGGCTAGTCATGTTCCTTCTCCTTCTCCTGTCCATGATGCATTGACTGAAATGAATGCAGCCAGTCTCATGGCTGGCCTAAGAGAACCAAAGGGGCGGGGGGGTGGTGAGTGGGGGAGAGAGTGAACTTTCTCATCCTACCTTGATGGCTTCAGGGTCGAAACTGAGAGGAAGGTGTTCACAAGAAACATTGAACATTCTTTTAACCATGCTGGAAATGGCTTGCTACGAGACGTGCTCTCTCTCTCTCTCTCTCTCTCTCTCTCTCTGACATCTGCAGAGGTTTGGCATTTGACTTTCATCAAGAATGTGAAGTCTAAACACCATTTCTTGTGTCTGTTGATGGTTGATGAAGAGATAGGCTGAGGGGCAAAGCAGGAACAAAGGCTTCAAGCAATCAGCAATTTGGAGGTCTGGAACAAAAAACAAGCGAGAGGCCCTAGAAAGCCCCAGCTGAAGGGTCTCCCATTGCTGGCTCCCAGTCCAGATTTTGTCGATGAGGGGAACTTGGGGCAGGGGGAGAGTATGTCATTGCCAGCCATTCACTTCTGGGTTCTTGTTTGGGTGAAGTGCCGTTTTGTCCCGTGACTCTCTTCCTCTCACAAATCACCCCACTGGACCAGCCCAGAACATCCTTCTGGTCTTGACAGTCTCCAAAGAGTTTTCCTCTGCTTCGTTTTTTTCCCTTGATTCCTATTTCTTTCTTCTGCACTTCACTTGACAGTCTTGAGGTCTGTAATTTCCTAAAACATTTTTATTTTTTAATCTAGTGTCTTTTACATATTTTATTTGCTAAACCAAAATGCACTACAACAACATCATCATTATTTTTTCATAGACCTAGACCTCTCAGCTTCCTTCCAAGCATCAGACCTAAATAAGTCATTTTCTCAGAATTACTTGGTGCTGATAACCTTGTCCTCAGAATTTCAGGTGAAGTCACCGTGTCTTGGCACAAAAATTCTCCCGGGAGGACACCGAAGCAGGGATGTCTGTTTCCAAAGTCAGGATACGCTCTTGTGACTTGAAGTTCCATTGCCTTGTGAGTCACCCAAGTGGAGCTTTGGTTACCCATCTTGCCTTTGGTGACTGCCATCTTGCTGGTTGCTCCCTGTGATGGCAGCCCTCTCGTTGCAGCCTTTCAGCCAGGAATGGCTGCTCAAAGACCTGGCCTTGCCACGCAGGTCTCAGCCAGATGCCACCCACGGAGGGCTCTGCTGGCACCTGCAAGGCTCTTCCCAGATTACACTGTTCCAACCTCTTTAAGCACTGATGAAAAAACACCTCCTCACTAAGATGATGATGATTTCACACATTTATTTATGAAACATATTTTTCTTTTTATAATCCTTTAATCCCTTTTTGAGATGGAGGCAGGACGACTGAAAAGAATCAAGCATTGGCTGGCAGGATACCCTTACTGATGCCTACATGGAGTTCTCAGCAGATTTTTTTTTTGCGCCTGGATAGAGAAACATCCGCCACTGCCTAGGATTGAACTCTCAGCCTTCCGAGTGGGAGGCGAGCATCTTCACCTCTAGGCCATCCTGCCACTCTTATTTCTCAAATATTTCTAAATTGTAACCAACTCAGAACTGATCAAGAGAATAAAACCAAGCTGTAGGTCACCTGTCAAGAAAGCTCCTTCATCAAGGAGCGTGGTCTAGGTCAGGCGGTGTGTGTGTGTGTTGGGTGGCCCCTCAAGCCCCAAGGCTTTCCAAAAGAGCCTGGCCTTTACTCAAGAGTCCATTACTCAGGTAGGTGGTACCATGGATGGGAACAGCCCCCCCAAAAGACCCCCATCTTTTCATGGTCTGGAGGAAATTTGGGTGTGTCTTTTACTCAGAATGTAGCCCCGCCCAGCCCCCAGCCCCCACCCTTCAGCCTCCACAGGTCTTCTTCTGAGCTGTAGAGATTACCACAAACAATGGTTTGCATTTTTGGGCTCCACGCATTCAAACGCTCTGTTTGAGAGCCGTTCAAGGCTGCAGGGATCGCCAAAGCACGTCGCCACTGATCGTCGCCTCTGGGCATTGTGTTTTTGGCCTCTGCACATTGCGTTTTAGGCCTCCTTATGCCCAGTTTTTGGCCTCTGCGTGTTGCGTTTTTGGGCAGTGATTGGTGGCAATGTGCTTTGGCGATCCCCGCAGCCTTGAATGGCTCTCAAATGGAGCATTTGGAGGCTGAAAACGTGAGGCGCGGAGACCAAAATGACAACATGGTGTAACTGCTGTCTTGTCTTACCGCTTCCGCGCTTTGCCTGCTTTACTCACTGGAGCTCCCTCTGATGATCAGCTGTGCTTTTGAAGCTGCTTATCAGCCCCAGTGAGTGTGGGCGCTCACAACCAACGAACTAATGTGCTGAAGCTGACTAGGTGAAGGACGCTAGCCAGGTGAATACCTGGTAGGCAAAGGCAGATTTTCCTCCCCTATTTTCCTCCTCAAAAATGAAGGTGCGTCTTATACTCTGAAAAATGTGGTCCTGCTTTTGAAACACAGTGTCAAATTGCTGCAAAAACTTCATTTCCAAATGTGCAGCTGCCATTCATTTTTAAACTAAAATTCAATTGAAATTATTAAAATTTGAAGTAGCTCCTGAAAACTTTGAAGAATTCCAGGAAATGGAAAATCAGATATAATCCTAGTCACAGAAAAGCTTTTTGCAAGGGAATTTAGCAAAACTGTTTTTGCAATATTTATTTCTTTGGTAAGCAAATAATGTTGCAATTAGAATGCATTTACTATTGCTGCTACTGATAATGCATTGAAATATAAGGCATTCTGTGGTCTCATTTTGTCAGCAGAGAAAAATGGCTTACAACTGAAATGCAAGCAATAAAAACATATTTCTCATGGCTTTCTTTCTTTAAAAGCTAGCTAAGAAAAGGTATTTTTTCCCCTGAAGTATGAATTGTTTTAGTTCACTTGAGTTATTTATTTTGAATGGTATGGTACAAATATACCAGCCTCCTGGAGTAAGAGTCAGAATCATAGAATTACAGGGCTGGAAGGGACCTTGGAGGTCTTCTAGTCCAGCCCCCTGCCCAAGGCAGGAGATCTTATAGCTGGGAGAAGTGCGGAGGCAGTGTCTATGTGAAATTAGTATCATCTGGATGAATAGTCTTTCCTTTTTCTTTCCATGGCTGGAAGGCCCTCTTCCTCTGAAGCAGCAGGACAAACTACCCAGTCTTGGCTCTGGACTGCCCATTGCAGCCTCTTGGCTGCTCCGTCCCAGCACAACAACTCTGCTCTGCTGCATCCTGGAGGAGGATCTGGCTGAGGGAGCCTTCGGCATTCTCTCAGCCACAACTGAACTGGGATCCCAGAGCTGCCTTTGGAGCCAGAAACATGCTGGTGTGTTGCTTTGCCGTGCTGGCTGGAGGACGGGAAGCCCTCCAGGTGCTGATCTTTGTTAAGAGATTAACAGAGTTGGAAGGGACCTTATAGGTCATCTACTCCAACCCCCTGCTGAAGCAGGAGACCCTACACCATTTTTGACAAATGGCAGACCAATCTTTTCTTGAAAGCCTCCAGTGATGAAGCTCCCACAACTTCTAAAGGCAGCTTCTGTTCCAGGGGCTGATTGTTCTCACTGTCAGAAAATTTCTTCTTATTTCTAGGTTGAATCTCTCCTTGGTCAGTTTCCATCCATTATTCCTTGTCTGGCCTTCAGGTGCTTTGGAAAACAGATTGCCCCCCTCCTCTCTGTTGCAGCCCCTCAAATATTGGAACACTGCTATCATGTCTCCCCGGTCCTTCTTTTCACTAGAATTAGCCATGTTCAGTTCATGTAATTATTCTTCATATGTTTTATTCTCCAGTCCCCTAATCATCCTGGTTCTCTGCACTCTTTCCAGAGTCTCACAGTCTTTTTTATAGTCTGGTGACCAAAACTGGATGCGGTACTCTAGGTGTGGTCTTACTAGGGCTTTATAGAGTGGTATTAATACCTCACTTGATCTTGATTGTATCCCTCTGTTAATACAATTTAGGATTGTGTTGGTTTTTTTAGCTGCTGCTGCACACTGCTGGTTCATATTTACCCCGATTGTCCACTAAGACTCCAAGATCCCTCTCACAGTCACTGCTATTAAGCTTGGTTTTCCCCAGTTTATATGTGTCCTTTTGGTTTTTCTTACCTAAGTGTAGGACTTTACTTTTCTCTATATTAAATTTCATTTTGTTAGATAGGGCCCAGTGTTCAAGTCTGTCAAGATCCAGATGGAACTTGAGCCTATCTTCTGTTAGCTATTCCTGCCAGGTTAGTATCATCTGCAAATTTGTTGAGTTCCTCTACTATTCCCTCATCTAAGTCGTTTATGAAGATATTGAAGAGTATCGGGCCTAAGACTGAACCTTGTGGCACCCCACTGCTTGCTTCTCTCCATGTAGACTTAGACCCATTAAGGACTACCCATTGAGTACAGTTTGTCAGCCAGTTGCGAATCCATCTGGTGGTGAAGCTATCTATCCCACTTTTTTCTAGCTTACAAAGAAGTAGGTTGTGGTCTACTTTGTTGAATGCCTTGCTGAAGTCTAAGTGTATTATGTCCACAATATTTCACTGGTCTACTAATTTAGTCACTGTTGAAGAATGAGATAAGCTTGGTTTGGCATGATTTGTTTTTCTTGCCCACTTCTTTAGAAACTTCTCTTAACTTTTTGCATTCCTGGAATCCAGACTAGATACCTGGGCAGAACAACATGGAGATGGAATGGCCACTTTGTGAAACCAGCCAATTCGGATCTCTCCAGAGCCATTAAAATGTCAGGGAAAGGACAGGAGCAGAGGGTCCCAATTGGCACCAGAAAGGGGAAGCTGTTCCCAAAGGAACCAATTAGCTCACTTCAGACTGGGTGATGGTGGTGTTCAGCAACTTCAGACTGAAGATTTCTTAGCAACTCCTTCCCCCAACTAGAAATAAATCTACTTCCCTCCATTCTGATGACCTCATGGACATGTTCATGTAACACATTATAGAAGGGTTTCTCCTTACCTAATTCTGGGCTGCTAGAGATTTCCCAATCCAGTCCACTCTTCTGAAATTTCCTGGTGGTGTCCTAACCCCAGAAGTCACCAGACCACAAGTCCTGTTTAGTGCCCCAATATAGGTGAGGTTGACCAGCCTGTGCCACCTTGCGAACTTGCCTTGGAAGGGCACCATGGGCTATTATCTGGCCAAGAACAAGGCCTCAGCCTCATGACAAATCAACCATCTCTGTACGTTGCACAAAAGAGCTGAAAGTTTGGCTTTCAAGAAAGGTTCCTCCATCAGCCGTGGGAATCATCTACAGTCCATCTTGAAATGGACTCTAAAAGAGGCAGGAAAAATTCTCTGTCTTCTGCTCTCCACTTCTTTTTTTTTTTTTTATTCAAAAAGTTTTACAAAAATTTTTTTCCCCCTTTTCCCCTCCCCTCCCTTCGCAACCCTCCCCCGACTTCCCGGAACGAGCACAAGGTATAGTTAAAATAAAACAAACATATGCTAAAAATTTTTCATCCCAACTTAATTATACCCTACAATCATCAATTCCTAACTTCCCCAAAAGCAATCAAAATAATACATCATAATCATTCAAAACAGTCTGATAACTCTTAGTCTGATATCTACGTTGAATATAGTCAATCCATTTTTCCATTCCTTTAAGTATCTTTCTTGTATTGTCTTTCAAAAAGGCTGATATCTTCGCCATCTCAGCCAAATTGGCAACTTTCAATATCCATTCTTCTATTGTTGGTACTTCTTTTTTCTTCCAATATTGTCCTATTAGTAATCTTGCTGCAGTTATTAGATTTAAAATCAATTTAGTCTCAATTACTGTACAATCCGTAATAATTCCCAACAAGAAAAATTGCGGCAGGAACTTTATCTTCTTTTTCAGAACATTTTGTAAAATCCACCAAATTTTTATCCAAAAGGCCTTTATGTCCTTACAAGTCCACCAAATGTGAAAATATGTAGCGTCATCACAATTACATCTCCAACATTTTGCTTGCATTTCTGGATACATACACGATAATTTTTTAGGATCTAGATGCCATCTATAAAACATTTTATAAAAATTTTCCTCAGATTCTGTGCCTGCGTGAATTTAACATTTCTAACCCAAATTTTTTCCCACGTTTCCAATAATATTGGCTCCTGAAAATTTTGTGCCCACTTTATCATACAGTCCTTTACCAAGTCCCTTTCAGAATCTATTTCAAGTAACACATTATACAATCTCTTTATATGCTCCTGAGACTGATTTCTAATTTGCTTTACCAAATTTCCTGCTCTGCTCTATACCAATTTTCTGATCTCCCTTCCATCTAGCACGTAGTTGCTCATATTGAAACCAAGTATAATTTTTCCCTTCCTCTCTTAATACTTGCAGAGATTTTAACTGCAAATTACCTCTTTCAGTATACAAAAGATCTTTATATGTAATCATTTCCTGATTCTGTTCTATGTTTATATTTTCTACTGTATGTCTAGGACTTGCCCATATAGGAACCTTATAATTTAGTTTATAAGAGTATTTTTCCAAACACGCAGAAGGGCATTTCTTAGCACATGATTTTTAAAGGCCTTATCCACTTTTTGTCATAAATTAAATATGCATGCCATCCATATAGCAAATCATAACCTTCTATATTCAAAATTCTGTCCTCTGTTAAATTAAACCAATCACTTATTGCAGAGAGAGCAGCTGCTTCATAATATAATTTAAAATTAGGCATTTTAAACCTCCCTTTCCCGAGAATCTTGAATTATTTTCATTTTAACCCTAGCTTTTTACCTTCCCATATAAATTTGTTAATTCCTTCTTGTATTGTTGGTACTTCTTTTTTCTTCCAATATTGTCCTATTAGTAATCTTGCTGCAGTTATTAAATTTAAAATCAATTTAGTCTCAATTACTGTACAATCCGTAATAATTCCCAACAAGAAAAATTGCGGCAGGAACTTTATCTTCTTTTTCAGAACATTTTGTAAAATCCACCAAATTTTTATCCAAAAGGCCTTTATGTCCTTACAAGTCCACCAAATGTGAAAATATGTAGCGTCATCACAATTACATCTCCAACATTTTGCTTGCATTTCTGGATACATACACGATAATTTTTTAGGATCTAGATGCCATCTATAAAACATTTTATAAAAATTTTCCCTCAGATTCTGTGCCTGGGTGGATTTAACATTTCTAACCCAAATTTTTCCCACGTTTCCAATAATATTGGCTCCTGAAAATTTTGTGCCCACTTTATCATACAGTCCTTTACCAAGTCCCTTTCAGAATCTATTTCAAGTAACACATTATACAATCTCTTTATATGCTCCTGAGACTGATTTCTAATTTGCTTTACCAAATTTCCCTCATTCTGCTCTATACCAATTTTCTGATCTCCCTTCCATCTAGCACGTAGTTGCTCATATTGAAACCAAGTATAATTTTTCCCTTCCTCTCTTAATACTTGCAGAGATTTTAACTGCAAATTACCTCTTTCAGTATACAAAATATCTTTATATGTAATCATTTCCTGATTCTGTTCTATGTTTATATTTTCTACTGTATGTCTAGGACTTGCCCATATAGGAACCTTATAATTTAATTTATAAGAGTATTTTTTCCAAACACGCAGAAGGGCATTTCTTAGCACATGATTTTTAAAGGCCTTATCCACTTTTTTGTCATAAATTAAATATGCATGCCATCCATATAGCAAATCATAACCTTCTATATTCAAAATTCTGTCCTCTGTTAAATTAAACCAATCACTTATTGCAGAGAGAGCAGCTGCTTCATAATATAATTTAAAATTAGGCATTTTTAAACCTCCCCTTTCCCGAGAATCTTGAATTATTTTCATTTTAACCCTAGCTTTTTTACCTTCCCATATAAATTTGTTAATTCCCTTCTGCCATTCCTCAAGATTCTTATCTTTCTTAATTATTGGTATCATCTGAAAGAGGAATAAAAATCTAGGTAAAACATTCATTTTAATAGCAGCAATTCTCCCCAACAAAGATAATTGCAATTTTTTCCAAACAATCAACTCCTTCTGAACTTTTTGCCATAAAACCTCATAGTTATTCTTATACAATTTCACATTTGACGACGTAATATAAACCCCTAAGTACTTAACCTTCTTTACAATTTCAAATCCTGTTACTTCCTCTAGTTTTTCTTTCTGTTGTCTGGCTCTTCTGCTCTCCACTTCGTCTTGCTCCGTTTCGTCTTGCTGGACTGGCTTGAATTTTAATTTTAATTTTTAGCTGATTTTATGGAGTTTTAATTTTATATTAACTTTTAGTGTTACTTGTATTTTAATATTAGGCGAAATTTAATAAGTTTTTTAATGTTTGTTTTTAATATTGTATGTATTGCTGTATTTTTATTCTGGCTGTAAACTGCCCTGAGTCCTTCGGGAGAAGGGCGGTATACAAATTAAATAATTATTATTATTATTATTATTATTATTATTATTATTATTATTATTATTATTATTATTATTATTATTATTATTATTATTATTATTTGGCCTCCCACTGAAAGTCAAAGCGAACAGCTGCTGGGTGAACCTTACTTAGCCCCATCATGGGGCAGTCTGGGTGGTCTTCTGGCCTTGCTCCCTGTCCTTCACTAGTTTTCCCATCTCAGCCAGACTGGGCCCCGTTGACTCAGCAGGTCCCCTTCTTCCCCAGCACAGGATGCAGGAAGGCCTCACTTCTTCCTCCCTGTTTGCGAACCTCTTCAGTCTTAAAACCTCAGATGCAGCATCACCTGGTCCCCATTCTCCACCCCATCTTTCCACGCATGGCATGACCTTGGCCTTCCTCCAATCTCTTCACTTGAATCAATAACATGAGGGTTTATATTGCCAGAGCTGTGAAATCTCTTGCTCAACAGCTATGAAAATGGGTCAGAGGGAGGGGACTTTGTGCTACTAAAACAAAGGTTCCTGCTTTTGACAATATATCTTTGCTCCTTAGCCTGTCAAGGGCAGGGACTGGAGAGAAGGGGAGGACAGAGAAGGGGAAAGGAGGGGCAGGGAGGAGAGGAGAGCAGGGGATAGGTGGTCAGGGGAAGGGTGGAGAAGAGGGGAGGGGAGAGGAGAGGAAAAATGGTCAGGAGAGAGGAAAATCTCTTAGCCAGAGAGAGTCCCTCAACTACTATCAGTCTGAGGACCATCCAAATTCTTGGCCACAAAGCTGTCACCATTTTCTGTCACTTTTACTTATTCTCTCTGTGTTTCAAGATGGACAAATAATTTTTACTGGTTTATTCCAGTTTTGCTCAAGTCTTTCTATTCTGTTTTCTTATTAACCGGCAATGGTTAATAAGAAACTTATTAACCATTGTGAAACTTCAAACATAAATTTCCATATAAATATTATTTGAATGTATTTTGCAATAGAACCTGCAAAACAGACAGGTGAGTTCTAATCCACCCATTCCTTTCCGAAGGGCAGGCGTGGAACAAATTAGTTTGCATCCGAACGAACAAAAGCTGAATTATTCAAGGAGGCCTTGGGCAGGAAATTACAAAACTGTACCCTGTTCTGCAAGCTCAATTAGCCACATTACACCGTGAATGTACATGGTTTTGTGTTCTTCCTCCCCTTTCTCAGTTTGTAATTGCAAGAATATTCCCAGGAGCGGAATCTCCCAGAGAGTTGGGTCAGCTAATGTTGCTTTGCCGTATCATCAGCTCCATGCAACTTCTCATTAATCCCTAGGAAATGTTCTGAATTAGGTGATTAGCAATTCCCAAAGTACCAGCTTAATTCTGTTTCCTGCCACTCTGCCTTCGTCGTTGCTCACTGCTAGATGGAACGAAGAGGTTTGCCTGCTATCCAGATGATGCTGAAGCATGTTAGGACAGCATGAAGGGAGCAACATCTTTTTCTGTTTTGTTCCCTTTATGTCATCCAGAGCAGCCTTTTCCCACCTCTGATGGTGCTCAGATATTAGGCAGAATGACTAAGTTCCAATTCATTTTAGCATCTGCTCTCCTGGGCTTGTACTCTGGGCTAATGCTTTTCGTATGGATGAAAATGATAGAAAACATTTCCAGGGTCTCATATTGTGCAAAAATTTTCTTTCATGAGGTACTTCTGGTGGAATTTTAATTGAAGAAGAGGCTGTGGAATCTGAATCCACATTCAAAGCCTGATTGGTCTTGAGTGTTGGGCTTCATCTGCCCCTCTGCTTCAGACATCCAAATGCGTCTCCCTTGATTTTCCACCAGGGTTTGCAGTTGGTGTCTCCAGAAAGCATCCTCTGGTGCTCCAGAAGTACTTTTAAGCTTTATGGAAAGATCGGTGGTCCATTGGGGGTTGAGGATTTAAGTTCTGGATTGCAAGCACAGTTGATTTCTCCTAGCTGTTGATTTCTCTCTCAAGGGTCAGGGTTCAGGATTCAAAAACAAGCCACATAAGGGGGCAAGGACAGGGTGCGAGTGGCTCAAACTATACACAATTTCAGATCTGAATAACAGCTGTGTCCCTGTAATGGAATGTGTGAATAACCTTGAGGGATGAAAGAAAGAGATGCTGCCCAGGAAGCAACCCAAGAAGAGAAGAGGAGCCCCCCCCTTGTTTGAGGGTCAGAGGAAGGAAGGACCTGCCTTAATGGATCAATTAATGAAAAGTGAGGTGAGGGTTTGTTCTTTCAGACTTGAAAGATTGATGTCAATTCTACTCGGAAGAAGGCTATTCAGCGGAGACACAGAGGTGGTACAACAGAGCTGAAATTCAGGATCAGTAGTGGGAACAGAGCATTTCAGGCTAACGGTGTTTTTTGCTAATTCAGGATTGGGCAGCTTTGAGGAAAGGCTCTAAAAACTACTATGAGGAAGAAAGGAAGGAAAGAAGGAAGGAAGAAAGGGAGGGAGGGAGGATGGTCTGTTTCTGTTGCTCCCCTCTGGGAGGAGGTTTCGAAGCATTTCTAGCAGGACTACCAGATTCTGTAAGAGCTTTGTTCCCTGTGCCATCCGTCTGGTAAACTCACAAGGTTCATTTTTCCCGTCATGTACATGTATACATCCAAACTAGACTGTTATTTCTCTGTGTTGTATAATATATGTGGGTATATGCTTATTTATTTATTTATTTATTCTATCATGTTTATGTATATATTGGAGGTGGTGACCCTTTGAGAGCTAAATGCAATGAAGTTTTATTTTAATGTATGCCGATCAGTGTACATTCAAAATAAAGCTATTCTATTCTATTCTATTCTATTCTATTCTATTCTATTCTATTCTATTCTATTCTATTCTATTCTATTCTATTCTATTCTATTCTATTCTATTCTATTCCCATTCCCTATTCTATTCTGTTCTGTTCTGTTCTATTCTATTCCCATTCCCTGTTCTATTCTGTTCTGTTCTGTTCTGTTCTATTCCCATTCCCTGTTCTGTTCTATTCTATTCAATTCTATTCTATTCTATTCTATTCTATTCTATTCTATTCTATTCCCATTCCCTATTCTATTCTATTCTATTCTATTCTATTCTATTCTAGGAAGGAAGGAAGATACATTAATTGCAATATGATGCTTCTAATACGAGACAAAGCTTTTTCTTCATTTCCTTTTGCCATCTGTTCTGTCACTTGGGCATTCCATTCCTTTTTCAGGCATCCTCCTTCAATGTCTGTTTCCAACGGAACCAAAAAGCTGGACCTCTGCATAAGATATTTCTCCCTCTCTGGGTTTTGCAAACAATTGCCTTTCAATAAAATGGATTTGAAAACAGGAAGCTCTGGGACCTGATAAACTTTCTTCCTGAGTTGGAATCTGCCTAGAAAATCATCCTCTCTTATTTTGTTCTTGGTTAATTTCAGGGTCTGGTTCAGAGCAAAGGCTCCAGCATTCTGAGGAATAGAGGCACACAGAGAGATAGCCGAGTAAACATGCTGGCATTTTCTGAAAAGAGCATTCAGCCAGGGTTAAGATCTGCCCAGATATAAATTGATCCAGTGGCATGCCAGGCTGAAACCGGTTTGCATTTATGGAAGAATTTCAGCCTGCATTCAATTATCCAGATGTTTTGGGGCAGCTGTCCTGGCGTGTGGAAGAACAAAAACAGACTCAGGAGGATTTCCCGAGAAATACATCTCCTCTCTCGGCAGACCCTCTGGGCAGACCTACCCAAGAGTCGATGGGCGCTTTCCCCTCTTGCTCCCAGCCGGCCCTTCCACACAGCCCTTCCCAAAGGGCTGGAGCCTTGACTTCTGGATGCCCAGAGTTCTCTCCCCTCCCTTGCTTATGATCCCTAGGAGAAGATGCCTCCCTCAAAGTTGGCATTTTCACGCCTGGGATGTCTTTTGCCCAGAATTCCTCGGTCAAGATGAGCTTCTCTCTTGAGGGAAGAGAGAGCAGGCCCCTCTTTTCTGAGGGCAGACCACAGGTTCAGTGCCCATCTCATCCGTCATCCTCTGCCCTGCTGCTCTCTTTCAGGGAAATCTGAAAATTTATGGAGCTTTTTGGGATGGACCACTAACCTTTCCAATGCAAAATGGAGTTATTAAGACTATAAATCAGTTAAAAGTATTTGCAATGGTTCAGTCTTCATCTCTTCTAACCTTGATCCAAGAAGAAGTAACTTCTCAGGTAAAAGTAAGTAAGTTTTCATATTAGCACAACTGCACTTAAGCAGCCAGAGCTATGCCTGGCATGCAGATGACCTCACATTTATCCAGGAAAGGCTGAAAAAAAATCTTTCCTGGAATCCGGCAAAATTGCTGCCATTCAGCATTTGATGAGACTCACCAAGAGAGGTAAATAATCTGCCTCAATACACTAAACTCACTTTTTTTTTTTGGAAAGCAAAACATTTGTCATAATTGACAGATGCGTTCATTAGCACAGAAATATCAAGCATGACTTCAGCCTCACTATGGAAGGTTCTGGTGCTGTGATCACGTGCTCCAGCCCCTCAGTCCTCACTCGTTCTCTGGATGGTCAAGACCCTCAGAGCTTGGGTCTGAGGCTGATGCTTTGCAATGCCCAGTCCATGGTCAATAAGGCTCCCCTGATTTGTGACCTTATTCAGAGGGAGTCCACGGACTTTATGGGCATTACGGAGACCTGGTTGGGCACAGAAGGGGGTGTACCCCTGGTTGAACTGTGCCCTCCGGGTTTCTGTGCATTCCATCAGCCGAGGGCCCAAGGTAGGGGTGGGGGGGTGGCGGTTGTGATTAAAGAAAGTCTGGAGCTGAGGGAGTCCACTGTTCCTCAGATAGCTGGTTGTGAATCCTCCTTGTGAAGTGGGGCCACCGGAATCAGATGGGGCTGTTGATCACGTACCTGGCTCCTTGCTGCGTGACTACAGCTCTACCTGAGCTACTAGAGGTGCTTGCTGGTGTGGCGGTTGAGATTCCCAGACTTTTGGTCTTGGGGGATTTCAACTTGCCATTGGCCGGCTCAGGAGTTCCAGGCCTCCATGACGGCCTTGGACTTGATTCAAGTAACTGATGGCCCTACACACATCGGGGGAAGCGCGCTAGACCTGATTTTTATCTCTGGTCAGTGGGTCAATGATCTGGATTTAGGAGATATAGTGAAGGAACCGGTGTCATGGTCAGATCATTTTCTTCATCGCCTAGACTTTTGGACCGCCGCTCACCACCGCAGGGAGACGGAGCCAATGCATTGGTTCCGTCCCAGGCGCCTGATGGACCCGGAGAGGTTCCTGACGGAGCTTGGGCCATTTCCTGAGGATTTTACCCACGGCACGACAGAAGAACTGGTTGCGGCCTGGGAATGGGCCGCGGCTGGGGCTTTGGACCGTGTCGTGCCTTTGCGGCCTCTGACCCGGCGTAGTTCTCAATTGGCTCCCTGTTTTTCCGAGGAGCTGAGAGAGATGAAACGCCGGAGAAGACGCCTAGAGAGTACTTGGAGGTCTAGCCGTTCCGAGGCTGATCGGACACTAGTGAGGTCTTTTACTAGGACCTACCTAGTGGCAATGAGGGAGGTGAAACGTTCCTACGTTTCCACCCTCATTGCATCGGCAGATAACCGCCCGGCCGCCTTGTTTCGGGTGACCCGTTCCCTCCTTCATCAAGAGGGACGGGATGACCCCTTACAGGGACGAGCTGAGGAGTTTAACGGTTATCTATACGATAAAATCGTTCAACTTCGGGATAGTTTGGACCAAGATTGCGATGATCCAACTGGGATGACAGAGACGCGTCTTGTGGAGGTTATTTGGGATGAGTTTGATTCTGTGGCTCTCGAGGACGTGGACAGGTTGCTGGGGAGGTTACATGCAACTACATGTTTACTGGACCCGTGTCCTTCCTGGTTAGTGGCTGCTCAGGAGGTGACACGAGGCTGGCTCCAGGGGATTATAAATGCTTCTTTGGTGGAAGGGGTTTTCCCCACCGCCTTGAAAGAGGCGGTGGTGAGACCTCTCCTCAAGAAGCCTTCCCTGGACCCAGCTATTTTGGGAAATTATCGTCCAGTCTCCAACCTTCGCTTTGTGGCGAAGGTTGTAGAGAGTGTGGTTGCATGGCAGCTCCCCTGGCACCTGGAGGAAGCTGTCTATCTAGACCCGTTCCAGTCCGGCTTCCGACCCGGTTATAGCACGGAGACAGCTTTGGTCGCGTTGGTGGATGACCTCTGTAGGGCCAGGGACAGGGGTTGCTCCTCTGCCTTGGTCCTATTAGATCTCTCAGCGGCTTTTGATACCATCGACCATGGTATCCTGCTGCGCCGGTTGGAGGGATTGGGAGTGGGGGGCACCGTTTATCGGTGGTTCTCCTCCTATCTCTCTGACCGGTCGCAGACGGTGTTGACAGGGGGGCAGAGGTCGTCCTCGAGGCGCCTCACTTGTGGGGTGCCTCAGGGGTCAATTCTCTCGCCTACCCTGTTCAACATCTATATGAAGCTGCTGGGTGAGGTCATCAGTGGTTTCGGGGTGAGTTATCATCTGTACGCTGATGATACTCAGCTGTACTTTTCCACCCCGGACCACCCCAACGAAGCGGTCGAAGTGCTGTCCTGGTGCCTGGAAGCTGTACGGGTCTGGATGGGGAGAAACAGACTCAAGCTCAATCCCTCCAAGACGGAGTGGCTGTGGATGCCGGCATCCCGGTACAGTCAGCTGCATCCGCAGCTGACTGTTGAAGCAGTTAGTGGCCCCAAAGGAGGTGGTTCGCAACTTGGGCGTCCTCCTGGATGGACGGCTGTCCTTCGATGAACATCTGGCGGCCGTCTCCAGGACGGCCTTTTACCAAGTTCGCTTGGTCCGCCAGTTGCGTCCCTTCCTTGACCGGGATGCCTTATGCACGGTCACTCACGCTCTGGTTACGTCTAGGTTGGATTTTCGCAATGCTCTCTACATGGGGCTGCCCTTGAGGTGCACCCGGAGGCTACAGTTAGTCCAGAATGCGGCTGCGCGAGTAGTACTGGGAGCCGCTCGTGGCTCCCACGTGACATCACTGCTCCGTAGTCTGCACTGGCTTCCTGTGGTTTTTCGGGTGCGCTTCAAGATTTTGGTTACCATCTTTAAAGCGCTCCATGGCTTAGGACCCGGGTACTTACGAGATCTCCTGCTCTTACCCTTTGCCTCCCACCGACCCGTACGCTCTCATAGAGAGGGTCTCCTCAGGGTGCCATCCGCCAAACAGTGTCGGCTGGCGGCCCCCAGGAGTAGGGCCTTCTCTGTGGGGGCAGTGATGCTCTGGAACGAACTTCCCCCTGGCCTGCGTCAAGTGCCTGATCTTCGGACCTTCCGTCGTGAGCTCAAAACATATTTATTCATTCAAGCAAAACTGGCATAATAGTGTTGAATTTTAATTGGGTTTTTTTAATATTTTAAAATTTTTAAATTTAAATTTTTAATTATCAGCCTTTATAATTTGCTATGTTTTAGATGTTGTTTTAATTGTATATATTTTGTGTTTTATTTTTTGGCTGTACACCGCCCTGAGTCCTTCGGGAGAAGGGCGGTATAAAAATTTAATAAATAAATAAAAATAAATAAATAAATAAATAAAGGAGGAGCCAAGAGAAGCCTTGTGCAGCAGATTGGACTCAAAAACCTCCAAGGTCCCTTTCAGCCCTCAAATCCTATGAGGATGATCGAAAGGCAGGAGGATGGACTGGGCTGCAGGGACAATGGAGACACCACTGGAAGTGCTTAAGGACCAGGTGAGGGAAGGACCATCAGGATGGACCATCTCCACAATGTCACAAAGAATCAACGCCACCTTATGGCACACAAGCCATTCAGGACTGACCAGCACTGAGACAGAAAGTTTTGCTGAAGGTATTTCAGAGATGGCTCTCTCTAGGGGACTTCTATACCACTTTACAGTGCTTTATAGCCCTCTCTGAGCAATTTACAGAGTCAGCCTCTTGCCCCCCAACAATCTGGGTCCTCATTTAATTGATCTCAGAAGGATGGAAAGCTGAGTCAACCTTGAGCCTGGTGAGATTCGAATTGCCAAATTGCAGACAGCCGGCAGTCAGCAGAAGTAGCCTGCACTCTATCCACTGTGCCAACATGGCTCGATGCCATAAAAGTGGATTCCAACACTGGAATCTATGAATCTGGAAGAACTTGATGGTCTCCAAGATCCCTTACCAAGCATGCATTCACTCAGTTCCTTTGGGTAGAAGCCATTGTCTGGGTACTGGCTACCTTGGTTGCAGTCTGGAAGCAAACAAGAACCAGTGCACCTTCATACAATCACCTTCTTCTGGCGACTCCATACTGGGAGAATTGATGCTTGCTTTTTTTAAGTCTGCCTATGGGATTATAATGATTTTTTGAACAAATGGGGAAGAAATTTGTTTGGCCTATCTCTCTCTCACACCTAGTTCCCTTAACCATTATTTGATTAGAAAAGAATAGAATAGAATAGAATAGAATTCTTTATTGGCCAAGTGTGATTAGACACTGAAGGAATTTGTCTTTGGTGCATTTGCTCTCAGTGTACATAAAAGAAAACATATATTCATCAAGAATCATAAGGTACAACATTTAGTGATAGTCATAGGATACTAAACAAGCAATGAAATCATACTAGGAAACTAAATAAAACAATAGCATAGCATAGCATAGCATAGCATAGCATAATATAGCATAGCATAACAATACAATACAATACAATACAATACAATACAATACAATACAATACACATAACAGTTAATCCTTAACTGGTATTTATCCCAGGGGTCTCCAACCTTGGTCCCTTTAAGACTTGTGGACTTCAACTCCCAGAGTTCTTCAGCCAGCTTTGCTTAGCTGTCTTAAAGGGACCAAGGTTGGAGACCCCTGATTTATCCTATTTATTTTCTGCCTTCAAGTCAGCTTTGGACTCCTGGTGGTTTCCTGGAGCAGCCCTGCAGTTCCCTGGCCAAGGTTTTTGGGAAGAGGTTTGCCATTGTCTGCTTCCAAGGGCTGCGAGAGAAAGATTGGCCTGACGTCACCCAGCTGTCTTCCTGCCCAAATCAGGACTAGAACTCACCAACTCCTTGTTTCTAGCCTGGCGCCTTAACCGCTACACTGAACTGCCTGTCCTCCTCCCCTCCTTAAATGCAAACCGAAAGCCTTGTGGGAGGAGACCTCTGGTAGACTTTGGTAGCAAAATCCCAGAAGGAGTTCCTTTTCCAGGTGATTTTATTAAGACATGGAAACTTTTTTTGCATCTGATGAAGCTTTTGCCTTTTAATGAAATTGGTTAATCAGAAAAGGCGCTTGCAAACTCCTGATTTGATGCAACCTGAAGGCAGTTACAGAGTGATTACTGTATTTCCCTGAAAGCTTCTTGCATCTCACATGTGGATACAACGTCAACAATGACTCTGTTTGGGGAAGGTGGGCCTGAAAGGGAGCCTATTATGGGAAATATATGCGTTTCACAGGGAACACATTTATAAGAAGAGGTGCATTCTGATAACAGCATGGAACACTGTTTATATGGCAGTAAATGAGAATAAAAATATGTATCACAGGAGAAATATCCACGAGCTTTTAGGCACCTTCTTTCGCCTAACTACAAACAGATATGAAAAAGTGAGTGAAACTAGATTTGACCAATTTTTCACATTTCACTAGTTTCACCCACTGATTGAACGGGGGTCCAATCAGGCCCCAAAGCCCCCCATTCTTGCTAGTCTTTGCAGGGGGGCTGGGACAACTGGAGAGGACCCTGCAGTGGATGTGAGACATCTGGAGACCCATCAGAACCTGCGGATTCTTCCTTGGTGGGAGAGAGACTCGGGCAGGAGAAGTGAAACCCAGGCTGGTTGAAAGGACAAAGGATGGCAGGACAGTCATTTTGCTTCCTCCATGCTGAGTGTCCAGGCTCTGGGAAGGGGAGGAAGGTGCTGGAGAGGGTCTGTCAGGGCTGTGGCTGCCTCTGGCGTCTTTGCGCCCAACGTGCTATGACTGCCACAATGCAGAGGAGAACTTCTGGTACTGCCGATGCTCACAGCAACTTCTCTCTGCTGAAGTTCAATGATTATGGATGGACCTTTGGGAAAGAAAACTCCCTAACACACACCCACACATCCACACACACACCATGCCCGACCTGTCAAGGCTGGTAAGGAGCGGCATGAAAAGGGCAGCGTGTGGCTCAAGTGCCAAAGGATGTCTCATCACAAGTGTTTGCTTCATGTATTTATTCATTCGCGTTGGGTCCTTTGAGTCAGTTTTTCACTCCTGCCTGGACAAATCCCTGCAGTTTTCTTGGCAAGCTTTTTCGGAAGCCATTCCCTGCTCCTGGGGCTGAGAGAGAGTGACTGGCCCAAGGGCAACAAGCTGTCTTTGTGCCTAAAGAGGGACTAGAACTCATAGTCTCCTGCTTTCTAGCCTGGTGCTCTAACCACTGTACCAAACTGCCTCTTCACATGCACTTCTTATATTGGATTAATATTAATTCTCTCATTTAATTGAAGATTCATTTCACTCTGGGACAGAAAGTTCTGTGGTTCCTCACTGGTGCCACTGGTAACGCTCCTCCTGCAAGGGCGGCACTGAGCTGAACACGGTAGCAGAATGCCTGGCAGAGGCCTTCTGCTACCACTGAAAGAGCAATTCCCTCTGTGTGCCCAACACCACCCCATGCCCAGATCTGAATCCTGACTGCTCCAGAGAATTCACTTCCTTGGGGGTCTTCTGAAGCTCCTGCACACACACAACCACCTCCCTTTAAATGGGGAGATTAGATCCTGGATGAAAAATGTGAGGTCCGGTGGGGGTTTCTTGAGGAGGAGGCAAACCAAAGCCTCCTCAAGAGGCCAAGGAACAATCCTCTCATTCATTGGCCTTTATGTGTGTGTGTATGTGTGGGTCTTTTAGTTGCTGGGTAATTTGTGTATGCATTTGTGGTCTGCCTGTAAGTTTCCCTGCAGTTTTGTGGTTTCTTTCCCTGGGATATTTCATGATACATTTCATTTGTTCATCATTTGCTTGTAAGTATTTTTGAAAAGGGTTTTGCCTGTGTATTTTTGGTTTTCTTTGTGTGTTACGTGTTTTATTTATACCCATTCTTTCTGTTTCGTTGAGTACTCAAGGCAGCTCATACAATTTAAATATATACTGATAAAAATCCATCTGGACTGTGATGTCAAAAGAGATCTTCAAACTATCCAAAAATGAAAACCTCGGGTCACTACAGGCACCAGCTCAACTGGCTTTTCCCGGTTTCTTTCTGTTCGTGTCCTGGACAACTGAACATTCCCCATCATCAAACAGCAGCTCAGCTGCCGGAGGCTCCCTGCGGTATCCCAGAAACTTTGAGGCTTCAAAGGTCTTTTTGTCTCTTTACTGTCAAGTTTATACATGTTTAATTTGTTGTCTTCTGGTTTTATTGGCTCCCTGTTATTTTATTGCATCTCACATACCAGTTGTATTGAGCTTCCAGGTTCCCTCAGCCTTCTCCCTTTAATGGTTTTCCGATTATGGAAGACACAGGCAGCCTTCAAGGGTTTTCAGGATAACTGCTCCATTCAGTTCCCTGTCGAGTGTAGAGGTCGTGTCCTGATTCTGGACTTAGTCCATAACTTAAATAGCCAGCAGATAATACAAGTAACATCTGTGACTGAATTGCTGGTCATCAGATGAAAAATACCTCTCTTCCAAGCTTCCTCCTTGAGTCGCTAGCAAAAGGCCGTAATTAGGAGGGCTGCAACTGAAGAACTTCAAAGCAGTCTATTAAACTCCTGTCTCATCTTAAATTGCTTGTAAGCTTAAAAGCTCTTTCTTGCGATTTAAATGATTACAGAGCTGCAGCAATTAAAATGCTTGGGCTGCTTTAGAAACAGCTGCTGAAGACTAATGTGCAAAAGGAAGAAATCGGCCTCAGTGCTTGGATAAATAATGCGCTAAGGATTCAGATTGGCTCTTGGAAGGGAATAAAGAAATGATCCTGGTTTCACACAGAGAGGTAGCAGGTGGGTCATGCTGAGCTAGGTGGGTTTTGGTGCTGCGTAAGCAAACCTGCCTGCCTGAGATTCTCTCCTGATAGCCTGAATACAAGCTGGATGTAGAAGTGGGGTCCTTGCAGAACTTCCTCCTTCATTCAGATCCTTCAAAGTTATGACAAGATGTTGACTCCCTTCTGGGCAAGTTGGCTCTCTGGATGTACCAGTGCAGAGACCCCCAAAACAGGCCTTCTGCCCTGGTAGGGCTGTCTCCATCAGGAGTTGCATCCATACCTTGTGTGTCGGCTGCCCCACCTGAAGTGTGCTCCCAAGCGGCCATCTGGGCATGGCTCACCATCCCTGATAACAATTTCTTGCTGACTCAGCAGAATCCTGGCTTCAGAAGGACCATCTTATAGGCTTCATAAAACAATACATGACAGGGAGACTTAGTATGTTTCTCTGGAAATCAGAAGCCGAGCGTTCATTTTGTTCTGTCTACCGTATTTTTCAGAGTATAAGACACAGGAGTATAAGACGCACCTCAGTTTTTGGAGAGGAAAATAAGAAAAAAGCTGATTGGCAGGTGGATTGGCCTCCTGGAATAACACCAATCAGCTGTTCCCAGAGGTGAATTTTAGCAACAGCTTCTTTGGTTGTGAGCTCTGTGCCTCGCTTTTTTTTGCTTTTTTTTCTGCCTCTGAAAGCCTCCGAAATAGAGCTTCAGAAAAAAAGCCTCTGAAGCTCCATTTCTGATGCTTTTTTCAACCTCCGAAATCTCTGTTTGAGAAGCTGGGCGGGGCGACATTCAAAGTATAAGACGCACCCAGATTTTCACCCTCTTTTTTGGGAGAAAAAGGTGCGTCTTATACTCTGAAAAATACGGTAATTGTATCAAATACCTCCTGCGATACTAAACATGCAAGGAAACCCAACAAATGAGCTTGAGAAATCTTGAGAAATCTACCTTAGTTCCAAAGCTAAAATAAAACCCAGACAATAAAGATACTGTAAATATCAAAGCCCACAAACTGCAGATATATGACTTTTAAGTCATTGCATCCTTTGCCCTTGGAAGCCAACAATGTTTTCTACATTCTCAAGTTGCGAAGCCAGCAATTTCCCCCGCTTGCCACTTGGTTCACATCGAGTCTGCTTAATGTGCTCGAATGCAGCTTCCAACCTGAAGGAGACAAATGCTGGCCTAAATAAACGAGAGGCACAAAACGCCCCGTCCTTCCTTTCCAAGTTTCTGCCCTGAGATTTTTTTTCTTTTCCAGAGATTATGTAATAGTCCTGCCCTTTACAGATACCTTAAACAATCCCAGTAATCAGTCCTCAGATTTGCTTTGTTTCCAGTTTTTAGCTGATGACTAGGGGGGCTTAGTGAATATAATGAACAGTGAAAAATAATGTTCTTCTAAATTTCTGCCCAGTAAATTTCTCCAGGATTTCCAGGGATTCTTGAATACAGCTCGCCTGTCTGGAACCCATATCACATTTCTGACATCAACACAATTGAATGTGTCCAGAAATATTTTACAAGAAGAGTTCTCCACTCCTCTGAAAACAACAACATAACTTATGCCACCAGACTTGAAATCCTGGGTTTAGAAAACTTAGAACTCCACCGCCGCCGACAGGACCTGTGCTTAACTCATAGAATCATCTATTGCAATGTCCTTCCTGTTGAAGACTACTTCAGCTTCAATCGCAACAATACAAGAGCAAACAATAAATTTAAACTTAATGTTAACTGCTTCAAACTTGATTGCAGAAAATATTATTTCTGTAACAGAGTCATTAACACTTGGAACACACTACCTGATTCTGTGGTCTCTTCTCAAAATCCCCAAAGCTTTAACCAAAAACTGTCTACTTTTGACCTCACCCCATTCCTAAGAGGACTGTAAGGGGCGTGCATAAGAGCACAAAAGTGCCTACCGCTCCTGTCCTATTATCCCCTTTCATTATAGCTAATTAATATAGTTATTACATACTTATGCCCATATATATGCTTATATGTTATATAGTTACTTTCATGCTTATGCTTATATATACTGTTGTGACAAAATAAAAAATAATAAATAAATAAATAAATCTCCAGGAAGATACTGGCTGGGTCACAGGTTTGTTTAGCAGAGAACCAAAGGACAGCCTGGAACAGGCAGCTTTCCAATAGGGCCGATAGGAAATAAAGCACCCATGGGGGCCATCCAGCAATTGCCCCTCAGGCTTGCCAGGAACCTGTGAGTAGCAACATGTCCTTCACAGAGCAGGAACGTGAAGGGGAATATTTCATGCCTACAGTTGGGTCTGCAAGAGCAGAGCATGAGAAGTTCAACGTCCTACATTCTTGCTTAGGCTGCTATTCCGTCTCATCTCCTATCCCACCACTGAAGACCGTGGTACAATTTGTGCATGCAATTGGGCACCAGGTATCAATAGGAGCATCCCAATTTGTACTGAACAGGAGTGACTTGATGCTCTGTGGAATACAAGGAGGGCAAGAAAGAAGCATGTTTGTTCAGGATGGCATTCATAGCACACCCACCGCATTCGCAGCTATGAACGCTTTTGGCATTTAAATGTGCAGGAGACGTCCAACGAAAGGCCAGAAATATTCCAGGCTTCTTTCCTGAAAAAACGGAATAGGTTGCTTTTTTTCCTTAAAACAAAAATCCAGACTTGAAGTATCTGTTCATTCCAATGATAAAGGCGTTCATCTGTGTAATAAAATGGTTACAGAGTTTATTTAGCCCCATTCTGACAGTTGTTGGCATAGTGCAATAAGAAAAAAACCCTCAAATTGTATTTTCAAATAAGTTAAGACATTTGAGGTTTGGAGCATTTGACTCATATGAATTCTTACATTCACATAGATCCTTATAATCCAGTTAGATAAATGTACCTTAAAATTTTGAATTGTTGAATATTTATTGAAATAAGTATCTTGTTTTTTGTTGGTTTTTTTAGGGGTGAAAAAATGCAGATCTAAGATTCTTCTATTTATTCCCCTTGTACTTATTATACAGATGTATATTTAAGAAGTGGTGAAATCCAATTTTTTTTACTACCGGTTCTGTGGGCGTGGCTTGGTGGGCATGGTGTGGCTTGGTGGGTGTGGCAGGGGAAGGATGCTGCAAAATTCCCATTCCCTCCCCACTCCCGGGGGAAGGATATTGCAAACTCTCCATTCCCACCCCACTCTGGGGCCAGCCAGAGGTGGTATTTGCCGGTTCTTCGAACTACTCAAAATTGCTGCTACTGGTTCTTCGAACAGCTCAAAATTTCCGCTACTGGTTCTCCAGAACCTGTCAGAACCTGCTGGATTTCACCCCTGCATTTAAGTCAAGAAATAAAATTCTTTGATTTCATTTGTATTTCCTGGGACTCTGTGACAGCCAAATTTAAGCTGCAAAAATCTTGATGACCACAGAATGACAGGAAAAAGATACAGGAGAGTCTCAATCGTGTTTTGCTATTTAGGGTCTAAGTCATCACTTTTGAAATGTTTTTGCAGGAAATGTGTGCAGATTTTGTGTGCAGTTCATGCAGATTTTGAGGCAAAATGCAATATTGTAAGAAACACGATAGAATAATTTGTGTTTAAAAAGGTGTAGTATAGAACACTGAACAGATAGCTTTACAGAATGGTTTGTATGCAACTAGACAATCCCTTAGTTTACTTATTTTTACTGTTTCTTAAATTTATTATAATATAGTTAAGTACAGTGGTGGGATTCAGCCAGTTTGCACCACTTCGGCAGAACCGGTTGTTAACTTTTTGAACAGTTTATTTATTTATTTATTTATTCAAATTTGTATACTGCCCTATCTCCCTAGGGACTCAGGGCGGTTCACAGGCAAGTAAAAATACATATAAATACAGAGTAAAATATCCATTTAAAAACTTTTTTGATGTAGCCAAATAATTAAAAGAACAATATATATAATAAAACCCATTAAAATCTAAATTTAAAAATCTAAAAATCTAGTCCAGTCCTGCGCAAATGAATAGATGTGTTTTAAGCTCGCGGCGGAAGGTTTGGAGGTCCGGAAGTTGACGAAGTCCTGGGGGGAGTTCGTTCCAGAGGGTGGGAGCCCCCACCGAGAAGGCCCTTCCCCTGGGTGTCGCCAGACGGCACTGCCTAGCCGACGGCACCCTGAGGAGTCCCTCTCTGTGAGAGCGCACGGGTTGGTGAGAGGTATTCGGTAGCAGCAGGCGGTCCCGTAAATAGCCCGGCCCTATGCCATGGAGTGCTTTAAAGATAGTTACCAACACCTTGAAGCGCACCCGGAAGGCCACAGGTAGCCAGTGCAGTCTGCGCAGGAGAGGTGTCACATGGGTGCCACGAGGGGCTCCCTCTATCACCCGCGCAGCCGCATTCTGAACTAACTGAAGCCTCCGGATGCCCTTCAAGGGGAGCCCCATGTAGAGAGCATTGCAGTTTGTTGAATTGGTTGTTGGAAGAAATCATTAGGGCAGAGAACCGGTTGTTAAATTATTTGAATCCAACCACTGGTTAAGTATCATAACCACATATGCATGTGGAGTTCTCCCTGTATTCCTTGATTTCAAGGCCCTTGGCCTTGAGAGGCTGTGTGTCCCTTGCACTCTTGGAATTTCAAAAGCTGGGCAGGTTTCTGGAAACAGAGGAGCTGCACTGTTTGTATGCAAAAGGGCTTCACGCTGGAAAATTCCTGTGGGCAATTTCCAGGCTAGTCTGCATGCAGCTGCTCTCAGACTATCCCATATCCAGGACAGAACCGGCACTCTCCGCACTCGGTTAAGTTAGCAAAAATAGAGCTGGAGCTTTATGTATTAAATATCAGCAAAACCAGAGGGCAGAAATAAGAAAAAGGGCCAGCTGAAACAGGGAGAGAAAAACATGTACAAGAATTGGCAAGAATACAAGAATGTCTCTATCTATGCTTCAACTTAAACTGCCAAAACTTCCCAGGAGGGCTGAGATAGTCCATGGGAGCCAAAACCGAGAAGGGGTCTGGAACAACCTTTGGGTGTAGTAGCCCATTTTTATCAAAAAACCCTAAAGTTTTTGTGAATTGCGGGCCATCCAATGCACGGAGGGGGACTGGAATTGGGGTGGGGGAGGAAGTGGGGGAGAAAGGAGGACCAGAGAGAAGACAGGCCAGTTGGTTCTGCAAGTACAGCTCTCATAGAAATACCTCATAGAAAAACCCAAAAGGCAACTGGACTCCCTGGACATCTCGCTTCTCATCCAAGAAGCTTCTTCTATTCTAACTGACTGGCCAGGAATAGAACTGAAGAAACTTCTTGAATGAGAAGCAAAACATTTTCAGAGAAAAAAATAAGAAAGTGCAGGTGCCTTTTGAAGAAAAATCACCTTTGGGTCTTTCTATGAGAGTTGCACTTTTGAAACAATCATGACCTGGATGATTGAGAATTTCCACTGACGTCCCATAGAACCGGGGTCTCCAACCTTGGTCCCTTTAAGACTTGTGGACTTCAACTCCTAGAGTTCATCAGCCAGCTTCGCAAGCTGGACACCGAGACACCGGGAAGGCAGCTCGCCACCTGCTTGCCCTTAGGTCAGGGGCCGGGGACCATTCCCCAAGGCCCTGGAGCCATCGCCTGCCCCAACCGGGTCGGGGAATGCACCATTCCTGGACTCCGGCCTTTCCCCGGAGCCACCACCTGCTCTTCCTTCTCCCACTTGCTGTCCGCTCGCTGCCTGTTCCCCCTTCGCTTTTGGTCAGGGCCCAGGGATGCCTCATTCCCCTGAGACCCCGAGCCAACCCCTGATCACCGCCTGCCTCAACCGGGTCAGGGAATGCACCATTCCCCAACACCAGCCTTGTCCCGGAGCCGCCGCCCGCTCTTCCTTCGCCACGCAGCGTATACTTACTTTCTTCCAGCGGCTGGCTGCCAGGAAAGGCAAGCGTCCAAAAGTTACTGGAGTCCCTCTACTTGAATATGCCGCCGCCATTGCTGCTTGTTCCATGCACCGGCTGCGCAAGCGCACATCGTTTATTTCATTTATTTATCAGCGGCAGGTTGGGTGTGCGCTTGCACAGCTGGCACATAGAACAAGGCGGCATATTCAAGGAGAGCAACTCTGGTAACTTTTGGACGCTTGCCTTTCCTGGCAGCCAGCCGCTGGAAGAAAGTAAGTATATGCTGCGTGGCAAAGGAAGAGCGGGCGGCGGCTCCGGAACAAGGCTGGTGTCGGGGAATGGTGCATTCCCTGACCCGGTTGAGGAAGCGGCGAGCAGGGAGTGACTCCGGGGCCTCAGGGAATGGGGCATCCCTGGGCCCCGGCCCCTGACCAAAGGCGAAGGGCAAGCAGGGGGCGAGCGGGCGGTGAGTGGGCGGCAGCTCTGGAGAAAGGCCGGAGTGGGGATTAATAGTAGTGTAGATTTAGTAAATAGTTTGACAGTGTTGAGGGAATTATTTGTTTAGCAGAGTGATGGCCTTCGGGAAAAAACTGTTCTTGTGTCTAGTTGTTCTGGTGTGCAATGCTCTATAGCGTCATTTTAAGGGTAGGAGTTGAAACAGTTTATGTCCAGGATGTGAGGGATCTGTAAATATTTTCACGGCCCTCTTCTTGATTTGTGCAGTATACAGGTCCTCAATGGAAGGCAGGTTGGTAGCAATTATTTTTTCTGCAGTTCTAATTATCCTCTGAAGTCTGTGTCTTTCTTGTTGGGTTGCAGAACCGAACCAGACAGTTATAGAGGTGCAAATGACAGACTCAATAATTCCTCTGTAGAACTGAATCAGCAGCTCCTTGGGCAGTTTGAGCTTTCTGAGTTGGTGCAGAAAGAACAGTCTTTGTTGTCCTTTTTTGATGATGTTTTTGATGTTATCTGTCCATTTTAGATCTTGCGATATGATAGAACCTAGAAATTTGAAGGTTTCTACTGTTGATACTGTGTTGTCAAGTATTGTGAGAGGTGGAAGTATGGAAGGGTTTCTCCTAAAGTCTACCACCATTTCTACAGTTTTTTTAAAGAGACCAAGGTTGGAGACCCCTGCCCTAGAACAACGCTCCCCAACCGTTGTAGCTTGGTGGCCTGGCTGGGGGTGGGCAGGAGAGGGGAACCAGGACCATCACTCGTGTGAGTGGAGTTGTGTGTGTGCACCGGCCTGCCTCTTCCACAGCTCAGTTCCAAATGGGCCACGGCCCAGTAGTGGCCCAGGGCCTGGGGATTGGGGACCCCTGTCATAGTGTGGCAAGAATGAATGACTCAAGCCTTATCAATTAACAACTGGAATGTGTTAAAAATTGGATGTGTTTGTTAAGGAGTCGGCTAAGGGAATTTGCAGTCTTTGATGAATCTCTTCATCAATTCAGCAATCTCTTGCTCAATTATGCAAGGAAAGTATCCTTTTTCCGGGATGGCTAATTTTAGATCCATATGTAATGAAGTAGCCTGCAAGGTTGTAATGTTCTAATATGGCTTTGTCCTTTCTTTAGTGCTGAAGTCAAATTAGTGGCCATCCATTATTTTGCACAAATTCTGGGCTGTTTGTCCTATGCAGGATCATGAGAGGTTGTGCTGGCAGATGATGGCCAGGATCACATTGTTGTGACCTAGGCTTATTGAATCATTACAAGACACAATTAGTCCCAAATAAACCTATTTTATTGTAACAGCTGAGAATTGCATTCATTCCCAGTTGAGTCCCAATTAGTTGCAAAACAGGTCCTTTGGAAGAAGTCGTTTGGATTAATCACCAACCTTTATCTTCTTTGATACCCTGCCAAAGGCCTTACTTGGCAAAGCCCCACGAAGTTCAGAAACAAACAAGAGACACCAACTGGAAACAGAGTTAGCAACGTTGCTTTCTTGCAAAAGGCCTCAAGTGCCTTTGTTTCTCTTTTAAGCCTTATGGGAGGGGCCAATCATCTCCCGGCCTTACTCCTGACTTGTCCCTTTGCTTTAGCTGCTCTTGCCTTCTGGCAGCTCTGCGCATACGTGCACTAGGAACAGGGTCCTCCTGCTCCCCTGCCACTCTGCTGTCCAACTCTAGCAGCTCCAGAATCTGTGCATCACTCTCAGATGGCCATGGCCCCATCTCTGCTTCTGACACAGAGCCCTCGTCCGGGCTTTCCTCAGATTCCAGGACTGGACCATGTTCCTCCCCAGCCTTCTCACTGTCTGACTCCACTGCCAGCTCCACAGGCTGCTGGTGGACCATAACACACATCACCAGAAGAGCCTCTAATTGAGGTGCTGGGCAGAACCACTAGAAGACAACTGCCTGGAACAGTCTCATACGGAGGGGCTGTTGGCCATTCCAGCTTCAACCCTCCATTTGAAGAACAGCAGTGGAAGAGATGCAGCAAGTGGGACACTCTGTCCAGCCAGCCTCCTCTGTCCTATACCACAAACAGAACAATTGGAGGATGGGGAATATGCATCGTCTACGACAACTTGCCATGGCCAACACACCGCAGAACAAGAGTTACACTAATATTGAAGAAACGGAGGAATAGAATCCATTAAAGAAAGGATGCCAAAGGAGGGACAAAATGAAATGCGAATAACAAAAAATAAAATAATGTTTTTAATTATTTTAAATAATTAAATTGAATTGTTTAATTGTCCCGCAGCAAACTGGCCATGGTGAGTTGGCCCTGGCGAATTGACCGTGGGGAGTTGGTTGTGCCATCCCAGCTGTGGAGGGTGGCACTCAGGCACTTGGTCTGCCCAAGGCTGTTGGCAGCCACCCTGCAGCCGTCCTTGCCAACGGATCTGCCTTTGGCTGCAGAGAGTTTCCTTCGCCATCTGAGGAGGAAGCAACTTCTGCTCTTCTGACCTTTGAAGAGAAGAAAGAGGCCACTTTTTTTTCTTTTTTAGGTACAACTTCTCCAAGTCTTTGTCACTCTGCCCTAAATAGGGATATTTTTACACCATGAATAGAACTTAAGTACTAATAATAGCCATTACAAATTAATTTTCCATGTTGTCTGTTGAAGATATTTCTGCTGTAGGAATGTGCTCAAGAAGTCAAAGCCAGATAGCACATTCAATGCTAATGATCCTTCTCCAGTTAGAAAAGACAGATCTAGGACAATTGAAACATATTCTTACGGACTATTATTTTATTAAGTCTTCCTTCCTTCCTTCCTTCCTTCCTTCCTTCCTTCCTTCCTTCCTTCCTTCCTTCCTTCCTTCCTTCCTTCCTTCCTTCCTTCCATCCATCCTGAACCTAGCTCTTTTTTTGACTAATACTTTGACTAATACTATACTTTGACAGACATATAGAATCAAGTTCACATGAAGTATTACTACTGCTTTATAAAAACCTAGTAAGACCACAGCTGGAATACTGCAACCAATTTTGGTCACCTTACTACTAAAAAGATGTTAAGACTTCGGAAGAAGTTCAGAGAAGAGCAACTAAAATGATCAAAGGCCTGGAGACTAAAACATATGAAGAACAGCTGCAGGATTTGGTTCTGGCTAGTCTAAAGAGAATAATTAGGGGTGACATGATAGCAGTATTAGTATTTGAGAGGCTGCCCCAAAGACGGGCTTAGTGGGTAAGACACTAAGCTTGTTGATTGAAAGGTCAGCAGTTCAGTGGTTTGAATACCTAGTGCCACGTAATGGGCTGAGCTCCCGTTACTTGTCTCAGCTTCTGCCAACCTAGCAGTTCGAAAGCATGTAAAAAAAATGCAAGTAGAAAAATAGGGACCACCTTTGGTAGGAAGGTAACAATGTTCCGTGCACCTTTGGCACTGAGTCATGCCAGCCACAAGACCACGGAGATGTCTTCTGACAGCGCTGGCTCTTTGGTTTTGAAACGGAGATGAGCACCACCCCCTAGAGTCAGGAACAACTAGCATGTATGTGCGAGGGGAACCTTTACCTTTACCCAAAGAAGAGGGGGTCAAATTATTCTCCAAAGCACTAGAAGGCAGGAGAAGAAACAATGGTTGGAAACTAATCAAAGAGAGAAGCAACCTGGAATTAAGGAGAAACTTCCTAACACTGAGGACAATTAACCAGTGGAACAGCTTGCCTCCAGAAATTGGGGCACTCCATCACTGGAAGTTTTTAAGAAGAGACTAGACAGTCACTTATCTGAAATGATATAAGATCTCCTGCATGAACAGGGGGTTGGACTGGAATTTCCATCACTAAGCAAGGCATAAAGTGAGCACAATGCTTACAGATAGCAATCCTGGCAATCCCTGTTGCCATCATTAAGAGAAAACCGCAGTGTCAAGCTTTGAAATGCGCTTTGTTATTGCAACCATTATCACTTCTCAGCTTACCAACGAAACATGGGGGAGAGAAGGGGGAGATGGAATGCAGGCTCCAGACATCAAGACAGCCATGAGAACCAAGGACACTTTGGCAGGTGTTTACCAGAGCCAAAAGACTTTCTCATAACACTACCAGGAGACTCAATTGGACAATGTGACCTGTTCTAGTAAGGGGAGGGAGAATCTAAACTTTAAGTAAGTGTATTTGCACAAGAAATAGATAGATCTGGTTTTGCCCTCATCTTTGCTGAAATGATGTACTCAATAAATTTTGCATTAAGAGATTATCTCAACTGTTCTTGCTTTGGTTGGGTTTGTCAGTCGGAACATTGACATGCAGGTTTTTGAAGGTCCAGCCTTACCCTTAGCATCAGGCAATGATACGTGACTGTCACTTACCACTTCCTGCTGGCACCCACAAACAAAGTCAGTGGGGAAGCTGGAATTCCAGTTCTGGCACAGAGAAGTGGGGGCTGACGTATTCTCCAAAGTACCTGAAGGGCCAGACAAGAAGTAACGGATGAAAAATTTTCAAAGACAGAACCAGCCTACAACTAAAGAGAAACTTCTTGATGGTGAGAACAATTAATCAGTTGAACAACTTGCCACCCAGAGTTGTGGGTGCTCCATGTCTAGAGGTTTTCAAGAAAAATTGGACAATCATTTGCCCGGATGGCATAAGGACTCCTGCCTCCGGCAGGGGGTTGGACTAGATGACTTCCACAGTCCTAGAATTCTATATTCTTTGTTCCTGGAGAGGTAGCTAGAAGTTGCAAGTGCTGTGTGGCTCACAAGCAGGCTGGGGTGGTGGTGGTGGTAGGTCAGTGCTATGGAATGAGAGATAAGTATGTGGTGAGTGTGCGCACGCTGAGGATGGGAATCTGTGGTGCCATACAAGTGCATGTGGGCTGGGGAAGGGTTGCTGCAGTGTGAATGTGCTTCAAAATAGGGGATCCTGGGAGCAAAAATGGCAGGACAAACTTGCAACCTTCCCTGCAACCCCACTGCTTGTGTGAAGCTGGCAGGAAAGGTGACAAATGGCGATCATGTGACCAATGTGAGCAGGTTGAAAATGTCCAGGTCACAAACAGGTGACAGTTGCGAAGCTGTGATGGTTGCAACTTCAAGAACTGGCCATAGGTTCCCCCTTGTTCAGCCCCATTGTAAACTTGAACAATCACTGAACACGTGGTACTAACTATAGAACATAGAATAATAGAGTTGGAAGGAACCTTGGAGGTCCTCTAGTCCAATTCCCTGCTTGAGCAGGAGACCCAATACCATTCCAGACAAATGGTTGTCCAGTCTTTTTTTGAAAGCCTCCAGTGATGGAGCCCCCACGACTTCTGAAGGGAAGCTATTCCATTGATTTATTGTTCTCATCATTAGGAAATTTCTCCTTAGTTCTAGTTTCCATCCATTGTTTCTCATCTTGCCATTTGGTGCTTTGGAAAATAGATTGACACCTCCCCCATATTTATAGGAGCCCCTCAAATATCGGAACACTGTTGTCATGTCTCCCCTATCCTTTTCATTAGACTAGATACACCCAATTCCAGTAACTGTTCTTCATATATTTTAGCCTCCAGACCCCTAATAATTTTTGTTGCTCTTCTCTGCACTCGTTCTAGAATCTCAACATCTTGGTAACCAAGGGCTACCCATATTAAAACCGACTGCTTTGTTGCTCTCTGCCCCAGAAGAAAACAGAAATATGTGGAGCAAACAGGCAGGTCGGTTAATTGAACTGGTTTCATTTATGTGTCCAGATGGCCTACAGTCTTGACTTCAGGAAAGTCCCAGCAACGTAGAAACACTTGTCTGTGATGGGGATGGGCTGGAAATGAGCCTGCACTCAGAAACTTCACTTGTGACACTCTTTCCACTTATTCCTCTACCTGCGGACTCCCAGGGCTGAAGGCCAACCTGAAACAGAGGCCAGGCTCAGATGCCACACTAAGTGAAGAAACAAACTGAAAAAATCCTCAAGGACTCCCAGGCTCTTTGTCAACCTGGTCTGCCAGGATTGTTTTGCCATGTGTCAGCCATGAGGGTCAAAGGTGTCTGGTCTGCTTCAGTCACATTTCCAACAGTTATTAACCTGGGCACCTGATGCTTAAGCTTGTATGTCATTGACTTGAAAGGGCCGAGCACATGATGCAAGGCATACGTGTGCTACTCCATCTGTCACTCAAGACTCAGTGCCCAGATTCTGCCACCCATTCTTAGAACCTAACCAGAGCTTCCCATCTTCTTCCAAGGGCACCAGAATGATATTATTGTGAGAAACCAGATTTTGTGGGGAGATTGGAGGCTTTCCACAATTAACTTTTTGAAAGAGGTCATTTGTCTTAATCAATGTCAGCGTTCCAGAAAAAACCCTCAACTCCAAGTAAAAACTCTGAAGCAAGCATCTTTCAAAGTTCTATTTACTAGGATAGGTAAACTGGCACATCTGGGAAAACCCGAATCTGAGAGGTCCGAGTTTTCCCTCAGTAAATCAAAGCCCCCCCAAACCATCCCCTCACTCCTCAGTCGATCACATGCTCCAATCGCCATCTGTCCCATCTCGAGACAGCACTCCGACCACTCCTTCTCCAGATGCAGGATCGGCCTGACCTTGACCCACAGGAAGAATGCTATTATGTCTAAAGACAACCCCTCTACTAAATCCCCCCCCCTTCCTACTTTCCCACACAGGAGAAGAAAGTGGCAGCACGGAAGCTTCCGGCCTAACACGGCTTCCAAAGCTGACACTGAGTTGATTTCATAATTGGGTTGAGAAACGTGCTTCACCTGGAGGCATTCAAATAAAGGAGTCACTCCTTTTTATAACTGGGTTATAAAACCTGACTTCCTTCTCTCCAGACATAAATGCATCAATCTCATAATACTGTCATATTATAAATTTGCCCTCTATACTGCTCTTATTAAATTTTAGACCTAGTAAAGCAGGAGATATTGCTGACTTCGATAGGCATAATCAAATTTTAAACATCCTCCTAATCTTTCCTAAGATAATTTAATTATTAGCAGCCAATAAAGCTAATACAATCCTGGGCTGAATAAACAGAGGCATTGAATCAAAATCATGTGAAGTATTAGTATTGCTTTATAAAGTCTTAGTAAGACCCCACCAGGAATAATGGATCCAGTTTTGGTCACCACATTACAAAAAAGATGTTGAGACTTTGGAAAAAGTGCAGAGAAGAGCAACAAAGATGATTAAAAACCTAGAGACTAAAACATTAAGAACGGTTGCAGTTTATAGATATGATAGCAGTATTCCCTTATTTGAGAGGCTGCCACAAAGAGGATTTATTTTCCAAAGCACCTGAAGGCAGGACATGAAGCGGCAGATGGAAACTAATCAAGGATAGAAGCAACCTGGAATTAAGGAGAAACTTCCTAACAGTGAGAACAACTAACCAGTGGAACAGCTTGTCTCCAGAAGTTGTAGTTCCTTCATCACTGGAGGTTTTTAAGAAAAGACTGGATAGTCACTTGTCTGGAATGGTATAGGGTCTCCTCCATGTGGGTTGGACTAGAAGATCTCTAAGGTCCCTTCCAGCTCTATTCTGATCTGATTTCCACACACACACACCCAAAGTTAGTTTTTGATTCTCTTCTCAGGAAGGAATTACATCCTTCTCTTCTCTCCCAACTGGGCAACTTTGTACTACCTGTGGTACCTTTCTGTCAATCAAATACTATAATCAGTGGTTGCATCAGAATGGCACAAAAAGTTCTCTTGATTTTTATAATAACAACAATGATGATCACATTTGTTTTTGTTTTAAATTCCTATTAGAAATGTAATTTAAATCTCCACTGAAGGGCAGCTGGAGATCCTTCAAGATCTGCTCCTGAGATTATGGGGATAGGCCAGATTTGCAGCCTCACTTTTGCTCCGTCACTGGTTGGACTAAAGAGGCCAGCAGAAATCATTCATCTTGAGAACCATCCCTGAGCAAAGGCGCCAAAGGCTAACCACAAAGCCAGGCTCAATTGTGAGACTTAAGGAGGACATAATTAGATTTGACTTTGGTGGCTGTGATGAAGAGCTCCGTAAATGTGTCATGTTCCTGGAAGCCCCACCCGCACCTTTGAAGACATCTTCCATTGATTGCTAATCAAAAGAATCAGTAACCCATTTATAATCCATCGATCATGATGCCAAGTCCTCTTTTCACCCAAGGTTTCTCCAGAGAGTAATTCTCTCAGGATCTCTCCAAAGAATGGATTTGGGAGTGAGCTTGGAGAAGGAAGGAGGGGGAAGCAATCAGAAGGATAAGATTTGGCAATTGCTGTGAGTATAACTCTGCTGTGCTACCTTCCTTTGAATTTTGAGGTAGAAGCAAAAGTCCTATTTAGATTGTACCTTAAATCAGGGGTCTCCAACCTTGGCAACTTTAAGCCTGGAGGACTTCAACTCCCAGAATTCCCCAGCCAGCTTTGCTGGCTGGGGGATTCTGGGAGTTGAAATCCTCCAGGCTTAAAGTTGCCAAGGTTGGAGACCCTTGCCTTAAAGAGCCATTCAGACACAGACAGTTCTCGACTTACAACAGTTCATTTAGTGATCGTTTGAAGTTACAACAGCACTGAAAAAAGTGACTTACGACCATTTTTCATACTTATGACCGTTGCAGCATCCCCATGGCCACGTGACTTACATTCGGACAACTGATTCACATTTATGACAGTCGCAGTGTCTCGGGGTAACGTGATCTCCTTTTGCGACCTTTTGACAAGCAAAGTTAATGGGGAAGCCAGATTCATTTAACAACCGCGTTACTAATTTAACAACTGTACTGCTTCACTGAACAACCAGGTCGTAAAATAGGACCAAACTCACTTAACAAATTTCTCACTTAACAAGATGAATTTTGGAGTCAGTTGTGGTCATAAGATGAAGAGTACTTGTATTTGCTTCTCTCCTCGGCCACTTGAATATATGGCGGTTCAGATTCAGGATTTCTATCCCGCTTTTCCCCTAGGAATTCAATGCCGTGTCCCTCCTCTACTTGGTCCCAGTGCCATCGTCCTATGATGTAGGCCAGGCTGAGTGAGAGTCTCTCTCCCAACATGACCAGCTGAGTTTCATGGAGCAAATGTGGCCTTGACTTTTGTTTCTCTTGGTTCTGGATCAACTCTTAACTACAGGATCAAAAGCCTGGAGACAAATCACATGGTAGCATCTCAGCAATTATTCTTAACAACTGGATCTGTTTGATATTTGTCGATATAAGGGCTCCCTATATTTGCTTCCTTGGAAAAGATATTCAAATGTCAGGCTATGTCTATAGTTAAAGAGACAAGAACCATGCAAGCCAAGTAATTCCCTGTGATCAACCAATCAACCAATGGAACAGAAGTTGCCTTCAGAAGTTGTGGGAGCTTCGTCCCTGGAAGCTCTCAAGAAGAGTCTGGACTTCCCTCTGTCAGAGATGGTGGAGGGTCTCCTGCTTGGTCGGCGGCATTGGAGTAGATGACCTACAAGGTCCCTTCCAATTCTGTTAATCTGTATCTGATATACTATAGAACAATGGTCACCAACCAGTGATCCATGAACCACTGGTGGTCTGCAAGAAAATTTTGGTGGTCCGCAGAAAAATTATTTGCATTTTTTATATTGCACTAAATACTATTTATCTTTTTAAAAAATTCATATTAGTGGTCCTCGGGATTTAAAATTATGAAATTAGTGGTCCTTTAGGTCCGAAAGGTTGGAGACCCCTGCTATAGAAGTGAAAGTTGGACTTTGAAGAAGCAGAATAGGAAAAGTATTGCTGGTTCTGAACTTTTGTGTTGGAGAAGAACCCTAAGAATATCGCAGGTAGCCAAAGAAACACAGCAATGCATGTGCAACAAATTGACCCAGAGTTTTGGGTCAAGGCACAAATGACCAGGCTTGGATTATCCTACTTTGGACCTGTTAAGTGAAGACCCAGCTCTCTGGATTAAGTGGAAGGAAAGAGAAGAACAGGAGGACTAGCAGCAAGGTGGATGAGTACAGTTGCAGTGGCAGAAGGATGCTGAAAGACTGAGACCATCACGGAGAAGATGTATCTAGGTGGTACCAGGAGTTGAAAACCAGCCTTCTCCAGACAGCCAAGTCTTTGCATAAGATGGATAATTTGAGCCTGGTTATTTGTATCTCAAGTGAATACGTGGAAACTCTTCCACTCAACGTAAGATTCAAGGGAACGAAGGAGCAAGTGATTATTCACATAAAACAACACTTGCAGAGATCCCCGTTAGTGGAGCTCAACTGCATTAAAATTATGAGGGATCTGGGGCCACCAACCAGAAATCCACGAAAGTGAATGTGGCACATTTTTCCAGCTTCCATACAGCATGATTTGCTTGTAAGATCAACCAAGAGAAAACGATCCATTTTGGGAGAATTACAGAAATAGAATAATCAATGAGGCCCAATTCCACAATCGCATTTCAAAGGTCTGGACAACGGGCAAAGATCAGGGGGCGGGGGGAATGCAAGCTGCCTTTAACAGGTATTAAAATGTGAAATGTGCTGGTTTTGCAGAGATTTAATATATCCATTTCACCTTTAAACCTCTAAAATGCAGAAAGGTTGAGAATATAGGTCTTGTAAACTCCAGTAATGTTGTATTTCTTTAAGCCTGTGTACAGAGTCGAAACATTACTTTTTAAAAAAGTGAGACCCTTGGCTGCAAGTAAACTTTGCACTTGTGTCCTAAAGAGTTTTCACAAAATAAGGAAAAGAAGATGGAGAGGAGATGAAGGCAGCAGCAGCAGTTTAGAATAGAATAGAATAGAATAGAATAGAATAGAATAGAATTTTTTTATTGGCCAAGTGTGATTGGACACACAAGGAATTTGTCTTGGTGCATATGCTCTCAGTGTACATAAAAGAAAAGATACCTTCATCAAGGTACAACATTTACAACACAAATTATGGTCAATATATGAATATAAATCATAAGGATTACCAGCAACAAAGTTACAGTCATACAGTCATAAGTGGAAAGAGATTGGGGATGGGAACTATGAGAAGATTAATGGTAGTGTAGATTTAGTACATAGTTTGACAGTGTTGAGGGAATTATTTTTTTAGCAGAGTGATGGCCTTCGGGAAAAAACCGTTCTTGTGTCTAGTTGTTCTGGTGTGCAGTGCTCTATAGGGTCGTTTTGAGGGTAGAAGTTGAAACAGTTTACGCCCTGGATGTGAGGGATCTGTAAATATTTTCATAGCCCCAAGATTAGCTGTATTGCCCCAAGATGAAGTTGGCTCAGGGCAACTGAAATGGGTGAAATGGCTGATGCAAAGGGGACCACAGATGGTGCCACCACCCCCTCATCTCCGATGCCACAGAGGGCACCCTGGAAATGGTTTCAATGGCCCAGGAGGATGGCATTACTCAGGGGGCATTTTGTATAGTTGCCAGAGCTAATTATCAAGCTGAACTGTGAAGTTTCCTGTTTGGGAAAGTCAAAGTAAAATAATAACAATTGCACGGAGCTTTATAGACGAGAGCAGGGGTCTCCAACCTTGGCAACTTTAAGCCTGGTGGACTTCAACTCCCAGAAAGCCCCAGCCAGCAAAGCTGGCTGGGGCATTCTGGGAGGAAGTCCTCCAGGCTTAAAGTTGCCAAGGTTGGAGGCCCCTGGACTAGGGTGAAAAACAAGCCAGGTTTCAGAGCTTTGTAGGTCCTTAGTGGCACTGAATCCTTCCTCACATTTCGCTGAAAATATCGGTGACAACAAGCATTTTGAATAGAGATCTTGGTGACTCGTTTATGTCATCCTGCTTAAATTACCAGCCTGCAGGGAGAGGGTTGAGTCTGACCTTGGCCTTTGATGTAATGAAACAATGAGCCAGGCGTCCCTCTCGCTTCTGGGGGCTTGGAAAACGCAGTGCTGCGCTTCCTACTGAAAATTGTCTCCGGAAAGTCACATGGTAGAATGTTTAAGCGAACATCTCCACAGGTGTCTGATGAGGCATTTTAACTAGAGCTGGGGATTTGTGCATGCAAAAAGGTCTCATTGAAAAGACATTATGCTCATTGTGAAGGTCGCCATTTCAACCTTCTTGGGATAGATGCAAAACATGGTTGAGAAAAGGCTGCATGTCTTTTGTCCCTGTCCTAGAAAAGACATCTGGAGGGGATCACACTTGCCAGGGGTTGCAGTCCAAGGGGAGACGTGGTTTTATGGGTTGGCTTACGGCCACCAATAGGGAGGGAGCCTGATGACCAAGACTTTGGTTCCAGAGACCATCCTGGGCTTTCAGCTCCCTCTTAAAATTCTGGAGGGAATTTTAAGTTATTTTTTATTTATTTTTATTTATTTATTTTGTCACACAGTATATATAAGCATAAGCATGAAATAACTAAACAATATATAAACTTACATATGTAATAACTATATTAATTGGATATAATGAAAGGAAACAATAGGACAGGAACAGTAGGCACACTGGTGCTCTTATGCACGCCCCTTATACTCCTCTTAGGAATGAGGTAAGGTCAATAGTAGACAGTTTTTGGTTGAAGCTTTGGGGATTATGGGAAGAGACCACAGAGTCAGGTAGTTTATTCCAAGCATTAACAACTCTGTTACTGAAGTCATACTTTCTGCAATCAAGATTGGAGCGGTTAACATTAAGCTTAAATCTATTGTGTGCTTGTGTATTGTTGCAATTGAAGCTGAAGTAGTCTTCAACAGGAAGGACATTGTAATAGATGATTCTATGAGTTAAACTCAGGTCATGTCGAAGACGGCGTAGTTCTAAATTTTCTAAACCCAGGATTTCAAGTCTGGTGGCATAAGGTATTTTGTTGTATTCAGAGGAGTGGAATTATTTTAAGTTATCTTGACTGAAGAGCCATGGTAGTGCAGTGATTGGAATGCAGTATTGCAGGCTAATTCTGCTGACTGCCTGCTGCCAGTTGTTCTACAGTTTGATCCCAACCGGCTTGAGTTGACTCAGCCTTCCATTGTTCCGAGGTCAGTAAAATGAAGAGCCAGATTGTTGGGGATAATATGCTAACTCTGTAAATTGCTTAGACCTCTCTGTAAAGCACTGTTCAAGTTCAAGTTTAAACCTTTATTGTCAGAGTACATGTGACATGTATATGAGATCGGCTGAGACTCCTTTCATGCACCCCCCCCCCAATACAACTCACAGTGAAAGACCAAAAAAAAAAAATCCTGTCCCAGTGAATCCTGCAATCTCCCAATCCTATTATACCATGTGCTGTGAAGCAGTATATACCATATTTTTCAGACTATAAAATGCTCCGAAGTATAAGAAGCACCTAGTTTTTGGGGACGAAAACAAGGGGGGAAAATCTGTCTGTGCCTCCCAGCAATTTGCCTCCTTGCAGCAAACAGCAAACAGCCTGATCAGCTTCAGCACAGCCTTATTTAGCACGAGCAGCTGATTGGCAGTTGGATCTGCCTCCCGGAATACCTTCTAT